>NC_133658.1:766365205-766735205 GCF_037893015.1 Macrotis lagotis
CTCATGATTTCTAACAAAGACTCCATGCCTTCTAACTATTCAATATAACTACAGTACAAGAAACATAAAAATATGCCCATCCATAAATTAAAAATCTCTATTTCTACCCTGAAACAATAACTTAAAGCATTGTCATTGGTTCATAAAACTAGAGATTAAATTAGAACTTTATACTAAACATGGGGAAACAAAGTAAAATCTTCACTTTTGTAATCTCCTTTTGAGTACCCTTTTCTGGTACAAATCACAAAGTCTATGAAAACTAACTTCTGATGCTGGACTTGATGTGAATGATACCTACTGAAAAGTTTCAAATGAAATAAGGTACACACAAACTCTGCAAAATTTAAACCCATTTTATAAATGTTAGTTGTCATAATCAATTTCCCTCTTAATAATGGGGTGCCTAGAGTTTAACACAAACTGTTGATTAGCAGAGCATACAATAAGACCATAACTTTTTTTCTGGATAATATATTTATATTAAAACGGTTTATGATTATAGGAGCTTCTTGAGCAGTCAACATAACTGAAATTCATATTCATCTTACAATTAAAATCCATAAGTCTTTTCCACATAAACTCCTATTACATTAGGTTACTTCCCTGCTATAACTGATGAAACTGTTTCTTGAAAAGTACAAGGATTTTACATTTATCATTATTGAATTTCATTTTGTCAACATTCCACCTATCCAGATATTATCTAAATCCTAATACTATTGTTACCCAACAAATTAATTATCACTCGAATCTTTCAATGTTATCAAAAATATTAATACACTCTAGAATATATCTAGAAATGGATGACTAAAAAAATATCAAAAAGGACATTGTTGAGGTCTAGGGCCTATGGTCCTTGGCTAAATAGCTCCCTTTAGGCTAAAAATCAACACTTTGTTCAATAAGCTAAGGATTTGTCAAACTATTCAATCTCTAATTGTTATACTCAGTGTAAAAGGGTCTGTACCTTATTGAAAATATAAACTGTCTACAGCATTCCCTTGATCTACCATGCAAGTAAAGCTCCTCCCTGTCCCATGCCTAATCATCCCCTATATAAAATAAAATTAGTATGATTTGACATGGTTTAGGAAATTAGATTTGATACGATGGAAAGAGCCCTGCATTTAGAGAATTCAGGTTTGATTTCTGGATTTGCCACTTATTCCAAGTGTGACCTTGGGCAAGTCACTTAAACTCTCTGGGCCTCACTTTTCTCATCTGTAAAATAAGGAGGCTGTAATCTAAGGTTCCTTTCCAAGTATAATCTATGATCTTCCTTTTCCAAGGTATATTCATCTAATAATCCTTTCTGGAAATTTGCTGGGATTAACATCAGGCTCAAAAATTATACCTTCCAGAATTCCCTTTTTCTGATTTTAGAAAACTGAGATTATATCTGTTTATTTCCAGTATTTACCTAGAACATGACTTAGCAAGGACTAGAGACAGTCATTTAAAGTCAGATATTCTGGTACTGACTTCTCATCTATCTGGGATGAAAATCAATGACTCAAGACCAGGGTCTTCCCCATTTATCAGTTTATGATTACTTCATCAGATTAGATTATCAGATAGTTCATTATCACTTTGGAATGTGCAGAAAGCCTGGTTTGAGGCAGAAGTCATGTGATAGATGAAGCATGTATTGTAAGCAAAGCAAGGGATCTTTGATATCAATGGAAATCTTTAAACAGAGGTGGATGCCACCATTAGAGTGGCACAGAAAGGGAATTTCTAGCTGACCTCTGGGGTCCTTTTCCACTCCAGTGATTCTGTGATATAGGATAGGTAAATTTCAGTGACATGAAAGACTGGTAAATTATGGATTCTGTGAATACCCTCAGTGGGTAGCTCAGAGGCTACACAGGGCTGGGTTAGACCAGAGGTCTTGAGCTTGCAGTTTCCAAATGTTTAACAAAATAAGATAAAATACAAAAATAATGTGGTTTTCTAAGTCCACAGGAAGGCCACAGGGATCAGTTTCTGTTTGGATTTGACACCATTGGGTGAGACCACAGAGGGCAGATGCTTGGTATACAGAAGAGACCAGTTAAAGTTGGAACAATAGTTAAGTGTCAGAGGTCAGTCTTTGACTATGTCTTTTAAATTACATAATCCCTTTTGTTACATAGTCCTAGAGTACTTATTCAAGAACCAGAGATCTATGCATATGCAATATTTCCTAAGTGTAGCAGGGGCAACCCACTTATAAGAGCTACCTAGGGTAAAAAAGAAGCTAAGTGACTTACCTGCCTGTGGCTCAAAGTCTTCATCAGCCCAAGTTCAGCATGCTATCCACTAGACCACAATGTTTCTATCTATACATTTGTAAATACTAACTGAATAAAATATCAGAAAGTCTAAAGTCTGGCCAACCCTGTTTCAATCAACTAACTTAACAAGACCTTAAGACTTAAAAAGTCACAGGTGGCTTTAGTGTCCCAGTGAACATTAGAATAATGTTTGTGATTTTTCTCTTAAATCTGACACCTAAGTCCTTTTAAATGTTTGACTGATTGTTTTTAGAAAAAAAAGGATTAATGAAATTCTTGTGAATAATCTCCTGTCCTCTGACTTATCTGTTTCAATACTACCTCAGAAATTAAATAATCTCTCATCAACCCTTGAATTCATTCTATATTTCTAGCTTGAAGATTTTACGCCCTTTGTTAAACTTTTAATTTTGTTTTGATCAATTTAAAGTTGAAATAATTAAAGTATCTAACAAAAAAGTTGTTTTTGAAAAAAATAGAATACCAATAGAGAAATGAAAAATTCAAAATCAATGTATAAATAGTTCTAGTTGAGAACATAATGACTTTGTCTCTATTGAACAGCATAATTACACACGCATCAGAAAAACTACAATTACCAAATGATCCTAGTCTGAAAAGCCTATGAAGAATTTTTTAGCCAGAAAAAGGTGTTACTTTTGCCTCTACCATCATTAAGAGAAAATCCTGTATTTTTACCAATTTTGAACATTTCTCCAAAGGAAAAGTACACCAAGCATTAAAAAATTGCTTTGGCAAAATTAAATAAGTTAACAAGAAGTTTGACCAAACAAAGCAAGCTATACTTATTAATCTAATACTCTCAAATGAGGGTATAATCCACAATAAATCTATTTGGAGATTTAAGGTAGTCATCACATTTTAAATCATCTATTATAACAATTAAGTTGTAAAAACATGATTTTTTGTGGCAAAATGCAGTAGTCACTTCAAAGCTCTGAGTACTATTAAAAGTATAAAAGAATTTCATCAGGAGCACAGACTACAGAATCCCTATAGGTGATTGCACAGCTACTATCATTATCATTATTATTATTAGTAGTAGTAGTAGTTGGTGTTGTTGTTATTCAGTAGGTCTGACTCTTTATAACTCCACTTAGGGTTATTTTTGGTTTAAAAAAATACTGTTAAGATTTGCCACTTCATTTTCCAGCTCATTTTTACGCATGAGGAAAGTAAGACAAACAGGAATAAGTGACTTGCTCAGGGTCACACAGTAAGTATCTGAGGCTGGATTTGAACTCAGGACTTCCTGACTCCAGGCCCCTGTATCCTCTGCACCACCTGACTAATACTCCTTATTGGTAGGGTTGAATGCTGTATGGACTGATCTTTAGTTATTCCTTTTTAATTGTTAAGCCCACCACTTTGGAATCAAACAGAAGGGTCAAATTGAGCTGACTTTGGGGAGGTTAGATTCCACTTCAAAAGAGAATTGCAAACTTCAAAGAACTTTTATCAGATCCCCCACCTTTACCACAACAATGTTTAGAACCAATGCGATTTTATATGAAGAACAAGAGATAGAATTACAACTTTATAGTTATTTTGGTTTGGTGGTAGATTTTATTATCCTTGTTGCTGTTGTTTCTTTTTTACTCATGTCTATTTTTGTTGACTTACTGACTAAAGAATTGTTCATATTTAAAAAACAGAAACAATCTAAATTTATTCTGTACTTCTGAGAAACAAATTCATATTAAGCACAAAATTCTGGCTTTATCCACAATGTCCCTGGGGCAAAAGCCAATGATTACTATTCTGAATTCTTTGAAGTTACAAAATATATACACTATACAACTACCACACCCACAAGGGCAACATCCAGAGTGAAAGGTCAATCTATTCTTCCACCTGCAGTGATATTTTGAAAAAAAAAATTCAGAATATATGGTTGATATTTTTCCCCAGTCCATAACTGACCACATTAAATTAAAAATATTTAGGAAGCCACTTGAATATCACTGAATAAAAGGAGGAAAAACAACATCACAAATTTCAAAATAGGGAAAAAGCATTTTCAAGGAAACTGAATTTTACTTAAGTTTATTCTCACTAGCAAAAATAATCTTAACTGTTAGAAAACATCAATCTGCAAAAGTCAATATTTAGACAAAGCTGGCAATCTTACTTTCAGAGCAATCAAGAATGGCAACTCCCCCCAAAGCTACAGATGCTGCAATGTCATGCCACAACTGGCTCAAAAAATTCCATTTCCAGCTAAAGGTAGTTTAAGCTACTGAATATATGGACATTATATACCAGAAGTTACTAAAAATAGCAGCAATGGCATCTATCTGCAAGGAGGTAATGTAATTACAAGAAAATGCAGAACATTCACTTTTGCTTTTAAAATTTCTTATTTAATCAACAATTAAGAAAGATTAAGTTAAAAATCAATAATGTTAGATAATTCCCAAACATGGTTGCTTCAAAAAAAAATCAATAAGATGACATAATTTATAAAAAAGTCATTAAGACAAATTTTCTTTCCTTAAAGCAAGAGCACTTATGGATACTTCTATAAAGCACATCTTGAGTTTAAGCAATCATCTCAAGTAAACTTTTGTTTTAATAACCCAACTTACTTTGATAGGAAATAAAATAAAAATACGCTAAAGCTAACAGTGGGATGCCATCTGGCCCTGCAGTGAAACAGTTAACATTCAACTGCGCTGATCTGCACTTCTGATCCATTACATTTCTCACAAGCTGCGCTACAATGAGCTGAGCAAGTATCAACTGTAATATGATCCTAGAGTTTATGGAAAAAATAACTGCACATACCAAGCATGCACATTTAATAAAAATCTTTTTTTAATAGAAACATAGCCGATAAACACAATTTAAGGCATATTTCACTTTTGGTTTAACTTTAAATCTATAATTCCTTTGCTTCCCTCACCCCTTCAAATAAAACAAGACCGAAAAAAAAAAGCCAGCAGCCCTACTGCAGGGAAAAGAGGCTTGAAAAACAACTTTGATTGGCACTTGGCCTGACCCACAGAGGAAGAAAAACAGTTTTTGGACAAAGAGCGCAAATATTTGAGCTTGCTTACTTACATGGTTTTTTAATATTTACAAGAACAATCCCAGCGCAAAATGCATTTAGAGAAATTGACTAAAAACGGTCCCGCATTCCTCCTACTTGGGTTTTCTGTCCTGATGCATTTGCCCAGCTCAGCAATTTTAATTCATTTTCACTGGACAAACAGAGGCAGCTCAACTAATGTTTCTACTTAATCAAATGTAGAAATTGGTTGGGAGGAAGAAGTATAAACTGATTATAATATTACCCAGTGGGGTTTTTTAAAGCTGAAGTCTGATTAAAAGCCCTTTCATTCCAAAGGAGCACTTCCCCCTCCCCACCAAGGGTTTTTTTTTTCCCCTTTCCTTCTTTCAAGTAGAGAATTGATTAAGCTAGATATACAAAACAATTCTTGAGTAAACTTCCTATCAATCATGCAAAGAAGGTACAAGGTGAAAAAGCCAGGTAGATCAGGAAAATACTTTTGATAGAAGTATGGTGGTGGGGGGGGGGAGTAAGCATCCCTACCTCAGCCTCCCAAGGGAGACTAAAGCACCATAATGTTAGTATTTTTCCCCATAGGTATAAAGTTCAAGTTGCTTTTTTCAGTTATTTCTGTCAGAGGTAGGCATAGATGCACACGACAGGACTGGAAAAGAGGGTTGGGGGGGATGGATGGTGGCAGTGTGCAAAAGATGGAATCAACCCACACAGAGAAGCTCACCGGGCTCTTTAGGAAGAACGGATAGGCTTTTTCGGATTATGTGCAGACCAATATAGAGAGATAAAGGAAAAAAACTGCAGAGGGAGGTGGATTAAGTTGCAATGGGCAACAGAAACAGGTTTCCCTCTTCATTCTCCCACAACCACACACAAAAAGAATGTGAAGGAGGACAGTAGGAAAGAAAGAAAAAATCAACCACATACACACATAATGCATGCATACATACATACATGCATGCATACACAGACACACATCTCTACATGCAAGCGGATACAAAAGCCCCCTAACGAGTCCCGGGGGCAGCCTGGGCACTCTAGAAGCTCGGGCCCGCAAGCCTGTGGCAAGGCGGCCTTTCCCCGGGGCCGGGGGCGCTGCTGGGGGGCCGGGGGTCCCGTACCTTCCGCAGCACTTTCCGGCAGTTGGTGCAGAGCAGGTAGTCGGCGGCGGCGGGGGCGGGGGCGCTGCCGCCGCTCCGGTTCATCCTGGCCGAGGGGCGCCGGGAGGGAGAGGACGGGGGCCGGGGGTGCGAGGGGCAGCGCCCCGCCGAGCGCTCCGTCAGCGCCGCCTCCGACTCTCAGCACCCCGGGCGGGACGGGCTCGGGAGCCCCGGGAGCCGGGCGCGGGGGCAGGAAGCGGCGGCTGAAGCTGCGCCCGAGCCGGCAGCGGCAGCGGCAGCGGCAGCGGGGACGGACGACCGCGGCGGCGGCGGCTGCTGCTCCTCACCGGCCCGAGCCCATCCTCCTCAGGCCCCCGCCCCCTCCCCCCTACCAGGCTAAAGACGAACCGCCGCCGCCGCCGCCGCCGCCGCCACCGCTGCCGCCGCCGCCGCCGCCGCCGCAGCAGCAACTCGAGCGGCCCCGCCCCCTGCCCCTCACCACCTTCGCCACCTCCACTCTCTCCCGGAACCGCCCCCTCCGGCCAATCCCAGGGATCGGCCACGCCCCCTCGGCCGTCGCCCTCAACCAATGAGCGCCGCCCGTGGCCGGGGAAGGCACGGGCCAATCGCCGGGGCCCAATTCGCCTCGAATCTCCGGGCAAGTTGAGTTTATCTCTGAGGCCCGAGCGGTCGGGAGATGGCGGGTTAGAGGAAGGGAAGGAGCGCAGCGTGCGCTTCTCGGCCAATCGGAGAGGGAGGGTGGCCCTATGCAAATTGGCTTCCAGGTAGCCCTGCCCCCTTCTCCGAGGCCGGCGCCGCCCCCTTTTCCCTGCAGACAAGGAGAGGAGTGAGATAAATAGCTGGAGGCCAGAGGGCGGGCTGAGGTGGAGCCTAGGCCCTGGGGGCTGGGGGGCGACGGGTCCGGACTGGGCTGCCCACGGTTCAGGGCTTAGGGTTGATCGTAGCCGAGCCCCATCTCACCTGCATCTGAGGATCCCAGGGAAGTTGTGCATCATTTATCACTAACCTTGTTTTTCGCCGGACCGAGGGTGACCCCTCCAAAAGCGGCGCTTAGTTTCGCGGCTCCCTCCCCATCCTTAGACTTCCCTTCTCACCCAGCAGAAAGAAGAGGAGAGGGCATTTAGGGGGGGCCGCAAAGGGTCCCAAGGCACCCACGCGCGGCCTTGGGAACTCTTCTTGGAGAGGAGCGGACGGCAAGCTGGCAGAGACCAGAACCCATCGTCCGTAGCGGGGCAGCGGGTAGTGGTGGGGCGGTCGGAGCCTCCCCCCCCGGGGCTCTGGACACATGGTGAGGCAGGGCCAAGAAGAGACGCCGTAGAAGCAGGACCAGGAGCCCGGCGGGAGCGACTGGGTGGAGAGAGAGAGAGAGAGAGAGACAGAGACAGAGACAGAGAGAGAGGGAGAGAGGGAGGGAATACTCCTACGGCCCGTGACCTGAGAAATCTGAAATCCAGGGAGAACAAAGACTGTGGGTAGGAAGCGACGCCAATGAATTCCTATACGGAGGTGTGGAGAGGATGCCTGCGAGCCCTCTGGAGAGGGGCTGCCTGTATCTGAATCCTAGCTGCCTCCCCTCCTGGGCTGCCAGCACACGGCGGCACCTCGGCAATGACATCACCTGTTTTCTGCCTCTAGGACAGGAACAGCGTTCTCGGCTTCTTCCGCTTGCAAGGTCTCTAGCCTACCCAGAACGGGTGACATGCTGCGGTTGGCAGGATCCGCAGGGCTGATTTCAGCTCGCCTGCGTTTTTAATTGAGCCACACGGGTCGGTCTTCCCTGCGTGGTGTTTTGTTATGATGCAAAATCAGAAAGGTACACTTGGAGGAGCTAGCAAGTTTGCATATCAGAGCTGTTATGCGAAAATTTGAGGGTATCACCGTCTCTTTCTCTTTTTTCCTAGCAGCTGCTTCCACTATGTCCCTTTGTGAAAGCTCTACATACATAGGCATCTCTACACACTGGACAAAGAGCGTGGAAACCTGGCAATTTTTTTTTTAAAAAAAATTAATCAAATGAATAAGGCAAAAACAAAAGTTTATTTTCACTGGCTTAAGGAGATTAAATAATTACTAAATACCAACTCACTTGATCCTGTGTAGACATTACCTGCAATGGGATTTGGAAAATAGAAAAATACACTCAAGTAGATCAAAGTGTAAAAGCACGGAAATTCCATAAAGGAAGAAATATAACATATGTCCTTCAGTACAGAGAAACAAGGGACACAGTGAGAAAGTCAGCAAAATAGTTTTCCTAGGAACTGGAGTACATGTTTCCTCCTTTAGTTCTAAATTTCTTAGGCTGTATCCTGGCTGGATCCTTCTAATTCTTCTAAGTTTTTGTGTGAATTAGTGTTTTAGAGGAGAGAAGCTCCGAACCTTCTTCTAATTCTTCTGATTCAGTTTTTGTGTGAATTAGTGTTTTAGAGGAGAGAAGCTCTGAAGATTAAATAAATTTGGTGCATAGGATTGAACATCCTCAAATGATCTTTTAACTTTTCAATTGTGTTTACTATTACACTGCAGCCTCCTTGTGTCCATGTTTTGGCTTTATAGATGAAACCATTTTCTTAATGAGGTCCTTTAGGTAGTTCAGTAACTAAATCCCCTTGGACTGAGTCCAAGATTATCTAGCCTTACACTGAATTTCTCTGTAGCTGTGTATAGGACACTAATGAGAAATCCAGTCTTCCCCTAATCTTCTCCCATGCCCTAAACATAGGCCTGAGATTCTGAAGTTCTATTCCCCATCTAAAAAATAGATATTGCAAGAGCCCATGGAATCATTCTTGTATAAACCCAGGACAAACTCAGATTGCCCCAAAGTCCATAACTTCTGTTTGGAGGAGGGGAAACGATGTAGAGTAGAGGTTTATCCTTTAATTTAGAATTAGGGAATGGTGGAGCTGGAAACAATCTTAGAGACCATCAGTGTGATTTTGTGGAAAGAGAAAATGGATTTTAATCTCTATTCTACTACTTACTAATTTGGTGTGTGACCTTAGTCAAAACATATGCCCTCTCTAGGACTTATCTGGTTGGATGTATGACTTCTAAGGTTCTTTCTCTTTCTAACTCTGTGACCATAGTCTAATCTCCTCTTTTAATAGATGAAGGTTCAGAAGAATTACATGACTCAGACAAAGTTATACAACTAGTGACACAAAACGGACTAAAACCCAGGTCTCCTGATTCCCAAGCTAATGTTCTTTCCACTACATCACGTTAACTGTATCACATAGTTCACTGAGAGTTTATATGCCCACTTTTTCCAGACTCTAAATGAGGCTCCTTGATCTGGCAAAGAATATTTCTTTTGCAGAGCTTAGTTAAAAGTAAACTTTATTTTCTTGAAATTGGAACTGTCCTTCCCACCCCCATCTCCAACTCTGGGACATATGGTCACCATACCCATGACTTACTTAGACTAAGCCATGTTCCATGTCTGGCAAGCTAGCATATGCTTTAAAAAAAAAAGTTCCCACCCCAGGAATCAGTGTGTCTTTTTCTGCTAGGGCCCTGGTATCATTGAAGCACAACAAAGTGTCCATATTTAAAATCATGGAATTTTTTAGTTTAGAGGTCTTTGGTAATAAGCTGGTCCTTGTCTATTGGTAACATTTTACAAATGAAAAAGAAACCAGAAGAATAAAAATGATTTGTTCAAGATTTTATATTTGGTTAGTGGCAGAGTACTGAAGCTCAGGTCTTCTGACTTCCTAGGCCAATGTTCTTAAGCATCATACCACATTTCTTCCTTTCAAGGCAATGTGAATGTTCATGAGAGAATATATATGAGGTCTTCGGTGTCCAGAGGAGACATATGCTTGGACACCTAGTGAGAGTGGTAAAAACAGATAAGATTCTTCATTAATAACAATGATTATCAATAATAATAATGTTTGAAATGTATAAAGGTATCTGTATTTTTTAAATATGTTAGTTTAAAAGATTGGCAATTCCCAACAATTCCTCATCATGCTGCTGATGAACAAAAGTGTCTATTTTCAAGGAGTAGCCAAACTCTACTTCATCTGTAGTCTCCTGGTGTGTGACTTTAATTCAAGGTTTTAGCTAGTATTTGCTGTAGAAATCATTCCAAATGTTATTCTTTCCCTTTTGTTCCTGGGGTCACCTTTCCATCACACCTGCTTTTAAGACCTCAGAAAGGGTGAAATATAGAAAACTCCCTATGTACTTTTATTCCAGTTATAAAGCAAAATTTGAAAGCTGTATTTACAGAAGGCACTGCATAAGTGTCTCTTGAATGAATTGATGAATGAATGAATTCAAGATCTTTATTATAACTTCCTAAGAAAATTAAAAGCATTGGAACACTAAACACTCAATTTTAATATTTAGGATCACAGGTTTAGAAGGGAGAAGAAGGGTTTTAGAGGTAGATGGAACCTTAAAAGTTACCTCATCCAACCTTTTTCTTTTGTAGAGCAGGAAACTATACAGTTATGTGACTTGCTCAAGATAATGAAAGTAGTAAATTCCAGATCTAGAATTGTAACAATGTTCTCAGATTTCTGTAGCCAATCTGATAAAAGGCTTTGATGGAAGAATAAAATTGAATTTCTTGGATAAAAGTTTCTTAGATATTATTTGTGAATTTCAAATACCCAGGACATATAAAGCAAAAATTCTCTGTTCCTACTCATAGTTAACATTCTACTAAATTTGTTGCATCTTAGGGAAACCTCCTTAGTTAAATCCAAGAAATATCTAGTCAGTCATGCTGGAAAACCAAAGTACATGCAGATTATAGCATGAAAATGCATGAACAGCACATTGAGTTAGCACTCCTATAACTATATTTAAATCTATGTATGTGCACATGATAATTATTTTGACATGGGCTCAGAATTGAGCAGGGAGATCTTGGTTGAATGCATTGGAGGAAATCACATAATGCTTTTAATGAACCTATGAACCTAAACTGATTGCTGTTGCAAAAGCCTATCACTTTAAGTCTGATATTCTGTCTGCCAATGCTACTTGACTAAACATTGTGGAACATTAAGACATCAAAATCGTAAATAAATGAAAGCCAAAGGTCAATGGAATATGCATAGAAGGTTGCAAGCATGCACCAAAGAATGGCTTGCATTGGAGAAATGGTTTCAAAAATAGTATTAAGAATATGAGACATGAGGCAGCTAGATGTCTCAGTGAATAGAGCGCTGGCCCTGGAGTCAGGAAGACTTAAGTTCAAATCTGGCCTCAGACACTTAATAATTACCTAGCTCTATGTCCTTGGGCAAGTCATTTAAACCCATTGCCTTGCAAAAACTGAAAGGAAAAGAAAAAGAATATGAGACACAACAAATGGTAAGAAAAATCGGTTTGAATCTAAAAGACTTGGAGCTGACTTCCAGCCAAGACCCTGTGTATAATAGAGAAAGGGATAGATTGTATATTGGAGCCAAGAATAATCAATTGATTTGACTGTATTGTTATATCCAAAAAAAAATATTAAAAGGAGAGAGTTCCTCAGGTACGTAAGTAGATTTTCCTTGTGGGAATTATAGAAAGGCATGACCAACCAGGGCAAATAATTAGAAAGGTTGCATTCAGTGTGGTTATGAGCTCATGGATTTGTACAGTAGAATCTAGGCTCTTTGTGGGATGTTCTGGTTTCATTTTTGTTTTTCTGGTCTCAGCATAGGGCCTGACATATAGTTAACATTTAATAAATGCTTGGAGAGTTGAATTAAGTCTAAATATATGTCAGTCTTTCATAGTAACTGTAAGACAAACTTCTGAAATTATGTTTACTTATCTTGACAAGTGCAAAGCAAAAAGTACATAGTGCTTGAAATTAATCCCACACAGAAAATGTACTCGGTTTTTTACCTTTACTAACATAGACTGCAGGTCAGTTTTAAAAAATAGGAGTCAGCTGAAGGAGAATATAGTTCTATCTTAGAAATATTATTGAAGAGAATAGGCCATTTAAAAGCAAAACCATGCATTTCCCCCAGCTGGGAATGTCTCACTTTCTCATCTTTGCCTATCAAAACCTTTCCCATGCTTCATCCTTATTCACCCAACCTCCTCCAAAGACTTCCCAGACAACACACAACTTTAATGAACCCCTCTTCCTCCAAACTTGAATGAGTCATATGGGTCCTAACAATAGTTAAGACAATTTTTATATCATGGTAAACTTTTATTCTGTTTTTTAACTTTTCATATAATTTGTTTTTTCCCCTCAGCTCGATTATAAGCTCTTTGAAGGCAAGGATACTGGGTGTAGTGGCAAGAACAACATACTGATGGCCTAGTCCCAACTTTGACCTACTATTTGTGTGATCTCAGGCCTTATTTGATCTCTCTCTCTGGCCTCAGTTTTCTCATCTGTTACCTAGGGAGATTGTATTAAATGATCCCTAAGATTTAGCATTTCATTTTAATAAACATCTTAAAACACCAAAAATCTTGTTTCCTTTAAGATAACTCAGCTACCACCTTCTACTTGAGGCTTTTCCTCATCCTTCTCTCAACTGTTGGTGTCTTCTCCCCTTTATCTATTTAATAATTATTTCTATCTGGATATATTGTCTCACTGATAGAATATAAGCTTCTTTATGGATCTTTATCTTCTGACTAATACACTAAGAAGTTAATAATAATAATAATAATAATAATATAGTAATAAAGAAGTTGTTGATTGAAATCTTGACAGTGATTGCAACACTACCTGTTAAGGAATGAAAGCACAAAGACAATCAAAGTTCATTTAATTAAATATCTACAATTAAATATTGGCACAAAGATGAGAGAATGTTATATGAGAAAAAAAGGCCAATTTAGTAGGATCTCAAATTTCTGGAAGGAAAATTATATCTAAGAGGCTGAAAAGATAGGTTAGGGTAAGGTTTTGTATAACTTTAAAAGCTAAAGGAAAGAGTTCATAGTTTATTCTATAGGCAATAGAAAATAACTGGATATGATAGAGTGGAGAGACACATAATTACACCTGAGCATAAGTAAAATTACTTTGGCATTCACATATGGCATAAAAAAAAGAGAGGTGAGAGACAAGGGAGAAAGAACAATTTTGAGACTATTGTAATATTCTAGACAGATGTTGATGAGGGTCTGCAATGTCAGTAGGCCTGTAAATGGAAAGTGGATTAATCATCAGGTGTTTATTAAGTACCTGTGATGTTTGTGACACTGTACTAGGTATTAGAGATTAAAATGCAAAGAATGAAGGACCTAGATTAGAACCTTGTAGAACATTCACATTTGGGGCATAATATGGATGTTGGACCTGCAAAAGAGACAGAGAAGTGCCGGTCAGATAGGTTGGAGGAAAACCAGGAGAGTGTAGTGGCCCTCACTCAGAGGAGTGAGTGTATCCAGAATGAAAGAGTGCTCAGTAATGTCAAATAAAGAAGATAAATCAAGAAAGATTAGAACTGAGAAGAAAATATCAGATTTGGTAATTAAGAGATGATTGGTAATTTTGGAGAAAGAGGCTTCAATTCAAAGTAAATGAAAGCCAAATTATAAAAGAGTTGAGAAATGAGTGAGAGAAGAGGAAAGGGAGCTTTATCAAGGAGAGATATAGGATGATGATTTAAGGGATTGGTAGGTTCTAGTGAAGGTTTTGGTTTTTTTTTTAAGCTATGGGACACTTGTGCATGTTTGAAGTTAATAGGAAGAGACCAGTAGATAGGGAGAAACTGAAGATTTGAGAGGGAGGGGTTTGCATGAAATTTTTCTTGCAGAAGAAAAGAAAGGATAGGAAAAAGTACAACTGTAGAGAAAAGGGTCAACAGATGGGAGAAGAGATAATTCTCATCAAATGCTCTCAGTTTTCTTGATAAAGTAAGAAACTACTTAGAGAGGGGAGAAGTGTGAGTGAAACTTGAGGTTTAGAATAACTTCTGTATGAAGGGAGGTAAGGAATTATTTAGTGAGGCATGAAAGTACTGCCTTATTGCTATGAACCCAGTTCAAACTGGATAACACTAATGTGTAATGTATCCAGTCAACATAGTTGTGAGGCTTCTTCCAGTTTTGTTTAACAGTAAAGGAGTAGGAGCAGGGTTGGCAGCTAGTAGAAGTAATCTAGGGGTAAGGTTTAGCAAGAAAAAGGGAAGCATGGGACAAAGGGGCAAGGGTTTCAGGAGCAAGCAAAGGACAGTGCAGCATTGAAATGGCTACCCACTTGTTTGGGATTGGAGAGTAAAATGAAGTCAGTCAGGATTGGTATTAAGAAAATATCAAGGGTAAGGGCAACTAGGTGATGCAGTGGACAGAGTCAGGAGGACCTAATTCAGTCTGGTCTCAGGCACTTGACATATACTAGTTGGGTGACCCTGGGCAAGTCATTTAACCTCATTGCCTCACACACAAAAAAAGAAAGGGAATAAAAGGGAAAAGACTGGGATAAAAGGAATGGAGTTCTCAAAATGAGAGAAGGATAGGTTTAGGAAAGGTGAGGCAAAAGGAAAAAGTTATAGTAAGACTGGATATAATGTCAGAGTATTTTTATTGAGAAAGTTGAATATTTGTGAATAATTGGGAGACTTGGAGTGAGACCTTATCCTTAATTTCCTTGAAGAGGAGTGAAGGAATGAAAATCATTTATCTGAGGAGGCCGAGGAATTAGAAGGTTAAGGAGTTCCCGGAAGAATCTAGGTGGACATTGGTGAGGAGCTGGGAAGAGAAAAGTTAGGGAGGAGAGAAAAATGATGAACGATTTTCTTAAGAAGAGACAATGACTTGAGAAGGTCAGTATCATATAGTAAACCCTAATTTGGATTGGATAACAAAGTTGGATTGAGGAGGTTTTTGCTTTTTGATTGAGTAAAAAGAAAGTTTCCTGAGTGACTTGAGAAAGGGAAAGTCTATAAGTGACAGTAGAATGCAAGAAGTTTTCTGACGCCCCTTTGAGGACAAGAGGGAAAGCATATTCAACACTATAGGAAATATAGTAGTTCCATGGTGGCAGAGACACAACAGATGCACAGACATAGAGATATAAATTACTTATCTTAAAGTTCTCTAGTTCTATATATCCTGTATGATATGTCCTTGTAATCCCATGAATAAGACTCTAGAAAAGCTCTTTGCCTATTGATGGAAAATTGATTTATTAAACAATTAGCTGGGAGTCAGAAGACAGGCTTCATACTTGTCTACCACTAAAACATCTCTGTCTGTCTGTCTCTTTCCTCTTTCTCCTTTTTTCCTCTTTCTTCGTGTGTGTGTGTGTGTGTGTGTGTGTGTGTGTGTGTGTGTGTGTGTGTGTGTGTGTGGTTGTACCTCCATCTGTCTCTAAATCTGCCTCTGTTTTCTGTTTGTATCTCTCCTCTTCTTTGTCTCTCTTTCCTCCCTCCTCTTCTTCAGCAAAATACTTTGCTTCTCTGGTAGTTATTTATTGCTTTTGTTCATACTTGCCACAAAACAAGGATGTGGGAGAGAATAGTGATATAGTTACACTAGCACTTTTGAAAGATAGAACTAAGTAAATAAGGCAAGTTTTAACTTTGAGATTGATGAGTCAGTTTAACTAGAACACCCTTATTCTTGTCAAAAGTTCAAATAGTTATTCAGGATCTACCTACTTTCTGAAAGGTCTCATGTTTAATGCTCTGGATATTTTCCCAAGAACCTAATTCCTCTTGTGCGTTTCTAGATGTGCACTCTGGTAAATAATATTAAGACTTTTTTTTTTAAATGTCCCTTTTTTTCCAGGAGAATACATAATTTTTCGATCTCTTATTTCAATTGTGCTTCACCTCTCCCAGCTCTCCCCAACCCCACCTTGGATCCTAAAGAAACTGTATTATTTACCAGTTTGCAAATGTGGTAATTTGTCTCTTACACAAAGGAATCTCCACTTCACACAGTTGCAAATTGATTACTCCCTTTGAGCTGCTAATTGGGTTCTTGGTATTTTTTCCCCTAACCACTGCTTTCTTCTTTCTTATACACATCTCACTGGGAGAGAGAGAATATAAAATCAGGAAAGGACCAATGCTCTAAGTTGTATTTTTTTAAATGCTACCAATAGATTATAAATTCTAATCATTGTTATTGGTTGAATCTCCCCCCCAATATTCCAGATCTCATTTTTTAAAAATAAGATAAATTCATGGCAGTTGAAAGTGAAAGTGAGGGATTACAGTTGGATAGAAATCAGGAAATCTGTGACCTTGAAAGAGAAAAACAAATTATATATTCATTTTAGTATAATTAGTTTCTTTTATAATTCTATGTGTTTTATTTTATGCATTTAAAAATGTTATTCTGAAGAGTCTATAGGCTTTACCAGACTGCCAAATGGGTCCATTGCACACACCAAAAGTTAAGAACCTCTGATCGAGAAGAAAGCCTTCAATATAGGTGACAGTCACAGAGAGAATGAGTTGTGAAGTTCTGAAGAGCCCCATGAGGAGTATATCCTCATGATCTGTTTGTTGCTGACTGAGGGTTGAAGGAAAGTGAATTCACTAAGGAGGCAGCATAATATTAGGATCTAAAAGCATTGGAATTCAAGGGAGAGAGACCCCAGGTTCCAGGCTCATCACCAAGATTCTTGTAAGTGTGGATAACGCACTTAACTTCTAAAGAGTTCTAATTTCTTTATCTATAAAAACAAGTATTTATTAAATTCTTAGTATGTGTCAGGATACAAATAGAAAGAATGAAACAATTCCTACCCACAGGGAAATTATATTTTAATGTGGAGGTAACAAATTCCTATAAATATAAATAAATAAATAAATACAAAGTTAATAAATAAGGTTATAGAAATTTAAACCACTAAATGTTGTTCACTTTGAAACCTTTCTCATCAACTACACATCTCTAGTTCCTCTGCAGGCTTCTAAGGTCTATCTACAATGCCAGAGATATCTTTTTTCTCCCTTCCAGGTATAGAAAAACGTATTTCCTTCTCCACAGAAGAAATAAATTCATATTGGTCAATACAAAAAGGGTGGTATGGTAACCCCTTAGGGTTAATGAATTCTTCCAGGAGTAAAATACTTATTTAGAGCTGCAGACATCTGCAATGCCTTTTCCATTCCAGTGTCTTTGTGAATATTGGAGCCCCTGTTTCATTCATTGGCTGACATTGAACTCAATTTGGGCATGGCAATGTAGTTTAGAAGCTAGGGAAGGGTGCCCAAAAGCAAGAATCCACTACCAGGTAGACTTGTTTTTAAAGGTAGGACAAATACAAATACTCCGTATAGCATGGGGGGAGTATCCCTGTCAATAAACCTGAGGTATAGAAATAAGAGAAATGAGATGTCTCTACCTGTAACTCCAAATTTCTATGAATTTAGGAATGCCTTTTTTTTTCCTTCTGGTTCCCAGACCACCTGTACTTTTGGTTGGGGGAGAAGTAGAGAAGAGTCCTAAAGATAGGGGTAAAAAAAAATCCCAACCAGCCAAACAAATAAAAAAAACCCCAAAAACCTAGAAGTGACAGGACAAAGGAGACATTGTGGGATAGAAAGAAAGAGGAATGGATATAATGAGGACTTTAGGTTGAGTTTGTTTGTTGTTGTTTTTTATCCTACTCAACAAATCTCAAATCTTCCATCTACCCCAATTCTTTAAGCATTGGTTGTGTATGATAATAAAATAATTTATCCAATGTGCAACATACTTTCTTGATACAATATATGAAATTTTCTAGCCCTTTTAAATAGCAGAAATCCTCTCTGGAAACTTGCTTTTTAAATCTCATGACCCTATTTAGGATGACTAGCTTAAAATGTTCATGTTGAGTTTTAATTTGTTTTATTGCAATATTTTTTTTATTCTCAGGGTAGTTTGTTTATTTTTCTGACTTAAAGGAAATATCTATTTTAAAAATGTTACCCACTTTTTCTGCTACAGACCCCACAAAAAACACATTCAAGCTAAAACTCCCCTAGTGGAAATTTTCATAAATGTCTGTAGATAAGACTATTAGTCCCTGAAAGATGTCATTTGTTCAAAAAAATAAATTTGATTTCTTTAAAATAATGGATGATTTCCCACATTCATTGGACTATTACAGAATAGGAAAGCCTTTATGCTCCCTAAATTCCATTTCTAAAAAGTATATATTATAATAATGTTTTCCCTGAATTTTCTTCCAATTTTTCAGAGGTAAATATTAGATTACATTCTCCCTTTCCCTCTGACGTTAATATTCTGGATACATAGAAAGGAGGCATCTTTGGATCTTTTTTTTTTTTATTTTATGAGGCAATCAAGATTAAGTGACTCGTCCAGGTCACACAACTAGTGTCTGAAGGCAGATTTGAACTCAGGTCCTCCTAACTCCAGGGTTTGTGACTTCATCTACTGGGCTACTTATCTTCCCACACCTTTGGATCTTAATGTTCTGATTCCATCAAAGTCAGTGGTACTTTTATTTTGAGATTTCTGAGGAATCTTGAACATTTGAAAGGTGATGATTTTCACATCTTGTCTCCTTTGGGATTAAATTTACTTTCTTCTAAGGTCCATTTCCCCAAATTATATGCAATCATATTTAAGGAGAGGGGCATATAGTTGAGTAGGTATTTTTTCCAAACTTATAATTATGTATAACAGTCCTGGTTTTGTTTTGCTTTTCTGTTCAGACCTGTGATATCATTGCTATAAGTGAGGAAAGAGAGTCCAAGATTCTAAAACCAAGAGCATTAGGAATAGCAGTGTTGGGGGTGGCTATGTGGCGCAGTGGATAGAGCACCAGCCTTGGAGTCAGGAGTACCTGGGTTCAAATCCGATTTCAGACACTTAATAATTACCTAGCTGTATGGCCTTGGGCAAGCCACTTAACCCCATTGCCTTGAAAAATCTTAAAAAAAAAAAAAGAATAGCAGTATTGGCTTCCTGCCCAGCCAGCCCTTCCTTACCCAACTTTAACTCCAGGCATCATCTGGAGAAGCAATCTCTGGAGAAAGCTAGTGGTATAGCCACAGCTATGGAAGACAGAGAGAAAAAGTTCTCACTACCAAAGTCCTTGACACTATCAATTAGTTCAACAGCAGTAATGGATATGATTTTGTTAGAGGAAACAATATGAAGGAAGAGGCATTACCATTCATTGTACTGCCACATGCTTCTGACATGCAGTTGAAACCTATATGTGTTTCCTACCATAGGTGAACTTGAAAACAGAGTCTGAATGACCTATGTTTCTTCTTCCATCTCTTAATCTCAACAGAATGCTTTGAACATAGTAATAGATGGATAAATCCTCATTCATTCATTCATCCCAATACATATCTGCAGCTTTTCTGCACTAGATAGTTTTAGAGAATTGCCTAGGACACTCAGAGATTAAATAACTTGACCAGGTTAAATGACAGCCAGTTTATGCTTCAGGAAGGACTTCTATCTGGGAGTCAGAAAAATTTGAGTTCAATCCCAGGGAGAGAGACCCAAATTTGGATTTGCCAAGGCCAGTGAATGTGTCTGTTTTCTAGGACTATTGTTCTGAAGGTTATGGAATCTTCAGGTAGCTATTTTAGAATGAAAAGTGATATATGATAAACTGTCACTGACAGGACTCAAATATGTTGAGGAATTCTTCCAGTACAATTTTGGGACAGGTTTAAACTTATAGGGAAAAATGAATCTATGGAATATGATATTTTCTCAATATTTTTTCACTGCCTTTTTTGGGGGGGAGAGGGGTGGGATTTTATTCTAATGGCATGGAAGGGGGAAAAGTATTCAGAAATAAAGCTGCCATTCTGAGTTGGTTTAAAATGGAATTGTTCAACTACATTGATTGTGGAGATTTTTATTCTGTTTTCTTCTTTAGTTTAGTTTGATATCCTATGACTTGTTTTGGACTTTGATTTGAATTTAAATATCAACCAAATGAGACACTGACAGACCCATGAATTTAAAAAGAAAATCAATCCAAGGAAATTATAACCAAAATAGCATCTAATTATGAAAGCAATTTTTTCCTTTTCACAGTTAGGAGTCCTTACTGTCTAAGGGAATAGGAGCTAGATGTGAGAGCAATATTATAGTTGGATGACTCCCACCCCCCAGAAAATATAATCATAACCACTATCTGCCTAATAATTATGTCTTAGAATCATAGAACTTCAGAGTTAAAGAAGACCTCAGAAACCATCTCATCCAACCAAAATCCCCCCCCCAAAATCTTCACTATAACATACTTTAACCTTTTAAGTGGTATACATACCACCTTTTAAGAAACTCATTCTACTTTTAAGTAGTTCTTATTATCAGGCAGTTCTTCCTAACATCAATCTTAAATCTGATTCTTTGAAACTTCTACCCAATATTCCAAACTGCCCCTTGGGGGATAGGACAAACCTCTCTCTTTCTCACACATTTTAGAAAATTCCATTTCATCAGTTAGGTGGAGGCATTTCTTTGTTTCTTTGTTATTGTTGTTTATAGATAAAGAAACTGAGGATCTAAGACTTTTGAATGACTTTCCCACCATTAATAAGTGACAAAGAAAGGATTTCAACCTAACGCTTCCAATTGCAACTTGCTTAGTGAATAACCCTCAGAATTTATCTAGGTGAATTTATCAAGTGAAAGATTTCTAGCTTGATAGAACCTGTCCAAATTTTCAAACTATTGGGTATTATTTTATTCTATGATAAGACATTAATGTGAAATCATTATACTTTAGAATTCAGTTCTCACCTTATTCAATACCATGACTAAACTAAAAAATCTTTACTACATTATTTCTGGAAGATATTCAATGAGAGGGAACTCCCATTTCTGAAGGAACCTCATTATGTTAACAAAGATTTTAAATACTAGGAAATTGAAACTTCTCCTAATTGTTCCTAGTTCTGCTCTCTGAGACCAAAGAGAAGTCTAAACCTTCTTCCATTTGATAGTTCTTCAAATGTCTTATTGCCCTAAGTATTCTCTTCCTCTGACTAAACATCTCCACTTTCTCCCACTGTTCCTTATATGGAATGAACTGTAGAACCTTCACCAATCTAAGTGCTCTCTTCTAGATTTGCTATTTTATCATTGTCTTTCTTAAATCTGGCACCCAGAACTGACAGAATACAGGTATTCTGGGCACCAGGGCTGAGTACAACAGGACTATCACCAACCTGGTCCTGGAAGATACACTTCCTAATGTAGTCTAAGTCGGCCTTAATGTTTTTGTCTGCCATATAATATGTGACTCTTTGAGTTTACGGTCCTCTGAAACCTTTGATCTTTTTCAGACAAATTGCTGTCTATCCATATCTCCTCTATCATTTATTTGTAAAAATGCTTTTTTAAAAAGCATAAAATTTTATTCTAGTGTATTGAAATCTTGTTTATAGATCCTGAACTGTCATTCAGTATGTTCCCTATCAATATTACCTTTGTGTCATCTGAAAATAGGATAAGGACAATCTCTATGTTTTTAATCAAATCAATGTTTAAAATATTAAAGAGCACTAAACCAAACAGAATTTCTGAGGCACTCCAGTAGAAACTCCTTTCCAACTTCTCAGTGAACCATATCAATTATTCCTTCATCAAATTATATTATCATCTGATCAGGTTGTTTCATCTTTTCCATAAGAATATCATGAGATAGCTTATTTATTTTTTAGGTCTTTGCAAAGCAATGGGTTTAAGTGGCTTGCCCAAGGCCACACAGCTAGGTAATTGTTAAGTGTCTGAGGCCAGATTTGAACTCAGGTGCTCCTGACTCCAGGGCCGGTGCTCTATCCACTTCACCACCTAGCTGCCCTTGAGATAGCTTAAGAACTTTTCTAAAATCTAGGAAAAACTATGTCTCAATATTCCCCTTGAGAACCTTATCAAAAAAGAAGAAGAATTAGAAGCAGAATTATTTGTAGGGACCTTGGAAGGATCTTGGAAAAGGATCTTAGAGAACCCTGAGAAAAGATGTCAAGGTATACTTATACTAGTTGACTGTCAAAATGGGAAGAATATCAAGAAAATCCTTTCCCCCCAACTCCCAACCTCTCATGGTAAAAATGGTAAAAAAAAAAATGGTAAAAATAAAATTGGTTTTACAGAGAGTTCAAATGAGTAAGCAAGTAGAAACTTAAATGTGACAACAATTTCAGAAATGGTTTTTTCTAAATGTTGAATTTTGAAATGCATTCTGTGACTGAAAGGTGGAACTACTATGTCAACCTGTGAGATGATGGATGCTGGCAAGTTAAGAAATGCATATTCTTTCTAACTCATTCCTTCATTTGTGTAGGTTTTGGTTAAAACATATTTTTACCTAACCAGATGAATCTAGTATTCATCTTCCTAAAGAAAAGAATCAAACAAAAAGAAAAATAAATAATAAGTCAAAATTCAAAACTGGGGGGAATTCCTACCACATGTCCAATTTTGCTTTGTGATTTCATCTTTTCAAAGAATAACAGTAAACGGTGATGATTTACCCACTTATGAGGTTTACAATGGGAAGACAAACTTGAACTTAAAAAAATTAGAAAATAATCTATAATTAAAAGTTAAGCTGTTGAAATCTACTATAAGAGATCTAAGTGAATGGATTTGCAATCACCCAGAATTTGTGATGGTTAATTAGAGGTATGAATAAAATGTAAAAAAGACCTCAATTTTTTAATCCTTCTATCAGTCATTTGAAGACAGTAAACCAATGCACTCTTGTCATGTCCTGTGGCATTTCTGTTGAATATCAAGCTGATTTGGAACCCAAAATTGTTATCCAGTGATGAGTCAGGATAGCAGGTTAATAGTTCCAACTCATCCCTGAGAAGTAACCACCGGAAATGGAGGTCTTTCTAAAGCTTGTGAATATTGAAGGGACAAGAGGATTTAGCTTCATCTTAGCAGTTTCCTAAGGATAACAGTGAGTGGTATAAGAGGCCACAGTAGGAACCAAGGACAAGCTAGACACAATGAGGAAAGACAGGTTCAGGACTCTACAAGTATCTTGCCATAAAATTATTCTATATATTTTGGGGAATTCTATGAGTACCCACAAGAAGGATACTTAATAGCATCAAGGAGCTAAAGATTTCCCTTTGCATCAAATGCTCTCTCAGCTTGAATCCACTTTCCTCAGACTCTATATGTTACTAACTGGAGATCATGTCACAGGTAGGGAGGATTTTTTTAACCAATCATTCTTATTATATCACCTTAGTGAATATCCTTTTCTAAAAGATTGTCAAGTCTGACAAATTGATATCAATGGTGAGGAAACATATTGGCATGGGCTATGCTTTATAGTATCAAAAAAAATCACCATGTTTCCAGTTCCTCAGGGACTCCCAGTACACAGATGGGAGAAATTGTATCTGCCCTTTGAGAATTTGTCTTCCCATCAAAAGGAAGAGTTGGTATATTGTTCTCTAATCCTCAGCAACATAAGCATTCCCTCTGAAGGAAGTCTGGTACAACATGAAAGCTATAGACTGACATTGGCTTCTGGCAATTTCTATGATTTCAATTCTTTGGCATTTTCAATTATGAGAATTCATCTAATTGCTTTAATTCCCCAGTTGTTCCTATTTGGTTGTTCTATTCCAGTCACATGGTGAACTCTGTAAGTGGAGTCAGATAAGTGCCTGGTACAGATTTTTTTCCCCCAATTCAATCTACTGTATCAAAATGTTATTTCCATTGTATAACAAAAATCCCCTAGTATCATTCTCTTCCACTTGACTAATAATACTGTACTTAAAATGACAAGTGCCCTAAGTATGAAATCTTAGAATCAAAGCATCTAGGACCCTAGGTGCAAAGCTGGAAGGAACCTGAGAGACCATCTAATCTAATCCTTTCTTTTTACAGATAGGAGACTTAAACCCAAAGTAGTTAAATGATTTGCCAAAGGTCACACATGGAGTAAGAGAAGAACTGGGTCTTGAGTACAGGTCCTCTGAACCAAAACTATCCTTTTCACTCTACGACCCTAATTTCTCAAAGTGGAAAAAAAAGATCAAGAGATCATGTCATGGATTAGGAAAATGAATTATAGAGAGGTGGCTTGCTCATGGTCCCACAGAGAGTTAATGACAAACCCTGGATTTAAACCCATATCAGTCTTTCACTTCAAAGGTTATTACATTCAGGTTGTATAGAATCACCACTCTTAGCTTTGGAAGGAACAATAGAATTCATTTACCCCAAGTCCCTTCAAGATGCTGAAATCCCTTTTATGGTAACCCTTATATTGTCATCCAGCCTCTGCTTGGCTACTTTAATGACAGAGAGCATCAGAGATAACCTTTGGGTGGCAGGATGAAACCTTGTAAAAACAGAAGAGTCTGGATTTTAGTTCATGCTCTGTCAGTAACTACCTATGCAATTTTAAATTATCTAACCTTTCTGGGTCTCAGTTTCCCCACATGCAAAATGAATGGGTATGACTAACTGAACTATAAAATTTCTGAGTTATATAAGTCTGATGGAATTCAATCTTTCCCCAGTAAATATTAGAAGGTACTTTCTGTAGTTCTGCTTTTCAGAACCACAAAGAATAGATAGGATTTCACATATTTAAAGACAACTATTACCTCTGGCCTAAATCATCTCCCCTTGTCTCCAGGTCTTTCCTCAGCCTAGAGGCACAATACTTTGTCTACCTCTCTCTTAAAATTTGGTATCTAAGTTGCTCAAGTAGGGGAGTAGATGAACAAATTGTGGTATACAAATATAAAGAAATATTACTGGGATGTAAGAAATGACAAATATGAAGAATATGAAGAAACGGGAAGATGTGATAACTGCAATAAGTGATATGCGATAAGTTAAGGTTTCATTTTATGATGCAAAATGAAGTAATTAATGAAAGGAAATATACATGCAAACACACATAATAATGGCTAGAATGATATAAATTGAAAGAATAATAGAACTAAACTGAACACTATTCTAAAAAAAAACTGAGAAAATGTAACTTCCACTCTCCACTATAAAGGTAGAGCACTATAGATGTGGAATATTAATTACATGTACCATCAAAAGTAATAGATGTGCATAAGCAAATTAGAAGAAAAGGAACTACCATTCTGATCTATGGATAGAGAAAGAGTTCATGTTCAAACAAGGAATAAAGAAGATCATAGAAAATCAAATGTAAACTATATTATAAAATGGCAATCATCAAAACCACTTGTACAGGCTAAGAAACAGAGTGCTGAATCAGAATAGATTAGGTACACAAGATGCAATAGTAAATGGTTGTAGTAACCTACCATTTGAACCCAAAGACTCCAGCTTCTGGGATAAGAATTCTCTATTTGACCAAAATTGCTAGGAAAACTGGAAAAATAGTATGGAACAAACCAGGCCTAGACAAACTTCTGACATTCTGTACAAATATAATTTAGACATAAAGGATGATACCATAAGTCAATTAAGAAAGCAAGGAATAGTTTGCCTGTCAGATTTATGGAGAGGGGAAGAATTTATGACCAAAGAAGAGATAGAGAATATTATGAAATGCAAAATTAATAATTTCAATTAAATTAAACTAAAAAGGGTTTGCACCACACAACCAATACAAAGATGAGAAGAAAACAGAAAACTGGGAAACAATTTTTTCAACAAGTATTTCTGATAAAGTGTTTTTTGACTAATGTCTCTGATAAAGGATATCATATGATAAAGGATATGATTTCTATAGGTTTATATATATATATATATATATATATATATATATATGAAATATAGAGAGTTGAGTTAAATTTATAAGAATGCAAGTCATTTCCCAACTGACAAATGGTCAAAGGATATAAAGAGGCAATTTTCAGATGAAGAAATTATAACTCTAAAAATCATTACTGATTAGAGAAATTAAAATTAAAATAACTCTGAGGTATCATTTCATACCTGTCATATTGGCTAATATGTCAGAAAAGGAAAATAATAACCGTTGGGAGGAATATAGGAAAACAGGTACACCAATTCTCTGTTGTTGGAGTTGTGAACTAATCCAACCATTTTTGAGAGTAATACCAAGGGGTGATCAAATTGTGCATACCTTTTGATCTAGCAATGGCACTACAAGATTTGAATCCCCAAAATATCATCATATAAAAGGGAAAAGGACCCACATGAACAAAAATATTTACATCAGTTCTTTTTTGGTGAGAAAGAATTGGAAATTGAGAGACTGCCCATCAATTGGGGTTGTGGTATATGAATGTATTGGAATACTATTGTGCTATAAAATATGCTGAGAAAGCTGCTTTTTGGAAAAAACCAGAAAAGGCTTACATGAACTGATGCTGATTGAAGTGCGCATAACCAGGAGAACATAGTACACAATAACAGCAACATTATGTGATAACCAACTATGATAAATCAGTTCTTCTCAACAATACTGCAATACAAGACAATTCCAAAATACTTGTGATGTAAAATGTCACCCACACCTAGAGGAAGAACTATGGAGTCTGAATGCAGAAAGAAACATAATATTTTCACTTTTTAAAATTTGATTTTTGTTTCTCATAGTTTTGTCCTTTTGTCCTGGTTCTTCTTTCATAATTTGAATAATATGAAAATGCATTTAATATGATTGGGCATGTACAATTTATCTTAGATTGCTTTCTGACTTGGAGAAGAAAGGGAGAATATTTTGGTATTCAAAATTTTATAAAAATGAATACTGAAGATTATCTTTATATGTAATTAGAAAATACATTATTGTTAAAAATCAAGCAAAAATTTTGATTATATAAAATTTTGAAATTTTTTAAACACAAACTGAATACCATTAAAATTAAGGAATCAGAGAAAATCTTTGCCACACACTTCTTTGATCAGTCTCATATCCAAGAATATAAGAATCCCCAATAGATCAATAAGTCAAAGGTTATTAAGAGGCAGTTATAAAGAAATAAATACAAGTTGTCAACAATCATATGAAAAATGCTTCAAACAACTGATAGAGTTATTCAAAACAATTCTAAATTTCCACCTCACACCCTTTGAATTGGCAAAGAGAAGAAAAATAATAAATGTTGGAGGGTTTTAGAGAAAATAGACACAACTAGTGCCCTGCTGATGAAGCTGTGAATTAATATAGCCATTCTACAAAGTCACTTCGAGTTATAGCCCATATCTCACTAAACAGTGTATATACTTTGATCCATTGATTCCATTCCTAAGGATATACTCTAAAGAGAGAAAGAGAAAAGAAGTCACGTGTTAAAAATATTTTTGTAATAACAAAAACCAAACCAAACCCTAGAAACTAAGGGAATACCTATCTGTTAGGGAAGAATATATCAATGTAATAGAGTATCACTGTTTCATATGAAACAATGAAATGTACCATTTCAGAGGAAACTGGGAAGCCCTCTGAGAAGCAGAGTAAAGTGAGAAGGAAGAGAACAATTTATTTAATCAAAATATTATTAACTTTGGAAAGACATTAGATTTCAATGCAGGGACAAACAAAGGACCAAAGATGAAATACACTTAAAATGTAAAATGAGACATTCATTTTTTGGTTGAAGTCAATTTGTCCATTTCCAATGTCAATTTGTCCAATGTCCAAAGTCAATTTGGACATTTGTTGTTTTACTCTATATATCTGTTTTGAGAATTTTACTTTTTTTATTTTAGTTTATTTTTCTTTAATTGTTCAGTGCTAGAGAGCAGTGTGAGGGGAAAATAGATGTTTAAACATGATTTATGTGTTGATTGGTTTTGCTAACTTTTTGTCTTAATCTCAAAAGAAGCCTCAGTGAGAGGAGAATGGGGGTATATTCAGAAATGAGTGTGATCTAAAAACAAAAGACAGAATGAAAAAAGAAAAAAAATGTCACCTAGAAATGAACACAAAGCTCACATCTCGTCTGAACCATAGTAAGTATAGGGGAACCCTTCCTTTTTTTGATCACCACACTCTCTTTAACACACTCTAAGCTCCAAATAAGCTTCTGTGGCAGCTGCATCATACAATGCTGACTCATTTTAAGTTTGTAGACAATTAAAAACCCCTATGGCTTTTTCACTGTGAATTGCTGTCTAGCTACATTTCTACAATTCTATACTTGTGCTGTTGATTTTTTTTAATGAGGTTTAATAAACTTTACAACAAAATGTAAAAATAAGCATGCAAGCATGTATTAGATTTTTAAAAAATAGGTGCAGGATTTATTCCATTAAATTTTATCTTCTTTTATTTGGCTCATCATTTGGGATACTTGTGCTCTTTTGCATTAGTTAGCCATCTGTCACAACTCTGTGTTATCCTCAGATCTGATAGGTGTACTTTCCCTATACTCATTTATCTTGTTGATAAAAATGTTAACAGGACAAGGTCGAGTATTTCAGTGGCCAAATGATCTAGGAGTCACCTGAACCTTGTTCAGGCCTTGACATACCACTAGAGGCCTCTCTTCAAGTTGTCACTGATTCATTAATCAATATCCTTTGGTAAAGTTGTTAATAAATTAGAAATTTTTGAACTGTACTAATATACATTTCTCCATCTTGTCCAGGGGATAGCATAAAAGAATGAAAAATATGCTGAAAGAGACATATAGTATACCTCCAGTAGACCTGAGGATAAAACACATGAGACTAGAGTTATTCCTTCTACACCATGAATTTCCCTCAGGTTTTTTTATATATCACAGATCAGCATAGGAAACGAAATGGAACTTTTTTTGGGGGGGGGGAGTTTTGTAAAAGCCTCAGATGACATGCAAAAATCAGCAGATGGCACAAAAAATATTTAGAAACCCAAAAATGCATAAAAATATAATTTTATGATTTTATAATATAACATATTTATCTTTAAATACCATAATAATTCAGACTTCTTTCCTGGTATAAAGGGAGGGTCAAAATATTTTCTTTTTAAAAAAAATTATTTGTTTTTTTTTATTTTAGAAAGGTTTTATTTATTTTGAGTTTTACAATTTTTCCCCCAATCTTGCTTCCCTCCCCCCCCCCCCAAGAAGGCAATTTGTTAGTCTTTATATCATTCCCATAGTATGCACTGATCTAAGTTGAATGTGATTAGAGAGAAATCCTATCCTTATGGAAGAAACATATAGTGTTAGATATAGAAGAATTACATGATAAGACTTTTTTTTTAAAATTAAAGTTACATAGAAAGTCTTTGGTCTTTATTCAAACTCCACAATTCTTTCTCTGGATACAGATGGTGTTCTCCATCGCAGATATACCAAAATTGTGCCTTATTGTTGCCCTGTTGGTATGAGTAAGTCCATTAAGTTTGATCATCACTCCATGTTGCTGTTAGAGTGTACAATGTTCTTCTGGTTCTGCTCATCTGCAGGCTTCTCTAAATTCCCCATCCCTCCTGGTTTCTAATAGAACAATAGTGTTCCATCACATACATATACCACAGTTTGTTAAGCTATTCCCCAGTTGATGTACATTCCCTCAGTTTCCCTTTCTTTGCCATCACAAACAGAGATGCTATGAACATTTTTGTACAGGTGATGTTTTTATCCTTTTTCATAATCTCTACATGCAATGGTAATTTTTACCAATTTTTTTTGGCAAGGTTTTGAGTTTTACATTTTTCTCCCTCCCTCCCTTCTTTTCCCCCTTCCTCTGAAAGGAAGCAATCTGATATAGACTCTACATTTATAACCATGTTAAACATAGATCCATATTGATCATGTGTGAGAGAAGAATCAGATCCAAATGGAAGAAAGAAAATATTAGAGAGAGAGAAAAAATGACATAATATATGACAAATTTTCAAAATTGAAAATAATAAACTTTGGTCTTCATTTAAACTTCACAGTTCCTTCTCTGATTATGGATAATATTTTCCATCACAAATCTTTTAAAATTTTCTTTGATTATTATTTTGTTGAAATGAAAAAGTCCATCATGGTTGATCATGAACCCATGTTGTTGTTAGTGTGTTTAATGTTCTTCTGGTTCTGCTCATTTCACTCCAAATCAATACATGCAAGCCAGGTTTTTCTGAAATCTAATTCCTCATGAATTTTTAAAGAATAATAGTTTCCATTACATCCATATACCACAATTTATTCCATCATTCCCCAAGTGATGTATCTCTCCTCAATTTCCAATTCTTTGCCACTTCAAAAAGAGCTGCTATGAATATGAATTTGTACATGTGAGATTTTTATCCTTTTTCATGATCTCTTCAGGATATGGACCCAATAGAGGTATTACTGATCAAAGGGTATGCACATTTCTGTTGCCTTTTGGGCATAATCCCAAATTACTCTCCAGAAAGGTTGCATGAGTTCACAGATCCACCAGCAATGTATTAGTGTCACAGATTTCTCACATCCCTTCCAACATTGATCATTGTCCTTTCTGATCATATTGGCCAATCTGAGTGGTGTGAGATAGTACCTCAGAGCTGCTTTAATTTGAATTTCTCTAATCAGTAATGGTTTAGAACAATTGCCAGCTTTGATTTCTTCATCTGAGAATTGGAGGGCCAAAATATTTTATGTGGATTTTCTAGACCATAGAAGTCCCACACCCCTGACACCACTCCCACCCCCACCCCCATGCGGAAGGGATAACTAGTCAGATACTTTATCCTTAGTGAACTCAAACCACTTTCTAGTGGTCACAGGTTTCTTTTCTAAGTGCTCACATACCAGCTTTTAATAACTACTTGAGCTTTTAAAGGGGCAGACATCATGTGCTGTTTAATGTACATAATTTCTTTTAACTGCTCTATATATCTTTTCTGATTGACTATATGATTCTGTAGGGCAAGTGCCTATACCTATACTCAACATTCTCTATAAGTGTCAACTATGCTAATAGCCATACAATTAACTTTTTGTGTGATTCATTGAGATTCATTGCAGAGTACCACTATTTGACTTATTTAGTAAATTAATTCAACAAGCATTTATTGATAATACACTAAACCAAATGGGGTGCTATAGAGAATTTTTAAAAAAATTATGTGTTAGATATCCGTGAGATAGTGTATAGAATCTAGAACTGGGAATCACAAGATTTTGGTTCTTGTCTCTGCTCAGTCATTTTTTCACATAATCTTAACCAAACTACTTAACCTTTCTGAGACTTAGCTTCTTCCTCCGTAAATGGGAATAGTAATAAATAGCCTATCAATTTTACAGGTTTATTGTGAGAACCAAATAAAATAATACACATTAATCTCCAAATTTTTATGTAGATATAAGCTTATGATGGTATTGATACAGAAGCAGTGTTGGATAATGTGTGATTAGAAAACTGGTCTAGAAGCCAGGAAGACCTAAGTTCAAATCCTTATTCTGAAATATATTGGCTGTATAAATCTAAGCAAGAAATTAACATCTAAATGCTCTAGTCCAGGGGTTCTCAAATTTTACCCCTTTACACTCCGAATTTTTGTTTATCTGGGTAATAGCTATCAATATTAGAAATCTAACATCTTAGAAATTAAAATTGATAAAATTTTAAAATATTTATTGTCATTTTTAAATAGAAATTTAAAAGCTATTAAATGAAAATAATATATTTTATGAAAAATAATTATATTTTCCCAAACAAAAACATTTATTGAAAAGAGTGATTTGGCTTTACATATTTTCTCCAAATCTCTTTAATGTCTAGTTTAATAGAAGTTGGATTCTTCTATCTGCTTCTACATTCAATCTATTGCAACAAGATGTTTTGGTTGAAGTATATAAGAAATCTATACAATTAAGTAGTGGGGAATAGGAGGGTATTTTAATAGGAAAATAACACATAAGTTTTATTATGAAAACAGTTTTTCTCTCAAGGACCTCCTAAAAGGGTCTTGGGGACTTTCAGGAATCAACAGAGTGCACTTTGAGAACTTAGTTAATCCTTTAATGCTAAAAACTACAAAGAAGGTGAAAACCGACTTAGGTAGGTTTGTCTTACCTGGGAGTTCTATGTATTGATGAAATCACAGTTCCAGTCTCCATCATCATCATCATCTTATTATTAATATTATTATTATTTAACACTTTTCAGTGACAAATATTCCACCTTTTTTAAAATTTCATCTTTTTGTCAAATCTATGGGAGGTAAGCTAAGAAGGAAACTAAGGTAATAAAGGGCAAAGTGACTTATCTAAGGTCACAGGGCTGGTATGTGGCCTAGGTAGGACTTTGATTCAGGTCTTCGGACTTCTGTTCTAGGTCCATTCCACTATGCCACCTGGTCCTCTAACTACAATAATCATTATATCCTAACTAGAAGCTGCAGTGTTTTATTATCTAATAAAATAGCACTAGTAATCATGGCATTCTGGAAAAAATATTGGAAGAACACAACTGGCTGTTTTGGGAGAATAAAAAAATCTTTCAAATTATTTTCCATCAGAATGTTAACTAATCAGGATTCATCTAGGCAGACTTTTTTTGGATAAGTTAAATTTCAAAAAAATTTGCAGTATAAGTCTAAAGACTGCATGTAAGAGAGAATGCTTTTAATATTCCCCAAGGATAGGGGCAGCTAGGTGGTGCAGTGGATAAAGCACCAGCCTTGGAGTCAGGAGTACCTGGGTTCAAATCCGGTCTCAGACACTTAATAATTACCTAGCTGTGTGGCCTTGGGCAAGCCACTTAACCCCATTTGCCTTGCAAAAACCTAAAAAAAAATATTCCCCAAGGATGCACCACAAAGGGAAGTCCTTGCTGTGACTAAATGCAGCTGCTGAGAAGAAAGGGAATAGCAGGATTTCCACATAACCTGTAAACTAAACTCTATAAGAACTTTCTTCATCTTTGGAGAATAAGGCACCTCCTTAAAGTCTAAGTTAGAATCGGGAAGCAAGATTCTTGGTTACTGATTAGTGAATATGTTTGAAAAGAATCTCGATGCCTCAGTTTCTTCACCTAAAATATCAGAGTTGACTGAAAAAGATCATCTCCAAGACCCCTTCCAAATTTTAGATGTAATAGATCAAGCTTCACTTAGACTAGTGTAGTGTTTGGATTTAGGATCGCAATGAAATGAGATACTGGTCAACTTCCTAACATTTAACAAAAGAAGCATTACTTAAGCAAAGCATGGAAAGGGTATTAGACATGCAACAGCACTGATTATTTGGGATGTGGTACTTCTACCTCCATATTTACCACAGTGGTTTGCACCCAATTAGTGGGATTTGAGGAACCCCTGACCTGAGGGACTTTTATCCTGAGGGAACCAGAAAATGCATCAGTATTTAGGACTTTAGTCTCCTGAACCAATTAAATTTCAAGGATAGGGAGGAAATACCTATTTTAGGAAAAAGCAAGTCTTTCCTATATAGAGTAGTTGATGTTCCCTACCATAACTGAAACAGAAAGTCCCATTTGCTTGTTTTTATGTATGGAGTCATGCATTTGGAACTGAAATCAGAAAAAGCATCTAACACATTCATTTTATGAATGAAGAAACTGAGGCCCAGGGAGATGAAAAGATATACTTAGAAAGTGGGAGAGTTGCAACTAGAATTTCTGATTTGGAACCAACACCAGGCTATTTCAGAAAGGAAGGGTCCTCCTTTGTTAAATTTCTTTCCTGTGAGTCCTTCATAGGATCAAACTTCATTGAAATTTTCCCTCAAAAATTCCACCATCAGATTGAATTACAAAATTACTATAGCATGCACTGATTCTTAATCTTTGCAGGGTGACAACTCCAAAATAGAAATGTTTGTTTCCACTATCCCTTATGGCTTCCATTTATACCTAATAATTATTGGAACAGCTTAATGATTTTCCAAAGTTTATAGACAGCAGAATAAAAATAAAAACTGGCCAAAGACTAGGGTTCAATTTCCCCCAAAGTCTTAAGAACTGAGATAGCTAGCAGATAATTTAAGGGTACCATCCTGTCAGTATACAGGTTAAAAATCAATTTTAGCTATCTTTATTGTGTTTATATTGAGGCCATTAAGACTCTTAGTAAGAATGTTTAAAAATTCTAAATATTCCATATGTTTTTGTTTGTATGTAAATATTTATTATTATTATAAATATATGTATATACAGATATACAATGTACACAAACAAGTGTGTATATATTTGCATGTATTCAGATTATGCATTCAGATGTTTGTATGTATACATATATATATATATATGGACCTATGACTTGATCAGTGTAGAGAAAATTCTTTTTGAGAAAATTCCTTCCATTATTGCAGATCAATAGTAACTCATGTATCATTTGGAGTTTTAGTGAGTTACTCCTAAGGTTCTGACTTGCCTCTGATCACACAGTCAGTTTGTTTCAGAGTCTCAAAATCAGATCTTGGTTCCAAGATCAGCTCTCCATTCACTATTTCCTCACTTTCTCCTGTGTATATGTGTTTATATATATTTTAAATTGACTGATCTTCCCAGAAATGGACAGTACGTAAACAATTGCTCTATCTTCCCCAGAGCTTGCATTATACTCACATTTCCATCCCTCCATGTACCTCTTTTGTGGAATTAGGTACTGCATACCTTAGCATACAAAATAAAGAAAAGAGGATGGAGGATCTGGTACTTTATTAGAAGAAAAAACTGTTGCCACAAAAGCTTCTTTCTCTTCCTTCCAGGGACTCACAACAACTACCTTTCCCTCCATATGTGGATGTATGTTCACTTAAACATATGATTAGACAATTAAATTTTTAATCCTAAGACCCTCTAGTAGGGCTACTGTCAGTTCCCCCATGACTTTGCTCCTTGGGGAGTTTCCTTAAGGATTATCCAACCCCTTGGAGAACAAAGTGACTTTATCAAAATGAGGCTGTCAGGTTTGACTCAGTTCACCTTTAGAAATCTTATTTGTTGGAAAAGGAGAGAAATTCTGCCTTGACTTTAATGCTTCTCCCTGTACAGAGATACCATATAGGTTGTGACTATTCCAAACTAGTTCTAGATGATGTGAAGTTTCTGCTATTTCTACCCATACATGACTTGGCTGTCATTTTGCATTTCTTATCATTCAGTTAAGGTTTGAAAGTATGAAGATGCATGGGAATTTGGGATACAGAATATATGGGGAGAAAAGTGAATGGAAATGCTCTTACATCATTCTGATACAATGATATCTGTGACCTGAAATGTATTATATAATATCCTGGTATTCCAAGAGTCAACTCACATCTGAAGAATTTTGCTATTTATTTTCTACCATGGTGAGGCATAATTTGATAGTTCCATTCTGGCTAGAGGTGAATAACTCTTGACACGTGGTTCTCATTTAGATAAGGTATGCATAAATCACTAAAAATGATAACTTTTCTTTAACTGAAGTTAAAGATTCACCTGCTTTTTAATGCTATTTGTCTCCCCGGAATCATTTACAGAACTGTTATTCTTTGGTTTTAAAAGGATCCCTAAGTCTATTAGCATGCTTTCTTAGTATGCATTATTTTCACATTTATTTTGTAAAGTATTGGAAGAACATGATTTTTTTAAGAGCAAGGGGTTTGCCCCAGGATGGCCACATAGTGATGGTGGTTGGGGGGGGGATGGGTAGGGGAGGAGGCAGATGATGGGGTTGTGATTGGACTTCCTTTCTGCAATGATCCTCTGCCTTAGGAAAAGGAAGGGAGGGAAACTCCAATTTCCTGGTAGGTCAGTCCCAGAATAAAGGGTAGGGAGGAAGAGTGTTTAATGGAAAATTGTTATTCTTTTAGAATATATACAGCTAGAGGTAGAGAGACAGTGAAACTCCTAGGTAGCCTGAGAATAAAGGTTGGGCAAAGGTACAGTTTGTTGAACATCTTTCCATGTAAGGAAAAAGGGCCTTTAATGGATCTTGCTTCTTCAGGAAGCAGGTGTAATTCTCTGGATTCCTAGATGAGGAACAAGAGACATTAAAAATCTCTTTAGGTTAGGAATAATAAATTTCCTTTCTTCCCAAAAGTCTCTCTTTTATTCAGTCTCTGATGACTGTGCCCAGTGTGACCATAACCTTGGCACAGCTCTTTTGAACATGGATATGTAGTTAGGGAATACTCATGGTTTCTGTTTCTCCCCTCATAGTGGGATTATTCAGTTATGAAAAGGAAATAAATATGGATTTATAAAGAGCTACTCAGTGAGTCTTATTACTCCTTATTGCTGTAGGAACCACTTCTCATCTTCCTTTATGTAATCATCATCCACATCCTAACCACTAAAGATGAGTACTACCTAATGTTCTGTTCTTTCCTCTTATTCCTTCTCTCTCTTCTCCTAATATCCTCTCTCTACATTTAGTTCATTGCATGTAATATGTGCTTAATAATTATTGAATGAATAAATAAATATTGAAACTCATTGATGATCCTGGGTTCAATGATTACTTCTATACAAATGATCCCCAAATCTATATATCCAGTAGCAGTCTTTGTCTGAATTCTATGTCATTGCCTGCCTATTAGATAGCTCCAATTGAATATATCTCATAGGCATTGAAACTCAATATTTTCAACATGAAATTCATTATCTCTGTTGAGCAAAACATCATCCTTTCAGTTACACAGGTTGGAAATTTCAGAATAATCAATTTCTTCTCTCTCTCATCCTCCATATAACCTCAACTTCCTAGTCTATCTCTACAAGATATTTTAAATCCATTCCCTTTCTTTGCATTCTTATGGTCACCAACTTGTTCAGTACTTACCATTTTTGACCTAGACTATGGCAAAGGATTCTAAGCTTCCAGTCTCTGTTCTTTAATACAACCTTTACACAGAAACCAAAAAAAAAAAATTCCCTACACGCACCCCTCCCCACCCACACCAAAGCTTTTCAGTGGCTTCCTATTGCCTCCAAGATAATATAGAAACTCCTTGTTAGACAGAAAAGACCTTGAAAATTTACTCTAGTCATATTCAAACTTATTTCACGTTACCAAATTTTACAAGTTCTGATTACTGGCATACCCCTGAATTGTACATTCTATCTCCCATTTGCATGACTTTGGGAAAGTTCTTTGGAATGTACAACCTCCTCACCTCTACCTTCTGAAATCCCCTGTTTCCTTCAAGTGTCAGGAAGCCTAGCCTGATATTCCTCCTGTTCCCCACATTATTAATGCTCTCTACCTCCTCCTACAACCATGACTGTACTTAAATATTTTGTCATATTTTTCTAGAAGCATGTAAGATCCTTAAAGGGATGCATTGGTTTTATTTTTTTATAATGAGTCCTCCATGCCTAGGGTACCATATCTGGTTAGAAACATTTACATAGACATTTAAAAAATGCTTCTCAAATTTTGTTGGAGCAGAAAGAAGAAAGCACTTGCCCTTTTCTTCCCCTGTTAAGACTAATCTTGGCTATAATTGATTAATGCTTTTTGTGTACACAAATTCCAAATTCCAGGAGGAGAAAGTCTAAAGTGAACTTTTTAGTCTGGTGCCTTCCTTCCTCCTTTTTCTGTTTATAGAAGCTTATTTGTGTCCATGTTGGTCATCAACTAAAACTGCATGTTTATTTCCCAGTGGGTTTATGAAAACCAGGTTGCCCTACTGCAGGATATTTATATTTTCTACAGGCGAAGCCCTCCCTGAGAGATGAGACAAGCAATTCATCTGCCAAAAATATTGAGTATCGTCAGCACATGCAAAAAAAAAAAGACCATTTCGAGGACTGGAAAATATTGTTGTTTTGAGCTGATAAGTCACCTCATTTAGGACTAGTTTTCCTTCCGTATTCACTGTGAAAACAACTTCTGCTGCCCACAGCCATGACAATCTATGCCCCTCTTCCATCAGGTTCAACAACAACCCTTTATTAAGGGTCTACTGTTCTATATTAGGGTGAAGTCCTATATTAGGTCATGGATAAAATTTAAAATTTAAGTAAGACACAGTATCTTACCTTTAAGGAATAGTCATTTATTAGACTCAAAAAGTCTAGTAGAGAAATAAAATTCAAAATAGAAGGGAGGAAAGAAACAAGCAATTATTAAGGACTTACTATGTGCTAGATTAAACACTTTAAAAATATTATCTCTTTTGATCCTTACAGAATCTTTGGGATTATATTAAAAATAGGGAACATCCCTATTTTATGGTTGGGGAAACTGAGTCAAAAAGATATAAAATGACTTGCCCAGAGTCAAGTCATACAGCTAGTATCTGAAGTCATATTTGAACATGTCTTCCTAACTTGACCCACTGTGCAACTCACTTGCCTCTAGAGAGCCATGCACAAGATCACATAAAAAATGTATCAGAGAAAAAGTATTCAATAAAGTCTAAGTAGAAAGGTTGTTATAAAACAGGAGGAGCAAAGAAAACTTCTTGGATAAAGTAATATTTGTGTTAACTTTTAAAGGATAGGTGGAATTTCAGAATTTGAATTTGAAGAGAGAGGGCTTTCCAGGCACCATTGAGGTATAGGGATTTTCAAGCACATAGTGAATTCAAAGGTTAGAGAGTTGTCAGGCTTGACTGGAGCCCTGAATGCATGGAAGAGAATGTTAGAAAATAAGGCTAGAAAAGTAGAATGATGCCAGTTAGTGGAAGGTCTTCAGTGCAAGATAAAGACATCTGAATTTGGTTCAGGAGGTAATATGGAAGCATCAAGGATTTCTGATCATAGAATTCATATGACCAGGATATTTTGATAGCAGAATTAGAAATGGTTATAGAGGAAAGAGAATCAAAGTGAAAAATAACCTGAAAGAGGCATTATTGACAATTTAAGCAGATATTGTTGAAGGTCTGTTCTAGAATAGTTGCAGCAGGGAAAGACAGAAAATAATGGTGAAAGTGATTTCATATGTATAATGAACAGGATCTTATAAATGATTGAACATGAAAGAGAAGGAAAGTTCAAAGATAATCCCTTAGTTGTAAATCAGAAGAATCACAGGTAGAAAGAGAGAAGTTGGGAAAGGAGGAGCTGAAGTAGAACCTCAGAATATTATATTTGAAGTACCCTCAGAGGTTCTCTTATCCAGCCCATACCTGAAAAAAAAATCCCTTCTCTAACATTCCAATAAGAAGTCATTCCTCCTTTGCTTGAAGACCTCTGTTGAGTGAGAGCTTGCTACCTCTCAAAGCAGTATATTTCATGATGGGATGTTCTACTGGTTAGGAAGTTCCAACCCCCCCCCCCCCCACACACACACACACTGAGCCTAAATTGGTCTCTCTGTAATTCCCATCCATGGAATGAACTGACCTCTGGAGTCAAGCAGAACAGGTATAATTCCTCTTTCACAAGACTGCTAGCTTTCCCCTTGCTAAGTCTTCACTTCTCCAGGCAAAACATGCCCTGTTCTTGCTACTGACCATTATCCTATGCATGATCTTCAGTGCAATCAAGATTTTCTTTGTATCTGGTAACATTCCATCTTGTTACAAATTTTCCCTAAAAATCTGAGATCCACAATTTAACATAATACTTCAGAAGTGGAACAATCAGGGGATAGTGCAGTAAGACTATTATTGCTTCAGTGAAGGGTTGCAATGACCTCACCCCAAGATGGTAAGTAATCTGGTATAGGTTATGCATGTGTAAAAAGGTAAAACAATTTCACATCAGTCATTTTGTGCAAGAAAACAGAAAGAGACAGGAAGGAAGGAAGGAAGGAAGGAAGGAAGGAAGGGAGAGAGGGAGGAAGGAAGCAAGGAAGCAAGCAAAAAATAATATGCTGTAGTTGCCATTCATATGACATCAGTTCTTTCTTTAGAGTTAGATAACATTTTTCATCATGAGTCCTTCGGAATTTTGTTAGATCATTGTATTGCTAAGAATAGTTAAGTCATTCACAGTTTATCTTTGTACAATATTGCTATTACTATGTATAATGTTCTCCTGATTCTACTTACTTCACTTTGCATCAGTTCATATAAATCTATCCAAGTTTTTTTGAAACCATCTTGCTCATCATTTCTTATTGCACAATAATTTTCTATAACAATCACATAACACAACTTCTTCAATCATTTCTCAATTGATAGGCTCACCTCCACTTCCAATTCTTAGCCACCACAAAAAGAACTGCTATAAATATTTTTGTACAAACAGACCCTTTCTTCTTCTTTTTAAGATCTCTTTGGGATAATGACCTAGTAGTGGTATTGCTGTATCAAAGGGAATGCACAGTTTTATAGCCTTTTGAGCATAGTTCCAAATTACTCCCCAGAAGAGTTCTATCAGTTCACAACTTTTCATTAGGTACTGGGTAATACAAAGATGGGAAACTGTGCCTGCTCTCAAAAAAACACATTCTTTTGGGGGGAGAAGGCAGAAGATATGTTTATAGAAAATTAAATATGAAATATATGCAAAGTAATTTCCAGAGGCTGGTCATTGACAGTTGAGAAATTGTCCTGATGAACACTATGAAAAGGCACAGAAATAAGAGATGAAATAACATGTATGAGAAATAGCAAGCAAGTTAATTTGACTTTTTTGCAAGAAGCCTTTGCTAGGGCCCCTTAATGCTAGTCCCTTTCATATGAGATAACTTCTCTTTCTATAATATATATATATATATATATATATATATATACACAAATATGCATGCACACACATACATACACATACACACACTTATATATATATGTATATATATGTGTGTGTGTGTGTGTGTGTGTGTGTGTGTATTATATATATATAGTGTGTGAGTTTTATGTGGTTTGCCAGCTGTGATTTCATATGTAGAATGAACAGGATCTTATAAATCTTATAAATTTATTAGACTATGAAATCCTTGAGAACTGGGACTGTTTTTACTTTTCTTTATGTTTCCATTTATGTTCCTAGTATTGCTATTGTGGGCTCATTTCAAGTCATGCCTGACCTTCATGACCCCATTTAGGGTTTTCTTGGCAAAGATACTAAAGTGAAGTTGTCACCTCCTTCAGTTCATTACAGGAATGAGGATCTAAGGCAAACAGTGATACATGAGGATCTGAGGCAAACAGAATTAAGTGACTTGTCCAGGGTCACATAATTAGAACCTCATGAAGTTCAAGTTCAGTGCTCTATCTTCTGTACTATATAGATGCTTGATTTGTTGCCTTTACTTGAATATAGACTTAGAGTCTATCAAGGTGAGTAATGTTTAATAAACCTGAAAGGTGGGTTGGAGACAGATTGTGAAGATCTTTAAAAGTCAAATAGGGGTTTATATTTTGGGGATAAGGATGAAGAGGTAGTGAAGAGACCATATAACTTGTAACATCTTCCCCTGTAACAAAGAAAATCAATTGGACAAAACTTACAACAAAACAACTATGTCTGACAGCATGCATATCATTCTGCAACCCACATTTCCCCACCTTTCTACTGAGAGGAGGGAAATGTATTCCTTCACTGGTTATTCCAGACCCAAACTGATCAGAGTTGTTATTTTTTTTGCATTGTCTTTGCTTATGTTTTTGTAACCATTGTGTATATTGTTCTCTCCCTTCTGATTTTTTTTCAGTCTACATTAGTTTATACAAGTTGGAATTGATTTTTTTTTAATCCAAGTGTATATTTGACATTTTGCCTTATAACTTTTGTAGTCTCAGTTACTGAGTCTATAAAATGAGAAAGTTGTCCTAAATAATCTCTAGGATTTTATTTTAACTCTAAACTGAAGATCATGTGATTTATCTCTATTCAGTTTATTTCTTAAAGTCAGGTCAATAGGTATGTATTAGTTCCTAACTTTGTTTCCAGGTACTGTGTCTTATAAGCAATGTGCTTATAAATATGTAAGCAAAAAGAAAATACTTGCCCTCATGCAGATTATATTTTATGAGAGATAATAACATTTAAAAATACCCAAAAACTTGAAATGGGGCTAGTGGTGAAAAAAAAAGCACCAGCTACTGGGGCACTGTAAAGAAAGTCTAGGAGGAGAGTTAGGAATTGCAACCTGGTGAGGACTGAACTGGGGCATCTTCCTTAAAAATAGAGATTCTAGGAGGAAGTAGCTAATTAGAGGGAGGTGGGGGCCATAGGGGAGCAGTGGACATTTCCAATGAGTGAAGTCTACTTTCAGGGCTGAGAGATTCGTGAGGCTTTATAGACTGGGATGAGAGTCAGATGTGCAGGAGGAGTACAGAGGATAATGTAACATTTAGCTCAGTTTTTCTAGCCTGTCAAAATTTTAGTAGATTCTTATTTCAACATCCAGTGTTTCAGTTAGCACTGGATCTAGAATCAGGAAATCTAGGTTTGAATCTCATTTTAGCCTCTGTGTGACCTTGGGCAAATCTGTGGGTCTCCATTTCCTCATTTGTAAAAATTAGGGAGTTGGATGATGACCTCTAAGGTCACTTCCAACTGTAAATATTTGCTTCTATAATGCTAAATTTGACAATAACCCAGCTATGCCTTCATCTAAACCACTGCTTTAAAAAAAAAATAGAGCAGATCAGAACAACCAAGGACAGAATCCTGAAGCACTCTGAAAGAAAACCAACCTCCAATTTGACTTGTACCTATTAATGAATGTTCTTTGTATTTATTCATTCAAATAACTCTCTCTCTCTCTCTCTCTCTCTCTCTCTCTCTATATATATATATATATATATATATATATATATATATATATATATATATGCCTAGTAGGACTTATTTCATATCTCTTCATCATATCCACAAAAATAGAACAAGGAAATTCTTCAGATGTTTTGCTGAAGTCTCCTATGCATTGCTACAATATTCTCCTGATCTAGTAATCTTATCCAAAAAAGAAAATATTGGTTTGTTTGGCATCAACTGTCCTTGATGAAGCCATGCTGTCTCTGAGGGATCACTGCTTTACTTTTTTAATACTCATAAATCATTACAATCTGAATTTTGCCAGGAACTTTTGTAAACTCATTGCTCCATACTTTGGAGATGCCATTCTTTCTTCCTTTTGGGTATATGTTGCCTTTCTCATGGCCTGTAGCAATCAGTCTTTCTAAGGGCATATCTATTACTTTCTTTGGTAACCTGGGATGTCATTGCTGCCGTGACTTGAACTCATTGAGAGCACCTATCTGTTTATATTATCTCTTCATTTCTTTTCAAGTCAAAACAAGAGTCATTTATTGTCTCTGCTATGAGCTTAGCAATGCTTCTCATGTTCTAATGAGAGAAGAGAAGAACAACATGCAAATAATTCAGTAAAAAGATAAAAGTTGGGTACATTTGAGATCATTTCAGAGGACAGACTCTAACATTGAAGAAGATTAGGAAAGATTTCTTGAAGAAGACAGGACTTTTGAGTTTGAAGTCCTTTTGGGACACCAAAGTGAAACTGTCCTTTAGGCAACACCACAGTAACCAATATCTTTTATTTATTTATTTATTTTTGAATTTTACAATTTTTCTCCTAATCTTGTTTCCCTTCCCCCACCCCACCCCCCACAGAAGGCAGTCTAAAGACCATCAGACTTTACATTGTTTCCATGCTATCCATTTATCTAAATTGAATGTGTTGAGAGAGAAATTATATCCTTAAGGAAAAAAATAAAATATAAGAGATAGCAAAATTACATAATAAGATCATGGATTTTTTTTAATTAAAGGTAATAGTCTTTGGTCTTTGTTCAAACTGCCCAATTCTTTCTCTGGATACAGATGGTATTCTCCATCACAGATATCCCAAAATTGTCTCTGATTGAGTAAGCAGTATCTTCAATCATTTATGTTACCTGGCTTCTACTATTGAGGATCCCTCACTTCTGTCTCTTTCCATCAGTTTCATATGCTATTTATCCCTCTCCAATCCTTATAGAGAACTATCCCTACAAATTAAAAAAGGGAAGAAAAGCAGTTTAGCAAAACTAATCAATATATCAATAAAGTATATTCAGTATCCTAAATTTATAACCCTTTCCAAGGAAACAAGGAAGGAAGGTACATTCTCTTATGCCTTCTTCAGGGACATAATTCAGATTCATTTTTTGTTATTTTTATTTACATTGTTGCTATCAGTGTACATGTTGATATCCCTATTTCCATGATGTTTTCTACTTGAAAAGTAAGCTACTAGACTCCAAAAACAATAAAATTCTCCTGTCCTGCAGGGAACAACAAACTGAACAATTCACTTATGCTTGAAGCTCAGTAATATCTAAGCAGTCTTCTTTTTTATCCATCAGTAGTTCACATGATCTCCCTCATGCAGGAATGGGGCTTAGTGAATAGAACTGCATCTAGAAATTTCTGGGGTCAGAAAAATGACCAAAATCCCTATTCCTCATACCTAGCCATCACTGAAACTGCTATCATCAGTGGACAGAGTGCGGGGTCTGGAATCAAGAAGACTCATCTTCCTGAGTTCAAATCTGGTCTCAGACACTTACTAGCTATGTGAGCTTGGGCACCTTATTTGCTTTAGTTTCTCTTCTGTAAAATAAGCTGAAGAAGGAAATGGCAAATCGCTGTAGGAGTTTTGCCAAGAAAACCCCAAATGGGATCATGAAAAGTCAAACACAATTGGAAAATGATTAGATCACAAAAAACACTTGGAGAGAAATATAAGGGAGAGACCTTATTTTATGGTCATTCTCTCTATTCAGTCTTATATTCCAAAGGCTAACTATAACCCTAATTTTTTTCTTTTTGCCTAATAGAGTAATCAGACAGGAAACAATTATTTCATCCAAGGTTATTCCAGGGAATGTTTGATAACCAGCTCTCTAAAACACAGGACACACCATAAAGTATAATTGGTATCATTAGCATTTTCTTCATCCCTTTCTGAAGTCTAGTCAATGAACAAAGCATTGAATCAATGTCTAATTTATAACCTTTGCATATTTTTGAAGTATAAATGCTCACACTGAAAATGTAATAACTATTCTCCAGAGCTCTCTTAACACTGGTATTCAAAAAGTTTCCTTCACCCATTAAATATCACATTATATCAAATATTTTAAGTACTTCATTGTTTAAGGGATTGGTGATTTCATTCATGTGGTCATTCCATCTACAGGTATATATTGCAGCTCCTGCAGACACTCTTTTTTTTTTTTTTTTTTTTTTTTTTAGTTTTTTGCAAGGCAAACGGGGTTAAGTGGCTTGCCCAAGGCCGCACAGCTAGGTAATTATTAAGTGTCTGAGACCAGATTTGAATCCAGGTACTCCTAACTCCAAGGCTGGTGCTTTATCCACTATGCCACCTAGCTGCCCCTCCTGCAGACACTCTTAAGGGCTGCTGAAGTTTGAAGAATTCAGCAACCCAGTTGCCAACTTTCTTGTGACATACTTTTCCAAATTGTGCTAAATTAGTCCTCTAATAAGAACATGCATATGCAATAGAACACATATAAAGAAATACAAATAAACATACAAATATATGTATATTCATGTATATCTAGTCACAATATACATATATGTGTGCATGTGTACATTCATATACCTTCATGTGCACATGCATACATATATAAATGCATACATACAAGATCTTTGATTTCATTGATACAGGGAAAATCCCAATGAGAAAACTCCCTCTATCAATGCTTATTAATACTTGCTCTGTAACTTAGAGAATTGTCTGGGGACATTAAGAGCCACTAAATGTCTGTAACAGGTCTTGAACTCAAGTCTTACTGACTCTGAAACTGGATCTCTATCTTCTATAAAGCTAAATCAAAACAAAATAAATACAAGGTAATGACTTGAAGTGCTGGCAGCTTGTAGGAAACTTCCAGTTGAAGATGTACTTAAATTAGTCTTTGAAAGAAACTAGGGGACCATTGGAACATTTAGTTGGTTGGTTCTTGTCCTTCATTATCAAAGACCAAAATGACATCTCTATGTTTGAGACAAATTACAATGTGTCTGACTGTGACTGATGAGCCCAATACAAGTTTGGAATGCTCTACCATAGGTCTGGCACAAATAGTCTATGTGAACACCAGGTAGGCATGCCAAACTCACATATGTCATATTTCATTTGTTTGCTTTAATTCTGCCCTTCTCATAGAGTATAGCACCCTCACTGATGAGGGCATGCCATGCTGGATGGCCCTGTGCCAGTGTCTCCTATACTGCACAATCAATTCCAAAGTTCTTAAGAGACACCTTCAGAGTGTCCTAGTATCACTTCTTCTGACCCCCTTGTGAATGCTTGCCTTGTGTGAGTTCTCTATAGAATAGTCTTTTTGGCAAGTGTACTTCTGGCATTTTAACAATATGATCAGTCCATTGTTGCACTCTCTGTAGTAATATTGGAATGCTAGGCAGTTTAGCTTGAGAAAGGACCTCAGTGTCTGGCATCTTCTCCTGTCAGGTGATCTTCAGAACCTTCCTAAGACAATTTAAATGGAAGTGATTCAGTTTCCTGACATGTCCAGGTTTCATAGGCATGTAACAATGAGGTCAGCACAAGACTCTGTAAACCTTCAATTTGGTAGTTAGTCTTCCACACTTTCTTTGGGAGCCTCCCAAATACTGATCTAGCTCTAGCAATACATGTGTCAATCTTATTGTCAATGTGTACTTCCCTGGAAAGAACACTGCCAAGATAAGTGAACATGTCCATGATACTCAAAACTTCTCCATTTGCAATGATTGATGGTTCCACATATGGTTGGTATGGTGCTGGCTGTTGGAGGACCTGTGTTTTCTTGGTGTTCATTGTTAGACCAAAATTAGCACAAACAGCAGAGAATCTATCTATACTTTATTGCATCTCAGCTTCAGAGGCTGCATTGAATGCACAATCAACTGCAGCCAGAAGATCATGCACCAATACTCCTTCCACTTTGATCTTGACTTTCAGCCATTTCAAGTTGAAGAATTTGCCAATCAGTGCACTTGCTGACCTTGAGGCCATGTTGATTCTCAGTGGAGGCATTTGATAACATGACTGACAACATCATGCTAAAAAGCCTGAGAGCAAGGATATGGTGACCAAGGAGATCTCAAGAGCATCATCAACTATCCAGAACCTAGGCAAGGATAATGTCATGGAACTGACATACAATACTGATGAACTTCTGGGAAATTTTGACACAATTTTCTATAAACCTTCATGACTGACAGTATCAAAGACATTGGTCAGATCTACAAACACTGTATACAGATCTCTATTCTGTTCCTGACATTTTTCCTGGAGTTGTCAGGCAGCAAACACCATATCGACTGTTCCTTGACCCTTTCTGAAAGCTATATTGACTTCCAGGTAAAGGATCAGTCTACTGAGGACTCCAGCAAAAATCTTATCAGCAATGACTAAACACCCCTGTCATTGCCACAGAACAATCTATTCCCTTTACCTTGATAGAGATGGACAATGGAGGCATCCTTGAATTCTTGGGGATAACCTCTCCATGCCACCATATAACCTGGAAAATTTCAGTTAGCTTTTAGATGAGCAATGGAACCCCCCACCACCACCTTGTAGATCTCAGCTGGAATAGAATCAGCACAAGATACTTTGTCACTTGAAAGGAGCCTAATGGCATTCAAAACCTCTTCTTCAATTGGAACTTCAGTTAGGGACTGATTGACTTTGACTTGAGGTAATTGGTCAATGGCTTCTGCATTGATTGATGATGGTTTGTTAAGAACACCATGCGAGTGTTCAGCCCATCTCTCTAGGATTATGTATGTCCCTATCATTAATCAATGTGGATCCATCAGCATTGAGATTCATCATAGTTCTTTGGTCCATAAATAGCCTTCAGGGCATCATAAAAGCCTTTTGGTTTGTTACTGTCTGAGTAAAATTGAATTTCATCTGCCTTCTTCCTGAGTCAGGAGTCCTGCATTTCTCTAAACTTCACTTGTACTTTACTTTTGATTAAATTACAAGCTGCCTTCTTAGAAATGGATGAACTATCCTGTTGGTAAACACTGTGGAGTTCTCATTTTTCATTTAGCAGCTTCTGTATTTCCCCATCATTTTCATCAAACCAGTATTGATGTTTGTGAGTGTTCAGGCAAAGATAAGAAAATGTGTTGGCTCAGTTTTCTCTCAAAGTTAGCAACTAATTGTTCCTACTTAGAGAGACATTCAAATCTGTTGACATTAATTCTTCTGGTAGTCATTTTGCCTTGGAGTCATCGCTTTGGTTGAATGTGAATAATCATCTTAGAGAAGATGAGTCTGTGATCATTTCAGCACCTGCACTATACATTGCTTTTATCAATCTCACAACCTGTCTGTCTTTTCTCCTTACAATCACATAGTATACTAGATGCCAATGTTTGCTACAAGGTTTTATTATATTTAGGTAAATGGAAGACAGTGTTTGTGCTGAGAAGGTCAAGAGATGCAAAAGTCTTCAGTAGTAATTGACCACTGCTGTGGCTGTTTCCAACTCCATTCCTCCCAGGGACTCATTAAAGTCACCCATTATGAGCTTATCTTCTTTCAGTACATTGATGATAAGGATCTCCAGGTCTTCATAAAATTTTTCTTTAACTTCATTAATGTTTGTCACAGTGGGAGAATAGCCACTAATGATGGTGGCATAGCATTTTCCTGGAAGTGGAAATCTCATTGTCATGAGCCTGTCATTTACTCCTTTTGGTAGGCATTTAAGAATACTGACTAGATTAGTTTTGTTTTTAGATTTTTGCAGAGCAAATGGGGTTAAATGGCTTGCCCAAGGCCACACAGCTAGGTAATTATTAAGTGTCTGATTTGAACTTAGGTACTCCTGACTCCAGGGCCAGTGCTCTATCCCCTGCACCACTTAGCTGCCCATAGATTAGTTTTGATTGCAAAACCTACTCCAGTTTCACAGTGCTCCCCATCACCACTGCCATTCCAGAAAAACATGGGACATGTAACCAACAAGATAGAGGACTGGACTTTTGTGTAGTATCTGATACTTTTTTTGCCTTACAAAAAAAACCTAAAAAAATAGGCTTGGAGAGTAGTGTTGTAACCTTAAAGTTCATTGTAGAAAATTAATCACAAGGACAAAGATTTATTCTAAAAGAGGAATGGGAACAAAATATTTTCTAATCCAGAAAAAAAATTACTAGACAGAAATGAAGAAAAATATAAACTTAATTTTAATAACTTTAAATATGAATTAATCAAAGAATTCAACAAAGCTTAAAGAGTGATAGATTGGATGAGAAAACAAAGTCTTGCAAACTGTGGTATACAAGAAACATAAAAAGCAATGACATACACAGAATAAATATGAGATGCTAGAACAAAACTGATTATGCATCAGGTGAAATCCAAAAAAAAAAACAATAGGGGATGCAGTCATGAAGGAAACAGGATTCTAAGAATCAGAAGTGCAAAGAAATTATATTCTAGGCACTGGGAACTATAGATTTTAAAGATATATATAAAAAAAGGAGATTGGTCATTGTATTTGGAAGTGGTTTGACTAAATCACAGTGAGCCAATGGGAAGGGTGTATAATAAAATTGGAAGATAGATTAGAATTGATTTATGAAGGACAGAGGAATTCATAATTGAGCCTAGATAAGGAGACTCATTGAAATTTATGAAGCTGGGAAGTGACATGGTCAGACCTATGCTTTAGTACACTTTGATAATTATGTGGAGGATGTCCTAAAAGAGAAAGATCACTAAGAGTCAAAGAGATCCAGTAGTCCCCTGATAGTGACAGAATGGATAAATAGTAATAGTCTGGGCAAGAGGTGATAATTGTGTTAATGGAGAGAAGGCAAAAGATACTATGATGAATCCATGATCTCATTGATATAGGTATGGCCTCAGTGAAATCTATCCAAACATTCTCATCCTAAATGATTCTTGTCTGCATTTTTCCAAAAACCCTCACTAGTGAATTTAGAGATTATATGGGAAGCCTTCTAGGTCTTTTGGCCCAGGTAGCACTTTGTTATTCCTTGTTCCTTTGGAATAATTAATTAATCAATCTAGAAGCCCATATTAAACACCTACAATATACCTAGGTCTATGCACCTTCCCTAATCAGACTCCCTTAATGATGGCTTTTTATGCAGAACTCTTGCTGAAGCCAAGTGATAGAGTTTCTTTTCAGGACACCAAAATTTAAATTTTATAAGGATCTGACAACATTTATGTTACTTCAGCAGGTAGAAATGACTGGCCTTACTGTCTAGCTAATAAGAATGAGGTATAAAAGGCTGCTAGATGGTATTCCTCCTCTCATTCCCTAGAAACCTTCAAGTTTTGACATCAGCCTTCCCCAGCCTCCTCCCTCCCTCTCGGAAGTAGCAGCAGTAGCATTCTTTCCAGTAGGACTTCATTGTCCCACCCATGGGGCACACATCTCATGGGCTTTGGTGTCCCAAATGAGGTTCCTCTATATCCACCCATCAACTGTTTGACCTAGGTTTCTTGTGCTGTGCTTGTCCTAGGAACCAGAAACACTTTTATAAAAAATTTGTTTGTATGTGACTTCTTTCATTCAAGTAATACAGCCTAGCCTACTTTTGCCCACTGCATATCTTTCCATTGCCCTTAGTATCATCTACAATTTCAATAATTTAAAAAGAGTAATGTTCCCGGATTTTAAACTATAGACAGTGGCATAGTATGTGTTAAAAATGATGATAAATTTCTAAGTAAACATTTTAAAAAGTTTTTTAATGATCCTTTTATTTCTTCATATTACTTTATATTAATATGAACTTCCAGAGGGCAGTTTAATGCATCTTATAGAACAGCACTAAAAAGCCTGTGGGAAGCTCAATAGATATTAAACAATGTACCAAGGGAAAATAGGGACAAGCATTTTAAATATGAGAAACCAGACAAGGTAAAGCAAAGTGCTGTCTCACCTTTCTTTAATAATCATTAACAAACATTTATTGAGAGTCTCTTATGTACAGGTTACTGAGCTGGGCCTTAACAATAGAGAGATATAGTCCAGACTCTCAAGGAGGCTAAAGTCTAGAGGTTTTAGTCAACAATAATGAATCAGTAATATAGGCTTCTATGTGGTTGCTTCAAGAGCTAGAGTTGGATATTTTCATATGTAAGTGATAAAATGACTGATACAATTGATAACTCTTAGAAAATATCAGAAGAGGGAGAAATCACTCACAAAAAAAAGAATCTCAGGGTTGGTATGGCCTTTAGAGGTGATCTGGTTCAAGTTACTCCAGCAGGAGTGACTTCTGCCACACACACCTGGGATAAGTTGATCTCCCATCCTCTGCCTGAAGACCTCCAGTGACCTTCACTTCAGCATTCAAACCTCTTTTTTTAAGTGCCTAAATATTTTCTTTTTCTCTTTTTAATTAATTAGCATTTATTTCTCTTTTCCCTCCACCAAGCATTTTAAACAGAATGAAACATACACTTCCAAAAGGGTCCCATATTTCCCTAAAGCAACAAGTGGTTCTGATAAAGAATGACAAAACAAAACAAAACCCAGAATGGAACTTTCCTCTCTTGAAATGGAACTTGAATATTTAAGATGTGTTTTTTTTAAGTCTTTGTAAAAGGCCAAAGCTCTATTTTACCCAGCCATGATTTTTCATTATAATCAGACTTTGTATTTATATAGTGTGTCTCTGTCTCCTAAATCTTTATTAACCTTCATAATACCTTGAGCTCTATTTTCTAATTCATGCTGGGAAACATGAGCTTGGAGGTGGGGGTGGGAGAAGGGTCCTTTAGTTTCCTTTCAGTTCTTAATTTCAATGGTTCTGTAATTTGCTGGCCTCAATACTCCCCCTTGGCCAGCTGAATTACAATAAGCAGACAGTTTTATCTTGAACAGTCTCTTCTAGGCTCAAGTCTGGCCACTAAGTAGAAATGGACAAGCCATACATTTGGAGAAATTCCAGGCAATCCATCCCAAACACTGAATGGTTCTGGCCCAGTACCAGCCTTCTACTAAAATTCCAGAAATTGTGATTCCAGACACGTTTCTACCTTGGCCCCCAGGATAATGGAAGTCACAAAAGAGGCAGAAATTAAAATGTCAGTCCAGCTGGGCCCAAAAGTGTTGGCCAAAAATTACAATAGAACCTGTGGGTGATTGGATCATCTAACTTGAGCACATCTGTGCCTCCTGTTCAAAGGGAATCAAAGTAGCCCATACTCTGGGGTCACCTGCCTCTATGAAAATGGAATAAGATAGTTAACAAGAGCATTTTAGATTTTAATGAATAAGAAGCAGTAAAAGTGAAAACTCTGGTTTAAAGACATTATTGGCAGGCCTGGTGAACTCTCTTTAATTAGCTATCATTGCTACCCATCACCAGCCTATTATACCTGAAATACTTGATTGAGGTTGACCTGGTAAGAGAAAGAAACGCAACATTATTCCCCAGTCATGGAGAAGCAATGTAACAAAGATGGAATATAACCAAGGGATCTCATTTAACTCAAGATTACAGAGAACAAGCATTGCTCTTTTCCTACCTCTACCTATACTTTAGAAAGATGAAGAATCACTGAATCCAAAGCAATAGTAGAGAGAAGGAAAGATATATGAAGTTAAATATTACCTGAAAACATGAACCTGAGAAAAATAGAAAATACTCAGGGACAAAATCAAGACTATAGGTAACATCAGAGATTGAATGACACTGGAATGGAGCCACTAGCATTTTACTCTCTTTTCACTTTTAATTAATTTAATTAATCACAGACCCAACCAGCCACTGGTGTAATGAAAAGCCTTATCATTTGTCTTAGAGTAATCAATGCAATTCTCCATTGCCAAATGAAGAGGGATCAGTAGGGACAGATTCTGGTATCTGACCACTCAGAGCAGAAAGGTGCCTTTTCTTTGGCTGGCCCAAGTGAGCCAAGGCATATTTGGGATGCTTCCAACAGAAATTACACTTCCTACCCAATTTATATCATAACTCAGAGATGCAGCAAGGCAAGACCACAAACAGAACTGACTGGTTTGGCATCCAAGGAGATCATTACAATGTTTACCTTTTTAGATCTTCATCTAAAAATATATGAAGTGAAATCATGTGGAAGAATTAATTTTATCTCTCAAGAAAACTGAGAAGCAGTGGGTAAGAGTTGCAGGGTGGCAGAGTTTAACTGAGTAAAAGGAAGAATTTCCTCACAATCAGAACTGATCATTTCAACTCATCCAGCATTTATTATTATTATTGTATGCTACTAAGTGCTAGGGATACTTATAGTAAAATGAAACAGAACCCAAGGAGTTTATGTTTTATTGGAGGGGGGAGAAATTCATGAATCAATATAAAAATGCAAAAACTAAGTACAAATTAATTTCGTGTATATGTGGGAAGGAAAACACTAAAACTTGGGAGGGATTAAGTAAAGGAAGACCTATCAGAAAGTGACTTTTATTTGATCACTGAAGGAAATTGATTAATCAATCAATATATGGAAATGTATTTATTAAGAGTTTACTGTGTATAAGAAATAAGGGTGCTACATCTTGCTTTTAATCTAAATTGTTTTATTTATTTAAATCATTTAATTATTAAAATTAAATTATTTGTGATTTTTATTTCCTTTATCTACATGCAAAAACAATTTTTAACAGTTTTTAAAATTTTGAGTTCCAATTCTCTCCCACCTTTCCCCTTCATTGAGAAGGAAAGAGCTTTGATACAGGTTATAAACATGTACAGTCATGCAAAACATAATTCTATATTAGCCATGTTGTTAAAAAAAAAACCAGAGACCCCCCCAAAAAAATTCAAGAAAAATAAAGAAAAAATTTTAAATTGTGCTTTGATCTGCATTCAGTCTTCATCAGTTCTTTCTCTGGAGGCAGATAGCATTTTTCATCTTGAGTCTTCCAGAATTTTTTTGGATCATTATATTCCTAAGTCATTCATAGTTTATATTCATACAGTTTGCCTTTACTGTGTATAATGTTCTCCTAGTTCTGCTCATTTCACTTTGCATCAGTTCATTTAAGTCTTTCCAGGTTTTTCTGAAACTATCCTGCTCATCATTTATCACATAATAGTTTTCCATTACAATCATTTACCTCAACTTGTTCAGTCATTTCCCAATTGATGGACATTGCTTCAATTTCCAATTTTTTTGCCACCATAAAAGAGCTGCTGTAAGTATCTTTGTACATATAGGTCTGTTCCTTTTTTTACAAATTTCTTTGGGATACAAAGAATTCTTCTTCAAATTTGAAGGACAACAATTAAATTTGTTTTTTTTTTGTTTTTTTAGGTTGTTTGTTTGGTTTTTTTTTTTGCAAGGCAAATGGGGTTAAGTGGCTTGCCCAAGGCCACACAGCTAGGTAATTATTAAGTGTCTGAGACTGGATTTGAACCCAGGTACTCCTGACTCCAGGGCCGGTGCTTTATCCACTGCACCACCTAGCTGTCCCGACAACAATTAAATTTGAAGGACAACAATTAATTAGAGGAAATGGGACTATGACATTCTTAGATATTAACTCAGGGAAATTTTTATAGCAGAAAATAATTGTAAGAGAGGCAACTGTGAATGGAGATGTGAAAATTCTGAGAAACAGTTTCTGGATAATTGATAACCAATTTATAAATTAGGCTAGCTAATAATCAACAAATTGATAAACATTGATCTGTCTTGGCAACCAAAGATCCACTGAATCTTACAGATTCAGAGATCACTGAATCTTACATATCTTTAGGAAAAGGGAATGCCTTTGACAAGGTAGAAATCAACACAAATTGTTGAACAATTAATGAGGAGATGGACATTTTAATGTAGAGGTGGCCTCAAAGCTTCAGCTCCTCCTGCTGAAAATATGACTTAAATCAGTAGACTTAGCTACCTTCAGCAATCTGCATAAAGTAATCCCTCTCTACCCAGATCATTCTAGTTGATTCTCTCTCTTTCATGAGCTGAGTTCCCCTAGACTCAAATAAAGCGGGGGGGGGGGGGGGGGGGGGGGGGGGGGGGGGTACAAGGGTATAGTCTCAAGGCTTTAGGACTGGATAGCATTTAGATTAGATTCTGTTTACAGTATAAACAAAAGTGAGGTTCCCTAATTGGGTGGAATCCAACCAAGATCATGGAGCATGTACCTCATGAATTAGGACAATCTTATCTCTCAGTCTAGTCCTTTAGAGACTGACTGAATGACCTACAAAGACTGTTTCCCTGAATGAGAAAATAGAAAGGAAAAATCTTAATCTGAATTTAATAACTGGGTTACTAATATAATAGAAACATGATCACTTCTCTCAGAGAGCTGGTCTCACAGACAAGAAGACCTGGGTTCAAGTACTGGGTGAGACATTTAATTTTCAAAGCTCTAAGCAGCTCTTTAACTATATGTGACATAGAACATGCCAACATGCATGTAGAGGGAGTTCCTCAATACATGCTTTCTATCCTGATCGATTTGTTGTTTGCTTAACAGCTAATCTTTAAGGAAAGTCCAATGAAATAGTTCTTGAAGAGATTCTTCAAATTCACAGAATCACAAAGGTCTCTAACACCCTAGAGAAGCTCCAAGGATATTTTGAAAAGGACTTCAGAGGCAAATTTGAGGAATACAGTTGATATAACATCTGGATTTTAGAAAGACATTGACAAAGTCTTCGATGAAATCCTTTTAGATTTGAAGAAGTGTGAGCTAAATTATAATCCTATTTGATTATTTCTAACAAATTTAAAGGAGTAGTAGGCTTTGATGTTTAGTTGGGAAGATGTCTCTAGTAGAGTTCCCCAGGGATATATGTGCTTGATCTTGAAGCTATTCTGTCAATGAGTTGGATAAAGTCCCAGATGCTATGCTTTTTGAATTCATAGATGATAAGAATTGGGATGGTCAACTAACTTATTGGATGAAAACTGGATGACAGATTCAAGGTAAAAAAAAAAGACTAAAAACACCTAGAATAAGTCTAAAATGAAATTTAATGGGGCTAAAGGTAAAGGCTCATATTTTGGTTCAAAAATCTCAACTTCACAGATATTATTTTGAAAAATATATGAGGAATATTTGATAAATTTGGGATCACAAATTATATGGGAAAGAATTCCCTAGTTGACAAGAATCATTTTGAAAATTGGAACGTTTGAAGGAAATAGTTTTAATCATCATCTTATGTCATATAACCTAATAAACTCAAAATGGATGCGTGATTTCATTATTAAATGTTACTCAACTTTTAACTAAGCAATGGATAGAAGCGAACAAAAAATAAAGTAGATATTTTTGAGAGGAATCTACAAGACCTTTACATAAATGCAATTAGTTCAGCTAGGATAGGAAGGGAAAATATCAGCCAGAGAAAAATAATCTTTGTGTCAAATATCTTTGAAAAGTTTCTGATATTCAAGATTTATAGGGAACTATTCTCCAGTGAGCTATTCTGTAATGCACAGGCAAATGTTTAATAGATACGAACAAATAGTTCTTAAGAGAATTGTGAAATTTTAAAACCCTACAAAAGATTGCTCCAAATCACTGATTCTAAAACATATGCAAGTAAAAAGAACTTTGAGGTTCTATATTATACCCAACTAGCATAAATGACTAAATATGGGAATAGTCAATATTTGAAAGGTTAAAAAAATATGTACAATGATACACTGTCAGTACTAGATGTGAATTGGTTCAACTGTTTTGGAAAGCAAATTGGAATTATCCTAAATGAATAAAATGATCTGAACATCTCACTGCTAGATTTTAAGATGGCAGATAGAAATATCCCATTTACCACAAAATTTTTATAGCACTACTTTTCATAGTAGAAAAATAGGTATATAAAATAGAGACAAAATAGATGTACAAAATTGTGGATGCAAATAATTTAAACAAAACATGGTACAAGAATATAATGTAATATTACTATGCCATTAGGAATATTAGGAATATAGAGAAACATGTGACTTGATATGAAATAATGTAAGAACCAGGAAAATAATATATAGTGAATTAATCATATTAACTCATAAACAATATAATACAATACAATGAACAATAACAATGAAGCCAAACACAGTGTAAATATAATGACCAATTTCAGCCCAAAGAAGAGAGGGGTAAATACCTTCCCCGCCCCCCTCTTCTTTGCAAAGATTGAGGGTTATGGGTGTGGAGCATTGCATATATTGTCAGATGATGTTATCTGTTGATTAATTTTTCTAAACTACTTTTTTTCTTCATCATTTTCTTAAGTACCATCAACAAAACAATGAATCAAACACTCAGTTTGAAGGCTTTCCAACTTCTCCGGTATAAATATTCACATTGAACATTTAACAAACTGCTCTCAGGAACTAGTATAAACTGTTTTCTAGTGTCTATTCCATAGATTAGGGCAGATTAGACCCAGGGCAGAACTCTTGAAAAATGAACAGAAAGTTAAAAATAAGCAAATTTAGGCTTGATGTAAGGAAATACTACTTAATATTTAGCAGTGAATACAAGTAGAACTGGCAAATTTAGGAAGCAGTGGATTTCCTTTCACTGGGGATTTCCAAAGTTTGGTTGACTTGCTCTCTGTGATGTTGTAGAATATGTATTTCTTTCAGGTAGGGGATGGATTAGATTGACGGTGAGACACCTTCCAACTCTGACCAAATTGCAGAGAAACAACTTTTTACTTATAATAAGAAAAATTTCTTAATTTATTTTGTTCAGTTTTCCTATATATTTTATCTTTTGGTCCTGTTGCCTTGCTCTGGATCTAGAGATCTGCCCCTGTCTGCAATAGTAACTATAGTTCATCAAGTTTTAGGATGTGACTTGGTTAGCTCCCAGTGCTGTTGCTCAGAAGTCTTCCAGTAGCCTGAAGATAAATGTCAGATGGTGCTCTACACAGTCCTAGACTATCAAATTCATTAAATTTGAATCTATCCCACTGATCTTGTCATTGATATGAGATTTTTGCAACTGGCTTCAGGCTTAACTTTAGCCTTCACTGATGTACTTATCACCTATCTCATGACTGGGCTCTCTTTGGATGAACTGACAACATTACTTTGAGCATTGAACCACATTCATCTCTGGTACTTCTGACCTATGCCTTTGCATTAATGCCTTTGTTTCACTAATACTGATAGTGCATTTTCACTCCTAATGGCCACAGCAGTAGAGAACTTCATGAGGTGGTGGTGGAGATGGAGAGTAGACCTTTCCAGTTGACCCAGATGACTGTTTTTGGAGGCCTACCTTCAATAGCTCCTATTCCAATCTGACTTGGCCAAGTTGACTTTTTTTTGGGGGGTTTTGCAAGGCAAATGGGGTTAAGTGGCTTGCCCAAGGCCACACAGCTAGGTAATTATTAAGTGTCTGAGACTGGATTTGAACCCAGGTACTCCTGACTCCAGGGCCAATGTTTTATCCACTTCACCACCTAGCTGCCCCCCCAAGTTGACTTTTGTGATATCTAAGAATGACAGGACTGATTCAAGTCATTGTATCACTTTTGACTTCATTGGAAGCCTTAATGTGCAACTAGTTCAAACTAGTCAATCTGAAGCATTCTTGCAGGAATTCTGGGCAACTGGTCTAGACCAAGTCATGCTTCCTTAGTCAGTTCAACTTTTCCATATTGCATATTACAAGGCAGCTGCAATCAGAGAGCAGATTAATTGTCACCAAAGCAGAAAGATGGACATGCCACAGTATCACTACTTTAGCAGGTGCTATTGGACTAAGAATTGAATGACATCGCAGCTCACTTTTCACCTTTATATACCTCTATAAGATTTGAAAAACCACTTTTACATGTATTGTGATAGTTGCTTTAAATATCTAGGTCTCACTAAATATACTAGAACTACTCCTCTGACACCAGTTTTGATACATGTAGGCTCAACCTAGTTTAGCACATTTCAAGTGGATGAGGACTTGATACATGAAAGATCTTGATAGCTAATGGAGTCACTGTCCTTGGTCAAATCTGAATGTATTCCTTGTTTTTTTTTTGAGGGGGGGGGGTTGCAAGGCAGTGTGGTTAAGTGGCTTGCCCAAGGCCACATCGTTAGGTAGTCATTAAGTGTCTGAGGCCACATTTGAATTTAGGTCCTCCTGACTCCAAAGCCAGTGCTCTATTCAATAGTGTGCTCTATTCACTACTTAATGCATTCCTAAGACCATCTGTATACTAATGTGACCATGTCATGATAGTCTGATCACAATGATTACTTCAAGATATGTCCAGTTGGACAAGATCTGGTCATGTCAACAGCATACCACTTGTCAAGATATAATTCTGAGTATGTCTGATTGGTTTTATATTCTAATACCAAAGGTAGGGAATTGTTAGGAATTGGCTGGAAATTAAATAAGAAAATGTGGATCATGGAAGTTTTTAGAATAAAGAGAAAGAGATATGCCCTGTGTTGAAAGTAAAGATGGCCAATCACAAGAGAGATTTGCAAACTAGAGATGTTTTCTAGACATTTGTGAGATAGACTTTTTCTACTACCATCTTAGGAACACAGAACATCCTGGTAGGTATGGATATACTATCTATCCAACATGATCAACCTCTTCCCCTGCAATGGATCACTTGTAACACCAAAGTATCTGACTAGTTGTCAGAGAATGGTCGTATAGTCTCTCAACTCAGATTACATCTACATTTGACCAGAATCCTTGGTTTCTTTCCCATTTTTGTTCAGTATCATTCAATGTACTACAGGTAGAAATCTCCTTTTCAATCTTCATTTTCCTAGGAATATGACCAACCACAGTGAACAAGACAATAAAACACTGGATCACTGGTGTCACTTACCCTGTCCCTAAGATTACTGCTGTCTTCTCACAGATGAAATCAATTATGAATCAATTCCTTATCAATTGTGGGTTAATACTATGACTTGCCATTCAGATAAATCCACTGTGGCCTGGACAGAGCCAGTGACTTCACTGGTGTATGTCCATTATAATGGATTCATTGAACCTATTCGCTCTAAATTCATACTTTCTTTTGACTTCCTAAACTTTCCAATACTTGACTGAGTGGAAGGGTTGTAGACCAGACAGAAAGACCAGCCTATTAATCACAGTCACACCATAGAGGAATCCTTCACTCTGTACTATCAAGTTCATATCCCAGGACCTAAGGAAATACTTTGGGTTGGTAGCTGAGCCAAAAGGGTATACAGGACAGCATGGCAGCAAAAAAGGAGCCATGAGAAAAGTAAAGCAGAGGACCTAAAGGAATAAAATCTATCCATGAAGATGAGGCTAATTTTTCCTAAAAGGTAATTAAATGGGGGCAGCTAGGTGGTTCAGTGGATAAGCACCCAGCCTGGAGTCAGGAGTACACGGGTAAAAATCTGGTCTCAGACACTTAATAATTACCTAGCTGTGTGGCCTTGGGCAAGCCACTTAACCCCATTTGCCCTGTAAAAACCTAAAAAAAAAGGTAATTAAATTACCCTCAAGATTTAACTGCTCCAGGGGACTAAGGCTTCAATAGTTGACCTAGCTTGAGAACAACTCAGGAAGTTTCAATAGAAACTTCCTGAATTGTTTTGATTTGCATTTTTTCATATTTCTAGTGATTTGGAGAATTCTTTCACATGGTTGTTAACAACTTGATATGCTTCCTTAGAGAAGTATTTGTTCATTTCTTTGACCATGTGTCTATTTTCCATGCTATTGTTATCTTTTTTAGAAATTAGATAACCCATTCATGGTTTCATTTCATTCTAATCCCAAACCTGAACCATTAGACTTGTCTTAGCCAGAGCTCACCCAGGAAACTAAGGTCACCAAACTCAATAAAAACCTGACTTTTGTTTTTTTGCTGCATGTTTTCCTATTATTGTTTTGAACTTAGAGCAGATTGACTTCTTACAAAGTCCAAAGCTTTGTCATATGCCCTGATAAAATCAAGATAAACTAGGCTTACAACATTTTCACATATTATCCTCCTAAAAACATGCAATGGGATTTTTTTGGTTATGCTAAATCTAACAGTTGAAGAACTTTGAATTATAAGAGAGATTAGAGATAGATTTGTCTAGCATCTTCATTTTGTAAACTAATAACTGAAACCTAGAGATGAAATGAATTGCCTAAGATAAAAATATATTAGTGAAAGAGATGGAATTAGAATCCAGGTTACTTTACTAGTCATTTTTCCCCCATACCAGGGTGAGGAACCTCAAGCCATAGGGCTATATTGGTCTGGTGCTGCCAAGGCAACTGCAGGGTGGGGGAGGGGACTCAAAATTCGATAAATCTAGTAGTTTTTTAGAGATGAATTAATTAAATGTTTGATCAAATATAGTCAATGAATGATGTTATAAATATCCAAATGGTCCTTGGTAGAAAATAAAAGGTTCCCACCCCCATACCAAGCCAAATTATTGAGAAAGGTTGCTTCTGTATTTAATATAACATTTAATTAACTTTAGATTGCATCTTCAATTTCAAAGTTCATGTTGGCTTTATCTTCAGTGCTGCCTGCTGTTGGCAACACAATTCTCTTCTCCCTGTATATGGTTCTATTGGTTTAGCAAACTACATAGAACTGAATACCATTTTAAATTTTTTAAAGTATGTTTTAAAGGTAGTGATTCCTAGGCCTGATCTTGGACATTATTGAGCTTGTGATAGACCCATATTCTTTAACTTTCATCATTATAATATAATTCATAGATACATCATAGGGGGAGGATGTGATTAGACAACAAATAGTCCAGGTGAAAATGACCTAGGTGTTTTAGTGAATTCCAAGGATAATATGTATTAACCATGTGATTTGGTAGTCCAAAAAACTCTTATGGAATCTTTTTTTGTGTCAATAAAAAGGGTATCTATAATGAGGGAGAAGATAAACCCATAGTCTTCTGCCCTTGTCAGATTTTATCTGTATTGAGTTTTAAGCATTCCATTTTATTTGAGGCAATAACAAATCAAAACCCATCCAAAGGATTGTGACTAGAATGGTGAGGGGATGCAATTATATTCTATAAGGAATCATTTACGCTGATACAGGTTGTATGTAACCACTTATTGGGACCCTTAGAGGCTACCTAGAATCAATGTTTCTATTTTCTTTCTTCTTATTCTTTTCTTAATTCTCTACAGTCTAGCCATTTCAGGGCTGCTCTTTCACCTTTGTGTGTCTATCAAACTTTCATCCATGGGTGACTCCAAGGAACTGTAACATGTCCAGCAGACATACTCCAGTAAAAACCATCTTGGCAGATGGGTTAAACTAGGTTTAGGGTAACCAATAGGTCTCAAACCCACTATTGTATTAGGGAGATATATTTGAAGTATATGAAGACTTTCCCTAGTAGAATGGGAAAATGGAACAATTTGTTCCAATGGTCATGAATGTGGCTGGAGAAGGCACCTTGGAGTGCTTAGAACTTGGTCAGACAATAGAGATACCAAGGTCATATACAGCATCCCAGGTCATTTCCAGTCACTGGACTTTGTTGACTTTGCAAAAAAAGAGAATGAGACAGATGACTTTGTGCAACTCTTACTCACTTAAATTCCATTCACATATGAATCAAGACATCACCAGTGATGTCATTGGTTCTGTTTTAAAAACAAAGGATAATCAAGCAATCTGGTTTCAAATCTCATCATTCAACTCACACTTCTCTCTACAAAGTCATCACTGATCTCTTAAGTGACAAAGTTAAAGTACTTTCCTCAATCCTCCTTATTCTTAACCTTTCTGCACCCTTTGACATTAATAATCACCCTCTTTATCTTGATACTCTTATTTCTCTAGATTTTTAAGACACATGCTCCCTTCTAGGTCTCCTCCTACTTATCTGACTGAACTTTTTTTTTTAGGTTTTTTGCAAGGCAAATGGGGTTAAGTGACTTGTCCAAGTCCACACAGCTAGGTAATTATTAAGTGTCTGAGGTCATATTTGAACTCAGGGACTCCAGGGCTGGTGCTCTATCCACTGCGCCACTTAGTGGCCCCTGACTGAACTTTCTTAGTTTTTTTTTTTTCTGGATCTACTTCCAGGACACAACCTCTAATTTTAGGAATTCCAAAGGGTTCCACTCTACACAATTCTCTTCTCCCTCTATACTTTCACTTGTGATCTCATCAACTCTCAAGAATTTAATTATCATCTTTAAACAGATAATTCTCAGATCTATTTATCAAGCCCTACCTCTTTCCTGAACTGCAGTGTTATAACTCCAACTAAACAAAATGGATTTGCTATAATATAGAGTGGGAGAGAAGGGAATAAGCTTTTATTAAGCACTTATTATGGGCCAGGTACTGTGCTAAGCACTTTAAAATCATTATCTTACTTGACATAGAAAAACTCAACTTGTCTAAAGCTAGACTCACTATCTTTTCTCCCAAACCTTCCTTCTTCCTTACTTTCTTACCGTTCAGGACTTTGCTAACTTTCTTCAAGTCACAGTTAAAGTCCTACTTTGGGGGGCAGCTGGATGATGCAGAGGATAGAGCACCGAGCTTTGAATTAGGAAAAATCTGACTTCAGACACTTACCAATTGTGTGACCTTGGGCAAGTCACTTCACCCTGTTTGCCTCAGGTTCCTTAACTGTAAAATAAGCTGAAGAAGGAGATTGCAAACCACTACAGTATATCTGCCAAATGGAGCCATGAAGAGTTGGACATAACTGAATAATAGTAGCTTATAAGAGCCTTCTTTCTCATATTATCTTCAATTTTTCCTATATATTTTTCTTTGGACCATAGTTGTTGACATGTCTCTCCCCACTTCCTCCACCATGACATGCAACTATGAATTCCTTGAGGACAGAAGTTTTTTTTTAATGTGTTTGTAGCCCAAACTCTCAGTAAAGTGCCCAAGATATAGTAGTAGAAGCAGAAGTAGAAGCAACAGCAGTAGTGGTAATAGTAGTAATAGTAATAGTACTACTAGTAGTAATAGCAGTAATAGTACTAGTAGTAGCAGTAGAAGCAGTAGTAATAGTAATAATAGTAGAAGTATAGCAGTAGTAGTAGCAGTAATAGTAGTAGTAGCAGCAGCAGCAGCAGCAGTAGTAGTAGCAGTGATAGTTGTGGTAGTGTGGTAGTGGTGGTAGTGGAAGTGGTAGTAATGGTAGTGGTGGTAGTGATTGTAGTAGTAGTGGTAGGAGTGATGGTAGTGATGGTAGTATTAGTAGTGGTGATGGTTGTAGTGGTGATATTAGTAGTAGTAGTAGCAGTAGTAGTAGTAGAAGATGGTGGTGGTAGTGATAGTGGTAGTGGTGGTGGAAATGTTAGTAGTGGTAGTGGTAATGATAATGGTAGTGATAGTGGTGGTAGTAGTAATGTGGTGGCGTGGTAGTGGTGGTAGTAGTAGTGGTAGTGGTAATTGTGTAGTAGTAGTAGTGGTAGAAGTAGTGGTAGAGATGGCAGTGTTAGTGGTGGTGCTGTTGGTAATAATAGTTGTTACTGTCATGGAGGGATTCATTCAGGGGATAGGTAGTTGGATTAACTGACCTCTAAAGGCACTTCCAATCCTTAAGATTTCATGATTCTAATATAAATCAATCTTCCATCATCCAAGTTCTCAGAGAACTAAATTGTACTTAATTCCATATTTGTTACACTATCCATGTAGTAGGCAGGAAATACAGTATATTTAATCCCTCCTTCTGTCCCTAAAAAGTGCTAGAACTAAATGTCTTTGAAATTTCAGCAATTTCCCCTTGTATGCAATAACCTAAGATGGGATGGCTCAGTTTAAATTAAATTAAATTAAACTGCAGAGGCTAAGTAGCCTTTTCAATCACTTTAATACACAGGTCTTCTCTTTATCAATTGCCTCATCTTTGGCAACAAAGTGAAATTGTATCTCAGAGTAGAAACCATTATGTTGTAATAGTCAAGGCTGGAATGATTGTGAAAGCTTCACACATAAGCCTAACTCAGCTCTGGACATGCCCAGAGGAACGACTACACTATACTTGCACCTTCCACTGTAGTTACTCTAGCCATTAGTGGGCTCCTTCCCTTTCTCTCCCAGTCCCCACCCCAAATGCACTTATTTTCTCTGGATTGAATTGCAGAATACATAGTATACCACCACTACTTGGATCCCTAGCTCCCCTCAGATCCTGAACTTAAGAACTATGGGATAGCAATGCCCTGAAGGTCTCTAGAACTGCTTCCAGTCTAGTCAAATCTGTTAATCAACTGCTACCACTGTTATATAGGAACAAGAGTCCTGTGAGTGATAGCATTTTACAGACTGCTGGGAGATGCTTCTAACCCAACATCCACAGACATTATTTGAGAAAACAACTTCTGTAGAGAGGGGGCCAAAAATCCCCACCAACTGCCAACCAGCTACTACCAACAGACCAAGCAAACCAGCCTTGCTGAGCCAGAAATGTACCCTAAGAATCAGCATGTGCTAGACAAGTCAAACTACCACTACCTTCTTGCCCACCAGTTCCTCTCAGACCTTAGAGCCTAGAACCCTGAACTCAGGAGCCTTGGAAACATCAGTGCTTCCAGCCAAGGACCTCATCCATCATCCCAAAGAATATCCCCATGAAGCTATAACTTGACTACTGTTCCTGCAGGTGCTACAGACATAGCTACTGAAGACCAAAACAGAAAGGTCTTCCACCAAAGTCCTTGGCACTTTCAAATGGTTCAACATCAGAAACTGATAGGACTTTATCAGGGGAAATGAAAGCAAAGAAAAGGTTTTAACATCTGTTTTGCCATTGCATTGTAAAGACCATGGATGGGGCTTTCCCATATGAATTGCAGCTAAAACCTGCCATATGTGTTGTCTTTATCATTAGAATATGAGATCCTTCAAAGCAAGGAATGTTTTACTTTTTATTCCAGTAGTGTAATTTCCAGCTTAACACATTGATTTGCTCATAGTAAGTGCAAAATAAATGCTTGCTTATTCATTCACTTATACAGCCACATCTTTGCTTAAGGTATTTCTCCCATTTATGAAAGCCTCTGCCAGCATTTCCAAGTCTCTGTTCCAGTCTCACTACTTCAATAAAGCATGTCCTGATCAATTAACTAGAACCCTAGATTTAGAATTGGAAGGTTCTCTAGAGGACATTTAGCTGAACTCTTCATTTTATAAATGGAGTTCTTAACTCCTATAGTCATCTATTGTCTATAATGCTCATTCCATTGAAAAAATAATTTACTGAATTCTATTATTAGCTATCTATACATACACTTGTGTTTTTTTTTTCCCTTCTAAATTGTAAGCTCCTGGAGGGTAGAGACAGGTCTTATATATCCCATTATCACCTCTCTATCTCTAGCATTTTGTTTTACACATAATATAATAATCTAGAATAATCTAAAATAGTTATCAATGACTTCAATTGATGCTCTTCATCATATTTCTTGGTATATTCTTCTACTGTATCAGTAGTGACATGCCCTTATATTAGGACAAAAACCTAGTGAAATCCCATTAAAAAAATTAGTTTGTCTCCTTTGTCAAATTCATTCATCGCTTTAAAAAATGACATAATAATAACAATAAATAACTAGTATTTATATGTTGTTTTAAAGTTTATAAAGTACTTTAGAAATATCTTGTTTTATCCTCACAACAACCCTATATCTGCCTTTTACAGTTGATGAAACTGAGGCACAGGGAGATTCAGTGACTTATTCAAGGTCACCTGACGCAAAGTAACATACTCTGTTCATTATGGGTTGACCTACCTCAGACTAATGAGACAATAGCTGTCATATTTTTATCTCAGGGCTGAAGAAGACTGGAAAGATTTTTAGGAAAGCATTGAAAAAAAGATTGCTAAAAGGCAGAGTTAGAAGTTGCTGGATAGAGTTCCCCTCTGTCAGAACTCTGAGCTCCCCCAAGAGCTATAAATAGCTTTCTCAACAGCTGGCAGATACTCCTGGAAGAGAAGTCCAACAGATGTAAACTACAGATAAGAACATGGCAGAGAAGAAGGAGTCTAGATGCATGTTACAAGAAGGTAATGGGGAGGAAACATCCCAGAGAGAGAGGTAGAGGTCAAGGATATATCTCTGAAGCATAAAACTTTTAGCCTAGTATTTCTTGCAAAAGTACAGAAATTGAAGATTTCAGATATATTTAGTAAATACCCTCAATTAAAAGTTGGCTTGCTTTATTTCCTTGAGATTTGTTTTCCAGGCCTTTGGCCAGTGGGACTGTAAATGGCTTGTACCATTTCCTTTAGAAGGCTATTTGACAGTCTCATGCAATTTGCTATCTGGAAGTGCTTCCTGGGAATTAGCAAAAGTATTCATTTTCTTCAGTCATTCTCCTGTCCTCCTTGGGAAGTCAGTGATATGTAGAGAAGAAAATCTGTATCCATGGACATCTGGGAACCCCATGTTACCCAGATCTGAAAAAGATTGCTTGTGCCAACAAACATGATAGCTTTTGAGGATACAATTACATGATGCATTTATTACATGATGGATGAGATGCAGTTGGAGCAATATTTTAATTTGGGAAAGTGCATTCTCACAAAACTTCCTGCCCTTTAAGTTAACTTCTTGAGATATTTGTACTCTGTATCATGTTTCCTTCCTACTTTTTTTTTCTGAATTTAACTATGAGGAAACTTAAAGTTCTAATATTCTATGAGCACACTGGTATTAGGGATACAAACTTGAAGTTTTGTCTTGGCTAATGAATAGTTCCCCTCCTTCACTCAGAAACTTTCATCTTGTCTTTTCTAAACTTTCTTTTAGATTGATTATGTTTTCCTGCTATGTTCAAACTGAAGGCAACATAGAATTAAAAAAAAATTTATATCAGGAAGAATTTTTAGAGGTCACTTAGTTTTAAAACTTCTTTAGATAATTGTCAGTGTCATAATAATTATAAATGCAAAAGGAGGAGGGAGTAAGGAATGTGACAAGTACAAATATTATCTCATTTAATCTTCACGACAATTATCCCCATTTTACAATTTGGAAAACTGAGACAAACAGGGTTTTAGATAATGGATTTGAACTCAAGATCTTCCTGACTTCCTGAGCCCAGGGCTCTATTCAATCTGCTACTTAGTTGTTCCATGAGCATTGTACGTGTGTACCCCTAATCTCTCTCCTCAACTCTGCCTCACCACTAATTCTCTGTGGAGCATCTCAAAGTCAACCTATGCAAAACAGATCTCATTATCTTTCCATGTAAATCTTTCCTTTAAATCCTCTAGTTCTTATCAAAGGATTGATATCCTAATAGTAATTCAGGTTAAGAAATGCTTAGTAATCTGATTTTTTTCCTCTCCCTTCCTCTCCATCCTCATCCAATCAGTTTCCAAGATTTGTCAGTTCTCTCACATTATTCTGTTTCCATTCACAGGATCACCATCCTTATTTAGGTCCTCATCACCTCTGTTCTGAACTATTAGAACAGCCTACTCATTGGGGGGGGGGGTTAAATGGGATTAAAGCATTTTCCCTCTCCAGTTCATTCTCCACACAGTTGTCAAAATTATCTTCTTAAAGCATGTTCTTATCATGTCTCTCCCCTCTAGAAGCTGGCTTTCTTCTCCTCCTTATTGTGTACTCTAAATTCCAGTCAAACTGGTTTACTTGTTGTTCCCCAAAATTGGCATTCTATCTCTTATCTTTAGATCTTTGTGTAGACTATCTCTCCCTTTCCTGACATTCACTTCCATCTCATCTCTGCCTCTTAGAATCCTCAGTTTCATTCAAAGCTCATGTCATTTATTGTTTCCTATGAGAAGACTTTCCTGATCACCCTAACTTTTTAGTGATGCTTTCCTATTCAAATTCCTATTCAAATTCAAATGAACATTTTGTCTATTTACATATTTCATCTCTCCAGTATAATATAAGTACCTTGAAGACAGGGACTTTTTATTCTGACTGTATATTACAGTGCTACCCACGTTGTCTTACATATAATAGGTACTTAATAAATGCTTGTTGGATTGGATTAGATTGATGGGATATTTCTAGGCACCTTCCATTTATGAATGATTTTATAAGAATGAAATATATGACTCCATAGTGCAGTGGAGTAAAATTATTTTCAATATTCTACCATTTATTAGGTGACTTTGCAAAATTAGGTGACTTTGCAGTTATTAGGTAACTTAGCCATAGAGCCATAGAGACTGGAAGAAATAATTTTCTAAAAAGGACTAAATGGACCAAAAGAGTGAATACAGCTTTTTTAGAACTAATACAATGTTTTAGAGGATCTGATGATATTTGTCCTTCACTCTCAAAGAAGATCATGACATCAGGGTGATGCCATGACAAGCAAGTGAATTGGATTTGAATGAGGGGATGCTTGCTAAGTCATCAGCCTCACTTTTTTCTTTGAAACTATCTGGGGCACTGCCTGCAATGGAGAATACCATCTGTATCCAGAGAAATAATTGTGGAGTTTGAACAAAGACCAAATTAAGAAAAAAATCCATTATCTTATTATGTAATTTTGCTATCTCTTATACTTTATTTTTCTTCCTTAAGGATATGATTTCTTTCTCATCACATTCAGCTGAGATCAATGTATACCATGGAAACAATGTAAAGTCTAACAGATTGCCTTCCGTGGGGGGGTGAAGGGAGGGAAGCAAGAATGGGGGGGATTGTAAAACTCAAAATAAATAAAATCTTTCTAAAAAAAAGAAACTGGGGCCTGTGGACAGATATGAATCAGGTCTGGAGATGGTCTTGGTTGTAAGGCAGTCAGGGTTAGATCACACAGCTAGTAAGTGTCAAGTATCTGAGGCCATATTTGAACTTATATCTATATATTTAGAAAGAAAGTTTTGTCCTGGAAGAGTCTTGCTTAATTTTCCTCAATTTTCTTTTTTTTTATATAGTGCTCTAAGAATTAGAATTTCTTTTTTATTAGGTTTTTTTTTTTTTGCAAGGCAAATGGGGTTAAGTGGCTTGCCCAAGGCCATACAGCTAGGTAATTATTAAGTGTCTGAGACCAGATTTGAACCCAGGCACGCCTGACTCCAGGGCCAGTGCTTTATTCACTGTGCCACCTAGCCACCCCTAGAATTAGAATTTCTTAAAGTACATTGATTCTATACCTGAATATATAGTATCCATTTTGCTTTTTGTTTTGTTTTTGTGTTACTGATCTTTAGCAAAGTAACTTATACATAATAGATACTTAATAAATTTGTTCAATTAAGTTGAATAACCAGAACAAAAATTTTACATACAGCATTATGAAATGCATAATATATACCTTTATGTATAGGAGTATGATAATTGAGGCAGAATATCTTAGTGGATAGGACACTAGAACTTAGAGTCAGGAAGTCCTGGGTTGGAATTCCTAGCTCAATCCTGATCTCAGAACTTGGTCCTCTAATTCTTATAACTCTTTAGATAACTGATATATAGATAATTTAGATATTTGGTAATTCCTATCAGAGTAACCTTGACTTGGACTTGGGAGATACAGGGACTTGAATCTTGCTTCTTATATTGCCTAATTATGTAGCTATAGACAAATCTCTTCATTTCTTTCACCCTCAGTTTCGCAACAATAAAATGGAAGTTACTATGTCTGTACCACCTACTTCACAGGGTGGTTGGAAGGTTTTGATGACACAATGTACAACTTTATTTATATAGCCCTGCATTATGAACAAAATGTTTCATAGTCGACAATGATAATAAAAGAACGGGCATTTCTATATCACTAAATTTTGCAAAACACTTTACATAGATCTGTTCATTTGTCCTCACAATAACCCTCTGAGGTAGGTGTTAATATCATCCTATTTTAATGATGGAAACAGCTGTGTGTGTGTGTGTGTGTGTGTGTGTGTGTGTGTGTGTGTGTGTGTCCATGTCCTGATCCCAGCAATCACCTCCTAGCTGGTTTCCTGCCTTTCAGGTCTTTTCTTGCTTCAATTTCTTTTGTATATAGACTTGTCATAAAGATGCCTATCAAGAGTCAGTCTTTTTGAGTGACAAGGAATTGAACTCAATAATGGAAGATCAGATACATGATGCTTCAGCCAGTTTTGCTAGGTACATCATTTTCATTCAAATCCCCTTTCAGATAGGTGCCATGTCTTACTCTGGAGCAGCACGGGGTGAACTGTGAACCATATAAGATAATTGGGAAAACACAGAAGTGCCACAGGAGTACATGACTGCATTTCCTAGAAGTCTTCTCATTTCTAAAATGAGTTGGAGAAGAAAATGGTGAACCACTGTAGTATCATTGTCAAGAAAATCCAAATGGGATCAAAAAAAGTTGGACAAACTGAAACCACTGAACAACAGCAACAAATATCACTCAGGACCACACACAAACAACAACAACACTAAGGAGAAAACAAGACTCCCACAGATAAACATCTATAATCTTCTCTGAGCATTTTCCTCTTCACTCTCACTCACTAGATTCTATCCACAAAGACAGATAAGGGTATAAGATGAACAAGGGCATTACACATCAATGAATGCAATGAAAGCTACTTTATATCCTGATCCATCTCTAAAGGGATGGACAGGCCTCCTGAAGTTTCTATTTGGGCATACCAACATGTGTTCCCCTGCCCTTGCACCCAAGACTAATTCAATGTCAGAAATTCAATTTCAGAAATTCAATTTTATATCCATATTCAATCACTCACCAAGTCTGTAATTTCTACCTTCATGACATCTCTCACATCTGTCTCCTTCTCTTTGCTGGTTATTCATTACCACTTGCCTAGATGTTAAATTAGCTTTCTAGTTTGTCTCCCAATGTCAAATATCTCCCCTCTCCAATTCATTGTCCACACAGCTCCCAAAGATATTTTCCTAAAGTATAGATATGACCAGATATTCTTTTGCTCAATAAACCCTATTACCTCTAAGGTCAAATTCTCTGTTTGGCGTTCAAAACCCTTTTTAACTAGATTTAACCTTTCCTTCTCCATGTCTTTGAGAAATGGAATACTGTGCTTAAGGAACAATAAGAAGGCAAGATTGATTGGATGGACAAATAACTGAAAGTGATGTATAATAAGGCTACAATACATCTCTTCACCCCTACTTCATAGAATCCCTAGTTTCTTTCAGAGTTCTCAAGCACCAAGTTCTCTATGAAGTTTTTGTTGATCCTTCCCAGATGCTAGTGCTGCCATAGCCTTGTATTTATATGTCTATTTGGCAAATATATAAATTTTGTCAATATGAATATGTGCATGTGTCTCCCTAGGTAGATAGATAAGGGGGAGGGAGGGGGGAGGGAAGGAGAGAGAGAGAGAGAGAGAGAGAGAGGGAGAGAGAGAGAGAGAGAGAGAGAGAGAGAGAGAGAGAGAGAGAGAGAGAGAGAGAAAGGGAGAGAGAAGAATTATTTATTACATGACATGTGATAGGCAAAATAATCTCCTTGAGGGCAGGGACTGCTGAATTTTTGTCTTTGTACCACTATGGTCTAATATAGTTCAAGACACAAAGAAGGCCCTTAATAATTACTTTTTTAAATTTAGTCATAAAGTACTGCTTTCAATTTAATTAGGCAAATATTAATTAAATGCCTTCCATATGTAATAGAGTATGAGTGACCCTGAGTAGACAAAGATGAAACCAGATGCAGCCCTGACATTCAGAAGCTTATGGTCTCACATGGATAGGATGAACAAACAGGCAAATATAATACAAATTATAATATGAGGAGTATATAGGTACGATCTAAACTGAGTGAAATGAGATTACATCACAAGGGAGAGAGGAATACCTTATACAGAAAAAAGACACTTAATATTTGTTGAATTAAAATAAAAATGAATTGTTAGCTATGAGATTGGAAAAGTTTTCATGGAGGAAGTAGCACCTGGAAGGTTTACGACTTGAAAGATAAGAGACTTGCATTAGATGAGAGAAAATTACACTAGGCAAGCAGGTCAGCATGCCTAGAGGCTTGGAGTTGGGAGAGGACAGGATAAGATCAAGATGGGCTAGTATGTAGAAAGTATGAAATGAAGTGGTTTGTGCTCTGAAGAAAGTAAACTCCTGGAGGGCAGGAATGGTTTAGTTTTTGTTTCCATGTCTCCAGACCTAGTACATTGCTGTACACAAAATGGCAGCAGTGTGCCAGAGTTGGTTCATACTGGCTCTTGAGAAATGATTATTAGTGCAAGCATTTACTTCAGAATTCTGAAAACTACAAATTAGGGCTTGATTTATTGTTTTGTCAATTTCTAGACTTAAGAAAGTCATGGAGAAAATTCTAATTATGCTGATTAAACTTAAAAGTTTCTAGAAAATATATACTTAAAATTTGATCAGTTGTTAAAAATTTACCAACGCACCCCTTACTCAAAAGAATTTACTGTTTACAGAATTAAAATGTTCTCTAGACTTATTTATGATGGTAAGTTCCTTAAAGGTAGGAATCATGCCTTAGACATTTTTCCGTTCTTCAAAGTCTAAGGTGATTTTTCTGAGAAAATAGTAGTAACTTGATACATGCTCCCTTATTGGTATAGGCTAAATTTTCTGTTCCCCAGCTTTTGATACAGACCATTGTAGCATGCAGGGCTACAGGGCCTCTTCTCCAGACTAATTATTTGTTGAGCAATGTCAGGGGTGGGGTTTGAGGGATGAAATCCCCACATCCATTTAATAGGAGTGAGAAGCCTTGCCTATTTCTTAGAGACATAGCAAAACTAACTGAATTGTGAACATGTGAAGGAGAAACTCCTTGGAAGAAAAATGGCAAGTTGAACAGAGATAATTTTTTTATAATTACAATAACTACTACTAGTATTCTACTAATAACTCCCCCAGTCTGTTAGAAATGACATTCCAATAATCCCCCAGCCTGATATATTTTTCATGCTTGCCAAACTATCTCTTACATCAGAGTATCAAGGGAAGAGAAAACTTACCTTCACAGAGTTGTTAGGAGGATCTCCTGAGATAAGGAACATAAAATGCTTTCTAATTGTAAAGTATATAAATGTAAGTCATTCTTATAATTTCTTTTTTTAGGCAGAGGGAAGTGAGGATGTGAGACACTTAAAAGTAAAATAAATTTGCTTAGGTTGTCTATTTACAATCTATAAACAAAGATCATCTGCCAAAAATGAGTACTCGTGTGTGTGTGTGTGTGAGACAGAGAGAAACCGAGACAGATAGAGACAGAGACACAGAAAGAGAGGGAGAAAATGTTCAGTGGTCTGATCTAGATAATTAGGCAAAAAATTTGGTGTCAAACTGATATTCCTGAAACCCATTGAACCAATTCATCCTCTCTCCACCTAAACTTCAATAGCTCCCTAATGCCTCTCAATAAAATACAAATACTTTTGTTTAATTCTTAAACCCCCTCAGCAATCTGGCTCCCAACGACCTTTCTTGTTAGACTTTATACTACTTCCTTTCACAGCCTGTTCCTGTTCACTCCTTTCTTCCAAATCTTAGCTCTAGGGCCCTCTCAAACATTAGGCTTTTCATAACTGTCCTTTAAGCCCAAAGAACCTCTTGGGTCCCCCACAATCCTATTTATTTTGTAAGTATTTTGTATTTGCTCATTTATGTTTATATTGCTTCCCCAGTAAAATGTAAACTCCCTGAGGGTAGGGTCTTCAAATTTTTAGTGCTAAGCATCTTGTCTCCTAAATAGTAAATTTAAAAAATTGTAAATTTGGTTAATTCATTCATTCATTCTCCATTCCAGTCAAACTGGCCTGCTAATTGTTCTTCCCATAGGGTACTCCTTATTCCACCATCACCCTTTTTACCCTGCTTCTATTCTTCTGAACCAAGTTATGGAGTTGTCCCCTATAGCTTGAATTTTCTCCTTCATCATTGCCTCTTAGAATTCCTAATTTCAGGGGCAGCTAGGTGGCACAATGAATAGGGAGCACCAGCCCTGGAGTCAGGAGGACCTGAGTTCAAAATAGGTTACAGACACTTAATAATTGCCTAGCTGTGTGATCTTGGGCAACTCACTTAATCTCATTGCCTTAAATAAATAAATTAAAAAAAAAGACAACTCCTAGTTTTCTTCCAAGCACAGCTCTAGTGTTACCTGGAGCATAAAGGACTTTCAAGATTACTTTCCCACCCTATTAGCATTCTCTTAGTATCTAAATTACTTTGTATAACTTTAGATAGACTTTGTTTTTATTCACTTACGTACCTGTTGAATTCTTCCCTGCCTCTGCCTATCCTGTGCAAGCAATGATTGTTCAATTTTTGTCTTTGTATTCCTATAAAAGGTGTTTTATATAGTACAGTGAATTAAATTGAAAAAATCAATTCCTGATTTTTAAAAAAAATTTACATTTTTGAAATCAAATTTTTATTTTTTCAATTATACATAAACCAAAATTTTTAATATTTGTCTATTTTAAAATTTCAAGTTTCAAATTCTCTACTTTCCTACTTCCTGTCTCCACTTCTTGAGAAGGCAAGCAATTTGTTTGCTATAAAATTTTACATGTTCAGTCATGCAAAACCACTTCTGAGATTTCTTAAAAGCCCAAGTGTTGGAGTAGAGGTTTTTTTAATCTGAATCACACAAAATCTGGTGAGCTCCTTAGAGAAAATTCATGGATACAGTTCTTTACTCCTTAAGTAGAAATGACCTAAGGGTTCTGGAACCTTTCAACTGTCTTTTAAAAGGGAGAAGTAGTTTAAGGAAAGGGATGCCAGGAAGAGAAAGTTGGACTAGCGAAATGAAAGCAGGGAATGACTAGATTCCCCATCTTTATAAGAGCCTTTGGTGTCACCAATGAATTGCTTCTGTTTTCTATGGCTAAGCTACCAAGCTGGTTCTTAGCTGTTATTTTTGATAGTTTTTTCCATTAAAATTAAAATAAAACAGCTCTTAGAAAATCTTGCCCCCTTTTTAGAACACTTATGTAATATGCAAATATGCATCTAAATTGTTAGGTTTTTTTCCAACCAAAGTTGCATAGAATAGCAAGATGCATTTGAAAGCCTAGATAAACTTGAATCTGGGAACATTTCTACTGCAAATGAACATTTGAAAATTTTTCTTTTTAAGTCAGCCAACTGTTTGGAATAAATGGTCCTGGATAGAAGAGAATCTTCCAGTGACTAGCTATTAACTTGTGGTGGGGACCAAGTAAGACATTGGATCATCCCATAATGCCTCAATTTCTTTAATGCTACTTCTGCCTCACAGAATGTGTTGCAAATATAAAGGAATCAGTGAGCTGTTTGAACTCCTCTATAGAAAAGTCCAGAACAATTTCCTTAGCTTTTCCCACTCTTGGGGAAGATAATTTATTCAACATTAGAATAAGCCCCAGGGCAGATAATTGGTAATTGGAGACCAAGTAGCACAAACATGCCTTTCCTTTCTTTTAACCAGACCAAGCCCCAGGATTCCATCCACCCCTGCCTTGACCATCTGTCAGAAACAGGCACTCTTCCTCTGGTCTACTGCCCTTCATCCACAGTAACTACCTGTCTAAAATCAAGGATCCTTCAGAGCAAGGGGTCTTAACCTGTTTTTTTTTTTGAGGCATGTACACATTTGGCAGTCTGATGAAACCAGTGGATCCCTTCTCAGAATAGAGTTTTAAAATGCATAAAACATGTAGCATTACAAAGGAAACAAATTATAGAGCTATGCATTTATCAAAATATGTTTTAAAAAAAGTTCATGGACTCTAGGCTAGAAATCTAGAGTAACCCTTATCTTTGGGACCATAATTTAATCAACACTGAAGTGAGCCCTGGAGCAGAGCTGACCTTGTTGAGGACTGGAGACCTTGCTTTGCCAGAATAAAGGGAGTCATCATTCTCCCTGCCCTAGCTAGGTACGTGCTTTCTCCCTCTCTCCCTTTTTCCACCTCTTGCTCATGGAATGATAATTAAACCAACACTAAGTACCATTGCTACTGTGAAGGGTGAGATTCTGTGATTCTGAGTCACAGCCTGTCCAGGCTGATGCACCTTTTGCGGTTATCATTCCCTACTCCCTTAAAATTCATCCGAGTCATCCTGATACTCTCCATATCCCTTATCCCCATTATACCTTCTGGAACCTCCCTCCCTCCCCTATTGATAACAAACTACCTTTTATTTTAGACCAGTTCCCTTCCCTCCCCCTTGGAAATTCCCGTGTTTGTTTGTGTGTGTGTGTGTGTGTGTGTGTGTGTGTGTGTGTGTCTATATATATATTTTATATATATATGTATATATAGATAAATATATATTTTAAAATTTTCTACCTACATGTTGTTTCCTTCAATAGATGGGGACTGGGCGGTTTTTTTCCGTTTTGTTTTTGTATCTCCTGCACCGAAGCAAAGTGTCTGTGAGACTGTCTGTATACATTTCTATTGCAACTGTTTGGAATAAATGACCCTGGGGAGAAGAGAATCTTCTAGTGACTAGTTTCTAGTTCTATTGGCATAATAGGCACTTAATAATTCCTGTTGAATCGCTGAATTGTGGGCTAAATTTACAATTTAGGTTCATTTCGTAGAGACGGAGGCATTGTCCTAGACCAGCTCTAGCTTCAGCAGCAAAAGCAAAACAGCAAAATAACTAGAAAACCAGCTAAGGGGGAGGGGTGGAGAGGACTTCTAAGTAGGGGAGAAAATAACTACTGAGAGATAAAAGCAGAGAAAGGGTTTGAGTTGGTTCTTTAGTCCCTCCCCCAGTCCCCCCAACCCCCATGACCTTATTCTCTTATACCTGGGGGATAGGGGTGGAGGGTGGGGAGGGAAGAGAGTGAAACAAGAGAGAACTTCATACCAAAGCATTTCCTAAATTACAGTTTAAAGGATAACAAAATGAGTGTTTCTACCCCACCAGGATAAAAAAAAAAGATCTTCAAAACCTATTCGGCTCAATAATCTGATTCCCCTGCAAAGCACCAAATCTCCCACATGATTCTCGGAAATCGGTATCCGGCGCTGTGCTTCAGAAGTTTTCCACCCAGCAACAGGATGATGTCAGTGGCAAAAGGGAACAGCCAATCAGGAGGAAGAATGAATCAGCCAGTGCGGAGATGCTTCTGGGCTGTTTCCTAGCAAAAGCCAGCTCGGGTCTGAAAAGCGGGGAGTTGTTCGCACTTCCTTGGCTCTTGAAGCCGAGACTCGATGGCTCCTGGCCCTGAAAAGTGCTTTAGAGAACGTGCTTGTCTTTCAACTGATTTGCATACAGACCAGCATCCCTGTGGATGTCAGTTCTGAGACTGGCTATGTGTTTGCTAAACCTGAGGATAAAAAACCCCCATTTAACTGTTGCCCTCTTAGAAACACCTGAAGTTTGGAAACAAATTATTTTCTTCCACTTTTCTGTATCTTCTTTGCATGTTAACTGTATCCAAAGATCAATACGATGCAGACTTTGGATTTGGCTCTGGTATTTTAAGGCTTTTTCAGATGAGAAGTGTTTTTGAACCTCAATAGCTATTATTTCACTTGTGAGTCAGAGACGTCATTATTTAATCTACTAAAATAGTCACAGCGTGGATAGTTTAAATTTAAAGTGCAAATAGGAAGTTGATGATTGTGACTTGCGGTGAGTGAGTTGCTGTCACAGGCTGCTGGGCAGCCTTGCTTTAGTCTGGCTGGGACAGCTCAACCTTTTCTTTCATCCATTACCCTGTTTCCCTATTAGTGGGCACTGATGGCAATGCAGGTGGAGAGCAGGAGCCAAAGGGTTGGTTACTCTGTCCAAAGAAAGCAAAACAATTTATTACACCTCCTTCCCAGATTCCACTAAACTTATCAGCTTCCCAGCACATTTAGGCAATCTGTAAACCAGGACCAAAAGGCAAACTTGCCTTCTTGTTGGTGGCTAAATTCATTTTTTTAGGTACTTCTCAAAGAAATTTTTAAAAAAAGACATTTTCCATCTTCCCTTCTCTCTTTTCAGTGTCCTAAGTAGTGTTCAGAAAGTACTGAGATCTGTGAACAATAAAAAAGAAAAGAATAAGTGTTAAGAAGCCTGAATCCCAGTCTCAGATATAGCTCTGACTCCCTTTTCTAGACCACTGAAATGCAAATTAGAGCTAGCTGGAAGAAAGCTTTGCTGAAATAAAGAAAAGATTCTTACAGGATATATTGAAAAGAAAGGCTGAGGTATTACTTTCAAATACGATGGAACTAAGCAAAGTATTTGCAAACAGGCTCATAAAATCATTGAACTTTAGACTTGTTAGAAAACAGCTATCATTCAGGCCAAGATCTTTGAAGATCTGCTTTAACAAATACAGCCAGTACTCTAGCATTCATCACAGCCAGGTCTGTTACTTTGCTTCTTAGACTTGCAGAATGTCAACTTGAAGAGTTGAGGCAGGGTAGTGTCTCTTTTGTTGCTTGACTGTTGACTGGAGCCCCCGCCCTCGTCCTCGGTGTTCTCCTTTGGAATCACGAATTAGTCCCTGGTTCCATTTGACTATTTATCATCTATTAGCTTTTCAAAGGAATCTTTAAACAACTGGACCAAATATACAAACTTTCTCCAGGCACCTGGAGGTATGCTTTTCTCTATGCCACCTAGCTGCCCCTTAGAGTAAAAGTAGGTTTTATTTAACTATGGCATAACTGCTGGATAAAGGGAGTGGGGATGGTGGTGGAAACATTTATGAAAAGTCTAACAAATATTATCTGATTTGATCCTCGCCAACAACCCTGAAAAGTTGGTGCCATTATTAACCTCATCTTACAATTAAGAAAACTGAGGCAGACAGAGATTATGTGATATGCCCAGGATCACACAGCTAAGAATTGTCTGGGGATGGATTTGAATTCAGGTCTTCTTCCTTACTCCAGGCGGAACTCTATCTAATTGCATCATCTGAGGTGAAAGTAGTCCTCAATTTCATTATTGTGGGATTGGGATTCTGAAGGTCTTTCCTAGAGCCATACACTAACTAGCCCTGGAACCCCAAACTCTGGAATGGGTGTTTCTAAATGACTTCCAAATCTTTCAAAACTCAAGATCAGAGACTCCTTTTTCCCCCCTTTCACCTAGAGTGGGAAAGAACAAAAGCAGAGGCAAAGGTTGTAGACCTGTCTTTCTGGACAACATAGCCTGTAAGGGAGAAAGTCACATGGTCTATCCTCTTTCAGGATGATCTTTCAGTAGATACTATGGGCAAAGAAATCATAATACCGGGAATGAAGCAAAAAAGAGGGACAATTTCCACTTAAATTCTCTGAACCTCAGTATCTTTGCCAGCAAAATGGGGAGGGAGCTGGAAAAAATGATCTATAACTTCCTTCAGACTCTAAATCTTAAGAAAGCAATTAGAATGTAAATTATTACTTCAAAAGGTATGTTCTTTTGAGAAAGTTAAACTGGGCCACCCACAAGCTCCTTCATTTGCTTAGCAAATCCTTTATCTATAGATAGAGCAAACAGAACTCCAGCCTCAGGGCCTCTCTGAATTAGCACCAACTCACAATCAAGAAAGTTTTACTGTATTGATCAGTCTTTCTGATCTGTGTGGACTGAGATTAAGATGTGTGAGTTTTGTACTTGGTGGGTGTTCAATATGTATTTGCTGAATTACTTTCACACATGCTTTGAACTATTTAAATGTATTATTTGAGTGATCTGTACAGATCCTGTTATCATTCTCTATCATATTCTGTAATAATAATAATAACTACATTTATATTGTTTTCACTATTTTATACAAAGTACATTACAATTATTATCTCATTTGAATCTCATAACAGCTTTGGGAGGCAAAGTGTTATTATTATCATCCCCATTTACTGTTGAGGAAACCGAGGCAAACAAAGATTAAAGTTATTTGTTTCAGGGTCACACACCTAGTGGGAATCTGAGGTCAGATTTAAATTTAGATCAGGCTCTAGCCACTGCATCCACCAGAGAACAAGTCCCTGTTTCATTCAGTGATTCCTTCTCCCTTACCCTAAAAACACCCAAACTATTTATATTGGGAATATTCACTTGGTCCACTGAAAACTTCTTAAAGGCAATGATGATTATCTTTTTGTTTTGTTTTGCAAGGCAATGGGATTAAGTAACTTGCCCAAGGCCACACAACTAAGCATTTATTAAATGTCTGAGACAGGATTTGAACTCAGGTCCTCCTGACTCCAGGGCTGGTACTCCATCCTCTATGTCACCTAGCTGCCCCTTAGGGTCATTATTTTAGCTAAAGTTTGTACTTTTCTAAATTAGGTGTTTAATTTTTTCTTTATCTCTTTAGATTGAACTGAATTGAATTCAATTTCCTGATTCAAGATGTGTGAGAACATACAACATACAATGAACAAATGGGAAGAAATTTTAAGCTGAAAGACAATTTAAGATTTCATCTAAACCATATCTCTCCTTTTATAGACAAAGAAATGGAACCCCAGAGAACTGAAATGATTTCCCCAAAGTCATACAGCTAGTCAATGAGAAAGCTGGGACTAGGGTTTGGGTCACCTGATGTCCAATCTTGTACAACATACCACATTTCCCAAGAAATGAGATGTCAGGGAGGAAATTGGAGATGAGAGTTATTCTTTCTGGATGAGATGGAATTAATTATTTTGGATACAGCTTCCTCACTTTTCATTAGCCAAGATAGCTAAAATAATTGTAATGATGTATTATTTCCATGGATTCAATCAATAAATTGACAAACATTTATTAAGTATCTACCATGGGCTAAGTAGAAGACTTACAAAAGTAAAAACTTTTGTACCTTTCATTCTAAACTTTCTCAAAAGTGAAAACAGCTCCTGCCTTCATGAAGCCTATCATCTAGGCAGGAACAACAAATATAAATAACACAATGTAGATTTAAGGTGATGGTGGAGAGAGGGTACTAGCAGCAGGTAGGATCAGGAAGGAGCTGAGCTGAGCCTTGAAAGAAGCTGAAGATGATTCTTTTTCCCTTTCTTTAAGATTCAATTCTTGGGGCAACTAGGTAGTGCAATGGAAAGAGCACTGGCCCTGGAGTCAGGAGTACCTGAGTTCAAATCCAGCCTCAGACACTTAATAATTACCCGGCTGTGTGGCCTTGGGCAAGCCATTTAACCCCATTACCTTGGAAAAAAACTAAAAAAAGAGATTCAATTCTCCTTATTCTCCCTCTTTCAGCAGATTACCCTTCCCCCTTCTTTATTGAAAAGAAAACACATCTTATCTGTTTTCTTATCTCTCTTTTTCCATTTGTCTAACTCAATCTATGTCATATTCTATATTCATATCTTTCTATTTGGTTTCTGAGCATGATTTGGGTCTTTTCCTTGCCTAGGCTAATTTGTCCCTTTGAACCCAACCTTTTCTATCTCCTCCAGGACCTTGCTTTATAGAGCACCCACATTCTTTCTTTCATCTCTAATCCAATGCTCTATACTTGGCCCTCTTCCTTTTGTCTACAAATATGCTTAGTTCTCCTCTATTTTTTCTTTTTTTTAAGGCTTTGTTCTTTTCTACTTCTCATGTTATCTTCTACCCTTCTTCACTACAAAACTTCTCGATAAAAGTAGTTCTTATTTGCTTCTTCCATTTCATCTTCACCTACTATCTCCTCGAAGCCTTAAAAAATTAAACAAATTTTCCCCCCTCAATACCTTGTGACTTCTGATTAAGTCTTTTTTTTTGCAAGGCAAATGGTGGCTTGCCCAAGGCCACACAGGTAGGTAATTATTAAGTGTCTGAAACCAGATTTGAACCCAGGTACTTCTGACTCCAAGGCCGGTGCTTTATCCACTACACCACCTAGCTGCCCCATACCTTGTGACTTCTATTCTCACTATACTGAACCTGCTTTCTATACTTCCAGAATAAAAAGCTTTTTCTCAGTCCTTACTATCATTGTTATTTGTCCTACATTTGATACAACTGTCAATGCCTGTGTCACTTGACACACCTTCTTTTTGAGATGTTCAATTCTTGACCTCTGTGACATGGTTAAATCCTTGTCTCACCTACCTCTCTGACCAGTACCTTTTATTCTTCTTTGCTAGTTCTTCCTTTCACCCTTGAACTGCGGAACTCCTTGAAGGTATGGACTGTCACTTGTCACCCCCCCCCCCCTTTTGTATCCTTTGTTTAATCCCTCATAGATTACTGATTCTAGTAGGCCTTCAATACATATTTACTTAAATGAATTGAACTGGGGAAAAAGATCACAGATATTCTTTCCATTTTTAAACTGATAAACTGAAATAATGGGGAGGTAAAAATCAATAGTGAAAAGGCAGACAAATTAAGCTACAATCTTAGGCTAGGTTAAAGAAATTTTAATATAATAATTATGTAGATGATATTTTTAAGTACTTTAAAGTTTGTAAAATGCTTTTCATATTATCTTCTTTCATATTCACAGTGGTCCTTTGAGAATAGGGGCTATTATTATTTCATTTTACAGATAAGCAAACTGAGACTGTGGGGAAGGTTAATTGCCTCACAAGTGTCTGTGATGAAATTCAAATCTGGGTCTTTCTGGCTCCAAATCTCATACTTTATCCAATGTTGTATGATGCCTCTCTCACACAGGATTCAATAGTCCTATTGTTTACTGCTCTAATCATACTATATTAAGTTTTTTTTTGTGTTCTATTCTTGGTGCCATATTTCAAGATGGAAATTGACATACTGGAGGAATGTCCATAGGAGTGAATGAGAAATAATCTGTCAAAAGAGTCAAAGAAGTAATAGTCAGATAGGTTGAAGGAGAATCAAGAGAGAGCAATTTTGTGCAAGTCAAGAGATAAAAGTATGCCAGAAAATGGGGATGGGTCAACAATACCAATACATGGGGCAGCTAGGTGGCATAGTGGATAGAGCCTTAGCCCTGTAGTCAGGAGTACCTGAGTTCAAATCCAATCTCAGACACTCAAGAATTGCCAAGCTGTGTGACCTTGGGCAAGTCACAACCCCATTGCCTTGCAAAAGTGAAACAATACCAAATACTGCAAAGAGCTCAATAAGGATAAAGATTATGAGAAAGTCATTAGTTTAAGCAGTTCAGAGGTCATTGATGACCCTTCTGAAAACAGATTGAGTGGAGTGGGACCATTTGGAGCCAGATTTCTAGGGTTTGAAGAATGAAAGAGTGGTGAGGAAACAGACACAATGAACACTGACATTTCCTTTGGAGAGACTGCCATGCCTATATCCATGGTATGAGTATAATTCTGGCTCTAGTTTGATATTCTCCAAGAATCCAGATTTCTTCACTGGAAGAGTGAAAATCTTAGTAGTGGATTTTATGTATGTTAAAAAGTTTACATCATGGACTTTTAAAAAAATTTGCTCAGGTCAAAGACTTCAAAAATGAACAACTATTTTAATTAGGTCAGGTCTTTTTCAATCAAAGTTTGCAAAGATCAGATTATCAGATTATTGAAACCTTGTTTAAATGTTCAGATCAAAGAATGAATACTACTATAATAAAAGGCCTTATGGTTTGCCCCTAGACTTTGGAAAACTTTCTTTTCCCCTCTTCTTTTCCTTGCCTTAAATAAAAGCAGTCAAAGAATGTAGGTCATTTAATTCAACTCTTTAATTTTGCAGATGAGAAAACAGACTGAGAGATATAGTGACTTATCCAAGTCACATTGCTGATTATGAACTGAGTGAGGACTACAAGTCAGGTCTTTATTTAGGTGTAGATCAGGCTGGTTGAGATCAGGTAGGTGGTACAGTGGATCGATTTCTGGACCTGAAATCAGGAAGATCTGATTTCAGATTTGATCTCAGATACTAACTATGACCCCAGGCAAGGCATTTAACCTTGCTTGCCTCAGTTTGTTCATCAGTAAAATGAGCTGGAGAAGAAAATAACAAACCATTACAGCATCTTTGCCAAATGAATCACAAAGAGTTGAACATAACAGACATGGATGGACATAGGTTGAATGAGCACTTGTTAGGGTGTTATAGGACTAATAGATGATTTTCCGAGTTCCATCTAGGAGCTTCATTCTTCTGGTCTCTTGACAAGGCGTTCCCCTAGAATTCTCTTTCTAGCTGATGGACTTGGGTTTCAAACCCGTTAGATAGAAAAGTAGTTTCCCCCATGAATTACAATTCATTGAATTCATTTCTTCCTATTTCCACCCCCCCCTCCCCTAAAACAAAACCAAACAAAACAAGACATCAACCTTTGAAAGCATATGATAAGGACCTCAGATCTGGAGAATTTGGACTAGTTGTCACCAGATTCCCAATAGGGTATCTAGATGACATTATAGTTAGTCTGGAAGATCCTAATTAAAATCTGATCTTAGACATTAGCTCTGTGATCTTGGGCAAATGACTTAACCTCTTTTGATCTCAGTTTAGCTTCATATTTAGAACCATTTTTTTTCAAACTTGATTCATGATTTTATCTATGCAAGTGAGCACCTGCTCCATCATTGCTTCTCTTTTTCTCTCATGGACAGGTTCAATGGCTTGTTTGGTATCATACAGAAGGAATGGGGCAGAGGCAGGACCTGTACCCAAGTCTTCCTGATAGAGGCCCCCTCTGGAGCCCTTTCCCTGTGGTGCTTCTTTTCCTTCTTTGCTGTCTTCCCTTCCTCTCCTCCTCTCCCTTTCTCCTCTCTTTCTTCTTCCCTTCCCCCTTCTCCCATTCTCAACTCCTTTCCCTTCTGCTTTTCTTCCCTCCCCTCCTCCATCTGCCTTTTTCCTCTATTCCACCCCCACCTCTTACTCCTTTCTTCCTCTCCATTGCTGAAGGGAATTTCCTTACAGCTGTTTCCCTATTTCAATGAAATCACAGATCTGATCCAAAAAACCCAGTCTTGCACTTAGTTTGCTAAAATGTTCATTGAATTGAATTATTCTTACTGAAGTAACAAATGATTCTGATAGGTTTCAGGGTAGACCAAGGCTATTAAAAGGCAATGGAATTTTCCCACTAGCTAGAGCTACATCCAAGTTCATCAGCAGGCTAATGGCTGGTCAGGGCTGCTCTTACTTCATCTCATCTTCTCTTGGGACTAGAGGGACAATTGAGAAATTTGGAGACAATAAACCATTTGAGACAAATAACTCTCAGGAGCCATAATTGGGTATAAAATCACTTTCAGGTTAGATAATTGTCTGGATTAGGTGTGGTACTCTTGGAAATATATGTGCAATTGCTAGGGTGCAATGTTCTAACATGAGTTTAACAACCCATTGAGGAAAAAATGGATATTTGGTATGAAGCCTTGAGAATCTAGGGTATCTGGAACTCAACTGGAGGAGAGGTTTGGACTTGAAAATAGGACTATGGAAACCAAATCAGCTAGTGGAAATAACACTGGACTTGAAATCAGAAGGATTCATCTTTATGAGTTCAAATCTGTCCTCAGATGTTTACTAGCTATGTGTCCCTGAGCAAATCACTTAACCCTGTTTGCCTTAGTTCCTCATTTATAACATGGGATGGAGAAGGAAATGGCAAACCACTCCAGAATCTTTGCCAAGAAAACCCCAAAATGGGGTCATGAAGAGTCATGACTGAAAACTGCAGAACAACAACTATGGGAACTGAGCTCAACTTTGAACCTAATCCCCTTCATCTCCCTAGAGAGACTAAGGTAGTTCAAGGGAGAGATTATGCTTCCCACATGTTGGAGAAGAAAATTTGTATACCTATTATGATTATACCTTTCAAAATAAATAGTTCTGTGTAAAACCTAAAACACACACATCCACATACCCCACCAATTTTTAAAATTATTTTTTCAATTATATAGCCTTTCTTTCCCTCCCACCTTCCCCTCCAATCCCCAACTTTAAGAAAGTAAGTAGAACTCTTGTAACAAATAGACATAATAAAACAAAACAAATTCTTACCACTATTGATGTCCGAAAAAAGTGATAATCTGTATACTGAGTCCATCACTTTTCAATCAAGAGGTGATTAATGTTCTCTATCATTGATACTGTAAAACCATAGCACCATCTATAATAAAGTTTTCTATTCAGTTATTACACTAATTTCCTTATAATGTTGGCATGAAAACATCAAAAAGCAAAAGCAAAGGAAAGTTTGGAGACTGTGCAACAGTCATGAGTGCTGGCCTCTTAGCCTTCTTATTTAAGATGGAAAGTCCCTCAGATAGGCAGTCAAAGGAGAATGATACAAGTAAACATCTGATTCAACCTAATGTTTTTCACAAAACTATTTTACAAAATACGCATGAAACCTTTAAAGACCTTTTTGTTTGTTTTTCTTTTCTTTGGTGTCTAAGACTCATTTAGATTTTTTTAATTCTTCTTAAAGAATGAAAGCAAATATATTTAATTTGGCAATCATCTTTTTGTTTTTACTGGTAACTTAAAAAAAATCATATGTTTGTTTTCTATTTCTTTCAGTGGGAAGAGAAAGATTAGCCTTCCTATAAGTCTAGTATACTCAGTGTAAAAAGGCTGCTTGTTCCCTTTGACACCTGGTATCTAGACATATTATACGCTGTAATCTGATTTTGAAGTTTAAAAAGAAAAAAAAAATGCTTCCACTGCAGAAATTTATCTTGTTGAAGTTCATGGAGAAAATGTTCTCAGGAAACAAAATGCATCTAAAATGGCCTGTGAAATTTCAGGAAAAAGGACTCTGTAGACACAGGGAAACTGGTTTCATGTCCTGGCTCTGCTACTTATTATCTTTGTTACTTTGGATTAGTAGCTATAATTAGTGAGTGTTGTGGGGGGAGGAAGGGAATAGGGCTTACCCTAGAGTGACACTATGGGGGGGGGTATCCTTCTATCTGCATCTTGCCTAGAGGTACTCTCAGAGGTATATGACACCAGGACCTCCAGACTGCAACCTCTTGGGGGCTGTCAAAATGGTGGGTTATTCCTTCTCCCAGTATAACTGGGCTCTCTTGGTGGTGATTGGATTTTCTTTCTCCCTTGGAATCTATGCTGTTCCTTCCACCTTCTCAACTGAATATTCCCTAGGACAATTATCTCTAGACCTCAATCAATGTAGAAGGAGTTGGTCTGTGGTTCCTTCTGGTTCTAAATCAAAGAGTTATTCATCTAGAGCTGGAAAAGACAGTAGAGATCATTCCCTTTCCTTTACAAATGAGGAAACTGAGGCTCAGAAGGTTAAGTGACTTACCCCAAGTTTTGTGGGTAGTAAGTAGTTGAGGAGATTTGAACACAATGATCTAGGCTCCAAATCCATCTGCCTTTCTATTGATGCTATAGGAAGTGAAGACAAGCAAATGCAAACAAAGGGCCCTTTATTTTTTGCTACAAGGAAAAAACAAAACTCCTCCTGATCCCAAAGTATGAATATGTTAGGGAAAATAAGCAATAAGTTGTTTAATTACCCACAATAATTGCTACTCTTATTACAAAATCAAACTAAGGGAGAAGCTTTTAAGAAAAGCACTTTGGAAACTTGTTCTTTGAAAACCTGATGCCATACTAAAAAATGCCCCATGTTTCTGGGGCATTTTGTGCTGAACCCAGCATACTTTAAAGCTTAGTAGATAATCAGTGAGTCAGCTTGATGGAGGGATGTAGAAATGATCAACCAGAAGGTCTAGATGAATAAAAGGAAAAAAACCACCACCTTGTTTAGAAGCATCAAACCTTAAAACCAGAGGATATGGAGACCACCACAGTCAGAAAATGGTCATTGAGTGTCTTGTTTCATTTCCAAAAGTATTGAGGCATGTACTAGGAAATTAAAACTTTGGGTCCATATTTTTATTACTTTGAATTTTATGTTCCAGTCTGTCTTTGGATACAATTTGAGCCTCCTGATAAGGGAGCTGTTGCTGCTGCTGCTGCTGCATGATTCAATTTGTTTTGGGAACAAAACAAATCTCTAGGGAGGAATCTGTTTAACTTAGAGCTCTGTTGAATAGGGCAGCCCTCCTAAGGGAGAAGCAGAGCTCCTGGCCAGTTCATAGTTGATTGAGTTAAATCCTAAAACTAGAGGCTAAGGTAACAACTAATTTTGAAGGTTTGCTCTGAAATCCTTCACCACCATGGGAAATGGAAAAGCCCCAGGGTAGAAAACATTTCAGAACGATAAATGGGTTTGTCAGCTTCACCCAGATTAGAACCTGAGCTTCCTAAAGCTCTCAGATTTCTCATGACAAGATTAGCTTCTAACTCATCACCTCTAGTAATCATCATCCAGCATCCCTGGGCAATAGGACTTTATGAACATCAAAAGTGATTATTTAATGCTTTCTTTTTCCAGTTTGGAGTTTTTTCCTTCCAAAAAAGAATCTTACATCTTAAGATTCCCAAAGAACTTTGTAAGTGTGGCGAGGAATCTTTTATTTGCTGGACTGGATCACCTTCCAAGGAGCTAGATATGAGTTCTTGCTTCTTGCTGAAGGATGAACATGGTCCAGGCTCTAGAATATAGAAAGCAAGAGAGGGATTAGAATCTTGACTCAGTCACTTATATCTGTGTGATGCTGGGCAAGCCCTATAACTTTGTTGGATTTCAGTACCTTATCTCTAACATGAAATGTTTGTACTGGATAGTGTCCAAAGGTCCTTCCATCTTTAAATCTATGAGCTTATGATCCTGTGACATTGCTATTTCCATTAAACAAAATAGGAAGAGAGCTCATAATTCTTGAAACAGACATACCAGTGATTAAAGGCTGCTTTAAAGGTAATTAGTGGCTAAGGGTGGTGGTTCTATGTTGTTGGGAAGGCATAGGAACTCATTGTTCCCTAGTGATTGTAGATGGGGCTGTCTCAAAAACGATTGGTTACTGTGAGTTGGGGAGGAGGTTCCTGTCTTTAGGCTAGGCTTTGGGGACTAATGAAGAATTCCCTGTCTTCATATCAAACTGCTTATCCCTCCCCAGAGAGTTTAGTACAAACTCAACTAAATCGGAGGAGCTCTAGTTCTCTCTTGATCATTCCTGTTACACAAATGGAGGAAAACTTCCAGAGCATGTGGTTGATTGAACCAGGAGATAAGATAGAAAGGGCAAAAAGATATAGAAAAGTCAAAGGTCAGCAAGTGGATTAGACACAACTTCTAATTCAAATATTTCTTTCTTTTTCTTTCTAAGATGAATATTATGTCCAAGAGAAACTTCAAAATGACAGTCTGGCTCCTTAGTTTTACTGGAAGGGAACAAGTATTTGAAATAGTACAGAGACAAGTCTCTTTGTGGCATGCTGTTGCCAGTGTTTCAGGGCTCTTTACCTGGGCCAATAATCTTTTGGGCTATTCTAATTAATCATTAAGCCAGGAGATCCTCAGGAATCAGACACATGCCATTGGGGACATGACATCATTTATTATTTTACATTTCTATCCTATCTTGAATACTTTGTGAACTGAGATCATCTTTTCAGTGGGATGGAAGCATTAGTGCTACCTCTGTAGCAGAAAGAAGGGATATAAAGAATATATGACTATGTAAGTTATGGATAACAAAAAAGCCACAAGAAAACTGTGAAGATGGAATTGATTTAGGAATTCCAAGGTTTTGAATTTAGGATCCAGACAGGATATTGAGACTTAACCTCCATTCTTACAAAAAATTTCAGTAGTTCTATTTTTATTGTTGAAGGTATCTTTTTACTTTTACTCTCCAATGCTGAGTGGTTTCTTTTACTAGAAATTTGAGTCATTGATTGCTTTTAAGTCTTCCAGGCAAATACCCAAGTCATTGGTTCATTGGAGTTGGAGGGGACCTGAGAAGTCATCTTGTAAGCTTTCTTATTTTACAGATGAAGTAATTGAGACCTCAGAAAGTTAAGTGACTTGTCCAAATTCTCATGGGTCATAGAGCTGGAATTTAAACCCAATTCCTTTACCAAACCTATTTTTAGAGTTAAGGATTGAAGAGGGAAGTAGAGAAAATGTTGGTTAGTGAAGGCTTAAAAAAAAACTGTTCATGAGAGAGGAAAGGAAATAGCTCGTGTATAAACTTTAGAATCCTCACTTGGATTAATGAAAAGTTCTACAGGTCTTGGGGACAGGGGCATCTTTCCTACTAAATACAGTCATCTTTGGGCAACTTAAGGACTAGATTCAATTCTAGACAAGCCCTAAAGATAAAAGTTTGGGTCTTTTTTAAAAGTCTCTGACTTATTTCACCTCTACTTCATAGTGAACGCCAGGGATAAGCACTTAAATAAAGCTTAGAAATTTGACTGGTCTAAGACACCTCAGAAGGGATTAACAGGTACTTTTCTATAATGGTACTCACTGAACAGGTTTAGCGTAAGCTATTTATTTCTTATGCCATGAAAGAAATAAACATACAAAACTCATAAGTGTACACTGACAAATTGAAATCTAATACTTGATATAGGATATAGAACTCTTATAGTATCCTAGAATGCTAGTATTTAAAGCATAAAATATTTGGGGGACTGCTGAACTTTCTTCTCAGCTTTGTACTGTCCAAGTAATTTCCTTAAAGTTCTTAGCTTCTGACAAGCTAGTACATAGCTGGAACTCATTCTCCTGCCTGTAGTCATTGTCTCTGTAAAGAACATTGTAGTAATTGAAGGGAAGATGTGCTGCAGGGCAGCTGGCACTGACTAAGGGACATTAAAACAAGTTTTGTTTTTTTTTAAAGTTGACCTAGCAAGAACATGTATTTTGCTACCATTTTTTTCATGGGGCAAGGGAAGAAGAAATACCTTTTACCCCTTATGGGAAGTCCAAAGGAGAGCTGTCTCAGTCCCAAGTTCCAAGTTCAGAAGAGAGGCTTAGAGTAAAACTAGAGTCTATCTGTTCCTTTATAATCTATTAGATTGGCAGCTCTTCTTAGTAATCAATATTCCTTGACAATCCTCTATTATGAAGGTGGGAAAGAGGTGTCACTGGGGATCAACCAGAAGCCCTTGGTTCTGAATGTAATTTAGCAAGGGCCCCACTTACCAGAAGATTTCATGCACAGATTTAGTTAACTCCAGCACATGGAGGGAGGGAGCTGCACTTCACTGATTATTCCCATTACACAGGGAAAAATCAATACTGTACACAATTCTCTGAGTGAGCTACTCAGACAAGAACAAGTAGGCCATAGCAAGAGAGACAAATGACCAAAGAGTTACTGATTGTAAGTTTGGTGATAGAACCTCTATATTGCAGAAGTTTCTTCATTCTAGGATAATTGATTTAGAGAGAGACCTCAGAGACCATCTAGTTTAATATTCTCATTGAAAAAAATCATATTTTATCATTCATTTAAAATTTTTTTGAATTCTTAATTTTTTCTACCTCTTCTCCTTCCTCCACCCATTCAGAAGGTGAGAAATATGATATCAATTAAACATGTGAAGTCAGACAAAACATATTTCTGCATTAGCCATGTGGAAAAAAAAAAGCAAGGAAAATAAAATGAAAAAATATACTTCAATTTCTCTCTAGATGTGGATAGCAATTTTCTTTGTGAGTTCTTCAGAATTGTATTATTACATTGATTAAAATAGTTAAGTCTTTCATGGTTTATAATTGTTACAATAAAGCTTTACTGTATATAATATTCTGGTTCTTCTCACTTTACTTTGCATCAGTTCATATAAGTCTTCCCAAGTTTTGCTGAACTCTGCATACTCATCATTTCTTATAGCACAATAGCATTCTATCACAATCAGCTCCAATTTCTAATTCTTTGTCCACAAAAAGAGCTTCTATCACATTTTTGAACATATAGGTCTTTTTTCTATTTCTTGGATATCTTTGGAATATCGACTTAGTAGTGGTCTTGTTGGATCAAAGCATATGGGCAATTTTATAGACCTTTGTGAATAGTTCCAAACTGTTCTCCAAAATGGTTGGACCAGTCCACAACCATACCAACAATGCGTTAACTTATTTATTTTTTCACATTCTCTCTAGCATTTGTAATTTTCCTTTTTGTCGTGTTAGCCCAATATGATAGGCTTGAGGTAATGTCTCAGAGTTGTTTTTAACTTGTATTTTTCTAATCATTAGTGATTTAGAGAATTTCTATTTATAGCATGAACAGCTAGGTGGCACAGTAGATAGAGTTCTGGGCCTGGAGTTAAGAAGACATCTTCCTGCATTCAAATCTGGCCTCAATCACTTGGTTATTTCTTGTCCTTTATTATTGAATAGGTGTAAAATGACATCACCTTGTTAGTGACAAATTATAGTGTGTCCAACTGTGTTTTATCTGACCAATTTGAACTCTATAGATCTGATGTATAAATTTTTTCCATGATCTCCTGACTTGCTTATGATAGTATCCTTTTTGTCTAAATCAAATGCCTATTTTCATATTATCTTGATATATGGTATAAGATGATGAATTTTGCCTAGTTTCTATCAAAATGCTTTCCAGTTTTCCCAGCAATTTTTGACAAGTTTTAAGTTCTTACCCTCAAAATTTGGATCTTTGGATTTATCAAAAACTAGATTACTATGACCATTTACCACTTACACTATATATCTAATCTTAGCTACTGTTCCATGACTCTTTTAGCCAATACCAGATTGTTTTGATGATTACTTCTTTGTAGTATAATTTGAAATTTGATATTGGTAGGTCTTCCCTTTTTTAATTGACTCCCTTGATATTCTTGACCTTTTCTTCTTCCAAATGAATTTTGCTATTCTTTTTCTAGCTTTATAAAAGAATTCTTTGGTAGTTTGATTGGCATAGTACTGAATAAATAAATAACTTCATTTTAAAGATGAGAAAATAGCTCATCAGTAATAGAGACTGGGTTTTAACCAAGGTCATCTGACATGAAAGTTGATGATCTTTTCATTTTTTCACAGTTTATTAGGTCACAGAATTAGAAGAAACTATAAAGGTCATAAGAGGCCAATCCTCTTTGTTTTTCAAATGAAGAAACCGAGGCTCAGTAATGTGAAGTGATCACCCTGAGAATTTTTTTTTCCTAGCCAAGGTCAGCAAAGGGAAGCAGAGAGGTCTATAGACAGTAGAGACAGGGCTTAACCTAGATGAGCAGCATGGATTTTTCCAGCACAGGGAGAGGATGTGCGCAGGAATAGGAAAAGTTTTCAAATTCAGAATAGAAGGGCCTAAACTTAGGCAGGGTCCAGAAATAACTGCCAACTGGCAGTTTTATTGCTCATTACTCAGTTCTGGCTCACAGATCCAGGACAGACTGTGAAGAGGACCTGTGCCTAGGGGTGGTGTTCCAGGATGAGGATCAGTCAGTCATGGACCCTGCACTGAGTACTGAGCAAGGAGCAAATTGAGAATCAAGCCGCAGCTGTGTAGATCTGATGCCAAGAGCAGAGGAGGGTCTCAGTTCCAAACTCTAAGCAAGACTGAAGCCAACCATTGAATAACCAGGTGAAGAATCCTAGACCAAAAGGAGTTGTCACTGAACCCATAGAGATTTTATCATTTACTGCAATGCCAAATTGAGTTAGCCTGTAAATGTGCTGCTCAGATGCAAACTCAGGTAAGAAATTGAAAAACTCAGAACAGGAGGGCAGAATATAGACTTTGCCCTGGATTAGACAATTTTGGAAGCACTGAAAGCCTTTAGGTCCTAACCTGAGCTGAATAATATAGTGTTTAGTTCTCCAAAGAAGAAGCAGCAGGAACAACCCTGACATTCCCTTCAGAAATGTGCAGAGCCTTATCTTAACCTAAAATCTCAAGGTGAAGTAGACTGGAAAAATGAGTAGGTAAAAAAAAGTCTCTCCGTAAAAAAGTTTACAGTGATAGGGAAACTTAAGAAACACCTAAAAGAAGAATGACTCCACAACATTTACAAGCAAAACCAAAAAGGAAAATACAGCTTGGACACAAATTCAACTGGAATTTTTGGAAAAAGAAGAGCATGAGATTAAAAAAAATTGTTCTATGAATGAAATGAAAGGAAAGAATTTGGAAAAGAAATTACATGGAAGAATTAGAAAATAAAATAAAAAATTTTGCATGAGGAACAAAACCTTATCCAAACAACAAACTCTGAAAATTAAAATGGATCAAACTAAAAATGACTCCATGAGTTAATAAGAAATATGAAAACTGTCAAATACCTAAAAAATTAGAAGAAAATAGGAGGTATTTCATTGCAAAAACAATTGACGTGGAAAATATATCAAGGAGAAATAATTTAAGAATTATTGTACTATCTGAAAGCCATGATTTTAAAAAAGATTTTATTCTATTTCAAGAAATCAAAAAAAAAAAAGAAAATTATTGAGACCTCTTAGATCTGGAAGCGAGTAGTGTGTTTTGTTAAGAGTCCTCTGGAATCATGGTAGGTCATTGCTAGAGTCAGATTTCCTAAATCTTTTAAAATTGTCATTGCAATATTATTATCTGGTTTGGTTCTTTTCTCTATGTATCTATTCATACAAATCTTCCCAGGCTTCTCTGAATCCATCTAGAGCAAAAAACTTAGAATCCACTAGTTGACTCTTGAAAGAAATCACCAATTGAAAACAAAATGAAAACTCCCAGGAATATTAGTCCCAAATACAGAGCTCACAGGTTAAAGAAAGAAATTCTGAAAGTAGCCAGAAAGAATTCTAGAAGTCAGGACCCACAGTCAGGATCATGTTTGATTTAGCAGTCACTACTATCAAGCCATAGAATACTTGAAATGCAGTATTTTGGAAGGCAAAGAATCTAGGCTTACAACTAAGATAATTTACTCCCTCAAAACTGAATATAGCCCTATAGAGGGGAAAAAATGAGCCTTTAATGAAATAGTAGATTTTGAAATTTTCCTGATAAAAAGACTATAATTGCAGAGAAACTTTGAAGTACATACACAGGAGCAAGAGAAAAGTGAAAATATAAACATAAGTAAACAATCATTCAGGAATAATTAGGGTAAACTGTTTACATTCTAATATGTCCCCATCAGAACTCTATCATCAAAAGTCATAGAATCTAATTATACAGGAGAACTAGAAATTATTCTCACATGTTTTGATGATCTTAAAAGAAGAATGGAAAGAGAGATGAAGAATACACTAGTAGGGAAGAGGAATGATGAAGAAAGTTATTCCACATACTTGGTATACTCAATAGAAATCTATGCAAACAAAGAGGAAAAGGTAAGGGTGGAATAGTGTCACTTAAACCTCACTTATATCTAATTTGGTGAAGTTGGGTAAAGAAATAATTTTCCCTCAACAGGGAAATAGTAAAAAAAGAGAAGAAAGAGGGGAGAGAAAAGGAACAAAAGGAAGCTAAGTTAAGGAAGGCATTAGACCAAAGCAAAAGCAAATGTGAATAAAAATGTACAAAAATATTTGTAGCAGCAGTTTTTGTGGTGGCAAAGAATTGGAAGATGAAGGAATGTTCATGAATGAGGAATGGATGAACAAGTTATGGTGTATAAATGTGATGAAATGCTATAGGGCTGTAAGAAATTATGAAGGGTATGGTTTTAGAGAAACTTGGGAAGGTTTATATAAACCAATTTGTAGTAAATAATATAGATACAGAAGAATGGTTTATGTGGTGACAATAATATTGCATTGACAAACAATTCTGAAAGACTTAGGAAATCAAATCATTGCAATGACCAACCATGATTCCAGAGGATCCTTGTTGAAACATGCTGTATACTTTCTGATAGAGAAGTGATGACTCTAGAGTCTAGATTGAAGCATTTTTGTTTTGCTAAAGTATACATGTTTGTTTCAATGGTTTGTTTTTTCTCTTTCTAAATTGAGAGTGGAGTATGGAAGTGGAAGGAAGAAAAGGAAAATTTTTGTTAATTAAAAAAATAAAATTTAATTTAAAGAAAAGTTTCCTTCTTTTCCTGCTCTATTACAGTGCCATGAGACTTTGCCTTTCCGTGATAGCAAGACATGCATTGAGAGTGTTGGGGAAAGTGGAAGTTTTGGGGACCACTGAGGAAGAGCCTCATAGAGATGAACCTTATGACTTTTTACTCCATAGCTTAACAAAATCACCAGAATGTTCCCTTTGTGTTTGTTGCACTGCCATGAGCAACTGAGTTTTCTCTTCTCAATGTATGGGAGACAAAAGATTTCTGAAGGGAACAATTTCAATTTGGAAGAGGTTAGAAGTAGAGGCATTAGGCTCGGGGATTATGATTTTCAATTAATGTGAAAGTTAAGAGAGACAAGTTTAGGATAAGGCTGTTGAATTATATGCTTTCTCTTTCCTGTGACAAACTGACCTTTAGTGATGGCATTGCCTTTACTACAGTCCATGCTACCTCTTTCTAGAACTGTTTTGTTTTTCTGTTTTTCCTTACATAATTCTTTACTATAAAATGAGTTTCAAGTTAGGAGCTTGTTTGACTTTTAGTATAAATTCTACAAAATCCTATTTAACATGGAATGAAATAAATTTCTAGAGGTTATTATGCTTATGTACATAAGAAATAAAGATTCATTTATTAATTTCTCATATTTCCCTTGATAATTATTTATTATTCCTTAATACACCATATTGTACTCCATGTTGGAAACCTCTGATGTAAATGATTTCTTACCAATTTCTCACATGAATGCCAATTAACAAATTTGGAGTACCTACTATGCACTCTGATAGATTACATGATAGACAAAGAGAATGTCTTGGTAGAACTTAGGTAGGGATGAAGCTAAGGCCTGCTTTCTATATCTTACCTGTCTACATTGGGAAGAGGAGAATTGTACTTATTAACAGTGGAATCGATAAGCTAGGCACTTGAGAAGCCCATCTGGAAAAACTAGTTCTCCATAGAGTAAATTGAAGAATTAACAATTGGGTGAATTCAGATTTCATTGACTGACAATTCCAGTGATTAAGGATAAAACAATCCCCTTTGGAGTCTGACCTAGCCAGATTAGTTGCTACACTTTCCAGATTTATTAAACAATTTCTTAATTTTATGCTTTTCAAATACATTTAAAAATATTCTACTTAGACCTAGGCATAGGCAAAAAGAGAAAACATGATGCTAAAAATGCAGAAATCAATTATCAGTTAACTAAAACTAATAACAGGGAGAATAGACATTGCACATCTCATCTTAGCTCCTGAAATGCCCCCTGAGGAAAGAGAATCAAGATATGGAATTTGTTCAGAACCTAATTAGGGAAACTCTTTAAAATTGTATAACTCCCATTATTGGATTTAATCACATTCTGAGGTTGTTACACAGGTAGGAGTTGATATTCTATTCATGGAGGGTGGTTCCATAATACATTTGTCTGACTATTACTAAATTGCAACTGTGGATTTCATTTGAAGCTGCCCTGAAAAGTGACTTCAAAGAGCCTGTCTTCATGTGGTCACTCTTCTCTGACCCAATTTGTACCTAACTGCATTTTGCAGCTTCTAGAATCTGGTTTAGGGAGAGTAAGGTCTGAGTTTAAATCCCACCTCTTATATTTGACTATCAAGTCACAGATGGGTTTCCCTACATTGATGAATCTCATTGCATCTGATTATTACATTCTAATATCAACTTTTAAATGGAAGGTATTGAGCATTTTTTGTTGGAGGGAATTACTTTTCTATTATAAACTTCCAGAGCTTGGGACCTGATTGGTATGGTGCTGGGTGATAGATACTTCCTCTGCCATATTGGTCTTGTTCTTCCTTTGGTTTATTCTTTTTATGGGGGTCTCCATTTTGGGGAGAGACCCAGGTGGGTTATGCTTCACTCCCCTTCCATTTGGGTTTTTGACTCACTGGACTTAGCTGCTAATATTCAATTGCCTTCTCTCCTAGGATTTCCTTTAGTATATGTTAGTGTCCTCCCAATTTCTTTTCATGCATCTCCATTTTGAGCAGGAGGATTATGCTTCCTTCTTCTCCCAGCTGACTTCTTTCTCTCTGTACTGAGTCACAATGCTTCCAAGCCAGTACTTTTTTCCCCCTCCCTCTCTTCACCTCAATTTTTAGGTCCCATTTCTATGTTGTCTTCCCAATTAAAATATAAACTCCTTGAGGACAGAGGCTGTCTTTCTTTTTGCTTGCATTTGTATTCCCTCTGCTTATCATAGTGTAACACTATATGTAGATCTAGAGTAAATACTAAATAGATACTTGTTGCCTTGGTAGGTAATATATGATATTACTTGGAATGAGGTTTTTAGTTTTTTTTCCCATGGAAGATTTTTTTTTTTTGCAAGGCAAATGGGGTTGAGCAGCTTGCCCAAGGCCGCACAGCTAGATAATTATCAGCTACGTAATTATTAAGTGTCTGAGACTGGATTTGAACCCAGGTACTCCTGACTCCAAGGCCGGTGCTTTATCCCCAAGCCACCTAGCCACCCCTCCATGGAAGATCTTTAAGATCACCCTTTTATTCTGATGAAATTAGAATCTCCTAATTTTAGGATTGTGTGCAAGGTACATCTTTCTTATCTGGTCTTTCTCAGAGACACAAGCCTATCAGAGACACAATCAAAAGGAGTTACTTCCTAGTCCTTTGCTAAACTGTTACAGACTATAACAACTTTGTCTTTTGTAATTCCCTACCTGGTCTAACACAATAAAGTTATATCTCTCTAATGCCAAAATAAACCAGTGGAAATGTGAAAAATTCAGTCTGCATGTTTGTCTACCTTGTTTGAATTAGATTAGGAGCTCTTTGGGGACAGGAACCATCCCTTCAGATGTACTTCAGCACACCCCTCTCCCACTCACTCAGCAAACTTTCAACAAACAATGACTGAATGAAAATCAATTGAGTCTCATACATTTATAACAAAGATCACTCTAAAGTTTTCTCCAGGTCCATTATAATTAAATAGAGGAAGGGGCAGCTAGGTGGTGCAGTGTATAGAGCACTGGCCCTGGAGTCAGGAGGACCTGAGTTCAAATTTGACCTCTTGGGCAAGTCACTTAACTCCACTGCCTTTCAAAAAAAAATTAAATAGAGGAAGAAGGAGATCAGCAAGCAAGAGGTGGGAAAGAATGTCTTCCTGATGGCATATACGTGCAATGCTCTCTACCTCCAGTCATAATGCATGTACATTGCTGCCATATCCAGTCAACTGACCCTAACTTGACAAGAGTTAAATGGCCAAGAGCAATGATCCAAAATAGCTGCCTAAGGATGAGACCAGGAATAAAACTGGAGAGATAGTATGATAATCACCAAATCAGAGAAAGATAGGATGGAGAACTAAAATGAGAGTCAGGAAAATCAGTGTTAGGAGACCAATGTTACCTCCTAAGTGAGACTGAAGAAGGGGATGAGATCCATTAATGGCACTTTGCCGTATTCAATGGCAACCTTGTCCTAGCATCCTTTTATGGTGGTTTTGTGATAAAAGAACCTGCCCAACTGTTACTTTTTAGAGGGGACAAAGCTTTCAGACAGTGTGGTTGTACTAATGCTGAAGAGGTTGGCTGGAATAAGCAGGTAAAGCGTGGCTTGCTCCATTTGACTTTTAATCATGCTTACGTCATTGCTATTATAGAATATTTACACTAATGCTAGCTGCCATGGAGCTGAGAGCCTGGCTCCCAGGATGATTAGCTCATTAGTTAAGACACATGGCCAAAAAAGACTTTTCTGCCATATCTGTGTGTGTGTGTGTGTGTGTGTGTGTGTGTGTGTGTGTGCGTGCACGTGCACGTGCATGTTCTTGAGGTATTTATGTGGTTAAATATTGGAATATGCATTTAGAAAAATATATATATATTTCATGCACATTAATAAAAATTGCAATTCTAAATAATTTATAGAAGTTGTTTGAGTGATGCATCTTGTAGTCACCACCCCCATGTCTTTTAAAAAAATTTAAATATTTTAATTGTTTGTTTTTCAAACTACATGAAATGGTAGTTTCTACCAATCATTCTTTTGTAAAGTTTTGAGTTTTACATTTTTCTTCTTTCCTTTCTTCCCTCTTGCCCACTGACAGAAAGCAATATAATATAGGCTCTACATTTACAGTCATTCTAAACGTACATCCATATTCATGATGTTATGAAAGAAGAAGAATCAAATTCAATTGAAAGAAAAAAATATATAGAGAAAAATGCTATAATTCATAAGACACAGCTTTTAAAAACTGAAGTTAATAAACTTTGGTCTTCATTTAAACTCCACAGTTTCTTTTCTGGATATGGATGCTACTTTCCATCTTTTAGAATAGTCTTTGATTATTGTACTGCTTAAATGAACAAGTCCATCATAGTTAATCATCACCTCACGTTGTTATTAGTGTGTATAATGTTCTTCTGGTTCTGCTCATCTATTACAACATCAATTCATGTCTTTCCAGGCTTTTCTGAAATCCCATACCTCATTATTCTACAGTTTGTAGAAAAGCTATGTTTAGGTTAAATAGAAAACAATTAAAAATGAAAAACACTAGAATTGAGGAGTTGAGAAAGACTTATGTAGAAGCTGGAATTTTAATTAGGACTTATTGGATGTCAGGGATATCAGTGGGTGGAGATGAGAAGAGAGAACATTTTAGGCATGGGAAACACCCAGAAAAAATTCCAGGGACCAAGAGATGGAGTGACTTGCTCATGGAATAGCAAGGAAATGAGTGTCAAAGAATTGAAAACTATATTGTTGGGAGTAAGGTGTAAGAAGACTAAAAAGGTAGGAGGGGCTAGGTCAGAGAGGGCTTTGAGCACCAAGCTAAGGATTTTGTATTTGATCTTGGAAATGATTGGGAGCTCTGGAGTTTATTGAATAGGGAATGGTGATGGTGGTCACAGGATTTGATCTTACATTTTAGGAAAATCACTTTAGTGGCTGAATAGAAAATAATTAAAGTTGGAAGACTTGAAGCAGACTGACCCACTAGCAGGCTTTTGCAGTAGTCCAGGTGTGAGAAGATGAGAGCCTACACTAGAATGATGGTAATCAGAGAGAGGAGACATTTTCTAGAGATGTTACAAAGGTAAAATTAACAGGCCTTGACAACAGACTGGGTATGGAGTAAGGGAGTGAAGGATGATGAGGAATCAAGAATGAGATCTTAATTTGTAACCAGAGGATTTGGGTGGATGGTGTTGCCATCTATACTAATAGAAAAGGAAGGCAGGGTATTTTAGGAGAGAAAGCAATTAGTTCTGTTTTGGATATATTGAGTTTAAGATGTCTACTGGATATCCAGTTCTAGATGTATTAAAGGTAGTTGGAGATGCAAGACTGGAAGTCAGCAGAGTGGGTTAGGGCAGAATGAGAATCATTAAACATAGAGATGGTTATTAGATATGTGGGAACTAATGAGCATGAGATCACCAAATGAAGTACACAAAGGAAGAAAAGAAGAGAACACAGTATAGAACCCTAAGGGACATCTATAGTTAGGGGGTATGATCTGGCTGAGAAACCAGCAAATGAGAATGAATAGCCAGACAAGTAGAAGGAAAACTAGGTTTAGATTGATGTCCAGAAAGCTTAGAGATAAGAGAGCATCCAAGGAGAAGGTAATAGACAATGTCAAAGATTTCAGGGAAATCAAAGATAATAGAGGATTGAGAGAAGATAATTGGATTTGGCAGTCTAGTGATCATTGGTAGCTTTGTTTTTTTTTTCTTTTGTTGTTGTTTTGCAAGGAAATGGGGTTAAGTGACTTGCCCAAGGACATACAGCTATAATATCATTAAGAATCTGAAGCTGGTGAGATTTGAACTCAACCTCCTGACATCAGGGCCCGTGCTCTATCCACTGGGCCACCTAGCTTGTCCACCGGTTACATTGGAGAGACCAGTTTCAATGAAATGATGATGTCAAAAGTGAGTTTATCAAAATAAAAGAGGGAAGTTTTGAGAGTGGAGAAAGTAGAGCCATCTATCACAGATGGCCTTTTGAAGGAATTTAAACACAAAGGGCAAAATAGAAAAAGATGATACTTGTTAAGTTTAGAAGAATCAAATGGAAATTTTTTCAGGATAGGGGAGACATAGGCGTGTGTATAGGCAGTTGGAAAGAAGCCAGTAGAGATTGAAAATAAGTGATAGAGTGGGGTTGACAGAAGAATCTGTGAAAAAGCTGTGAAAAAGTAGAGGGATAGCTTTGGTAGGGAATAAGTCCATTTTATCATATGAGACAGGAGTGAAGGAGGAGAAAGTGACAGAAGGCATCTTAGTGATAGGAGATAAGGAAGAATGGAGAAGAAAGAGTTCATGAAAAATGATCTCAACTTCTTTTTTTCTGTAAAATTTGTGACAAGGTTCTCAGCGGAGAGAGTAAGAGGAGGAGGAGCCATGGGAAGTTTGGAGAAAGATGAAAAGGTTTGGGAGAGCCACTGTGGAAAGTGAAAATAATTAGTAAGCCTTTGCTTCATTTTGGTGTGCTTTTCATTTACATTCTTATAGTCATTATGCACGTTATTCTCTGGGATCTGCTTATAGAACTCTGCATTTGGTTCCTATGAATCTTTCCATATTTCTCAGAATTCCTCCTGTTTTATCATTTTTTTAATATTACAGTGATACTCTATGAGTTCAACCATTTCCTAGTTGACCGGAAGTAATTTTCTGTTTTAGGAATTTTTTGGTGGAGGAAATGACCATAAAAAGTGCTTCTAAGAATATTTGGATGTATATGGCATCTTTCTTTCTGTTTTTGACCTGTATGAAGTATTTATGTCCATTAGAGGAAACTCTGGCTCAAAGCTTTTTGCCTTTCCATACCTTCTTTTCTCCTTTTCTGCTCTCTGGTCTTTCATATCTTCCATGGCACCTCTTATTTATACCATTGTTATCCATGCTATTTATTATGAGACAAGTCCAGAATCTCTGTCTCTGCCTCAAATAGAGTTAAGGTTAACTGACAGATCTCTGATTTTCTTCACTTATGATTAATGCTTATGGGGCCAGATCTTTTTACACAAGTAAAGTGTATAAAAACAAAATAAAGAGCAAATAGATTCTGCCTTAGGATTAGAACAGTTTCTTCTAGAAACCTGGGTATCTCTTATTGATACTCTCATTGCTGTCTCTGTGACCTCTATGACCCTGAGCTGTACCTGTTTGGACCTCTAGTGCTTGCCTGGTAATTCTTGTGGGAAGGAATAATACTATCATTAGGAATCTGGAAAGAATCTCAAGGGTTATAGTGACCTGAAAAGAGATTAAAGGGTTTACAGAAAAAGAGGTACTTTGAGCAAGCTGCCAATTGCAGGTTAAAACATTTGAAAAAAGATTAAGATATGAAAAATGAATGACTGGCTAAGGAGCAAGTGTCAAAGGAAAGGTACAGGGGATCTGACTCTTTCTGCCTTAATTGACTTCTATAGATACAACTTTGGGCCTACCTAGAACCAATTACTTTTGTCTTCTCCCTTTGAAATGCAACTTCCCGCCTGTTCCCAGTTAGATGTACTCCTGGTCCCTGCCCCAATATATTATTTCTTCTCTAGTGTTCTCATGCATTATGAACGCACCCTCTGAATATGGCTCTATTTCCATATTCATCACCCTAAGGTCTCATTATTTGGGCTTCCTTCTAACTTTTCTATTATGAATCCTATTCCTCAGATTTACCTGTCCATGACACACTATCCTGCTCATTGTCTATTGAAAACACTAAAAAAAGTTCAAATCCAATTTATACAACAATTATTCCCATATCACCTCTTAATCCACATATTTTGGGGGGGAGGGAACAAACTTTTCTTTGTACTTCCATAGCTCCAAAAGAAACAACATAAAAACTATGATTCAATTCATTCAGAATAGTTTTACTGAAACTTCATAAGTTTTATTCCAAAGTGTTTAGTCATAAATCAAAAGTTGGATAGTATTAGATGTGTCTCATATTCGAGAAACTTTAGTTATAAAACAGTTTAGTCCAGTAGAAAGAACCCTGGTATTGCAATAAGACCTGTCTTTAAATTGTGGATCATTTTCTAGCTGTGTGACCTTGGATAAGTCATATAACCTTTTTCCTGACAGTGTAAAACTACATGAACTATTATCCCTCGGTTTTCAGTACACAAATTTAAACCTAGTTGTCCTCCTAATTGTCTGACTGTTCCTTCTCATTTGCTGGTTTCTCATCCAGATCATACTCTCTAACTATAGATATTCTTCAGGGTTCTGTACTGTATTCTCTTCTTGTCTGGTTTTGACATTCTGTGATTCTGGGTTCAACTTAAGAGAATGATGCTATCTCAAGATTGAAACAAAATAATTAGGGCCTATTTTATAAATTGCAATTCTTTTCTTCTAACCTCCTGGAGAAATAGTCTATACATTTTTCTCTGGCTCTATGGATATGAAGATAATGGCAGCAAGGGCAATTCTTCCTTTGTCTTGTAATTTCTGCTTCTTGCTATACTAGTTCATGCTGTTGCCAAGAGCAAATCAAATCTAACTGGTATATGAAAATTTGAAGCAATGTGTCAAAGGGGAAAAAAGTTACCCACTACAGAAAGGCTTTTGTAATTCATAACCCAACACATGTCTTTCTTTTTTTTAATTTCTCAGAAAGGAATTAGAGGGAACCTTGAGCCACAATCTTCACTTAGCTTCCCGCCTGCTGAGACTGTATTTGTATTTCATCACTTTTATGCCCCATTTGGACGATATAACACATCTGCCTGTTGTTTGTCTTTGTTGCACTCTGACATGCTGTAATTAATTTTAAACGTTTTGAAAATCCATGATATTTTTTTTCTCAGAAAGACAATACATATCTTCCATGGGATAGAGATTGTCCTACAAATAAGTGATCAAGGATCTTGGGATTGCTCCCCTTATTTACTTCTTGCCACTTTCAACACATCTAAGACTCTGACTTAGTCAATTATTAATAATAAATTTTATTTTCATTTAGCCAAAGAGTTTGGAAAACGCTACCCTCACACAAATGTTCCATTTTATACATTTACATCATATACTTCATCTTCTATACCCTCACCCCCCCCCCATTCTGAACAGAAGAATAAGAAATATTTAAGGAGTTCTGGCTAGTAAGATTTCCAACCACTTCCAATCACTTCCAAAGTGATATACATACTTCTATCCATTGTTTGCCCTCCATACATCCAGGCAGATGTGGATTTGTGGGAGATGATAATTTAGAACCTGAGCTAAATAGCAGCATGAAATGACACTTCCATTGGGTCTTCACAACTGCAATACTTGTGTTCATCATTGATTGACTGCCTGTCACATTCCCCACAACTACTTTTCTAAACCTGTCCTTCTCTCCTCAAGTCCCCAGCTCTACCTTCTGCCTTCTTCCTTTCAGCTCAAACTTTAAATTAGAGAGAGGAGTAGAGTTCAAATGGAAACTTTGCTTACTTATTATCTATATGATCTTGAGCAAGTAACATTAAACTCTGGGCTTCAGAGAACTGTAGGACCTTGGGTTTAGTAATGGAAGGGACTTTTGAGTTTAACTTAGCCCAACTTCAATCAGGTGAGGAAACTGAGGTCCATCAAGATCAGATGTCTTGGCCCTGTCACACTTGTAGTAGTGGCTGCCATAGGCAGGATATGAATCTGGGACCTCTGACTCCAAATTTGGCATTCTATCCTATTACATTGCCTTGACAGACTTAGGTTAAATATGATAAAAGATTGCTTCTAGCTCTAATCATAGAATTTTATTGTATGTCTTTGTTTTTTTTATTGGCATGATTAAGGCTATTCAACTTGACTCAACTACATTACTTTCTATATACCTTACCTTCAATCTCAGAGAATAAACTTTTTCCTGGCCAAGGTTAATTCCTCCAATAGTGACTTAGATCTTGGTACTCAAATTGGTACTCTTACTGTAAATCTCTTCCTTTCTGTGTGTTCCATTTCCTTTATCTCTAATCATACTCAGATCTTATCAATACTCAAAAGCAAAAGTCAAACACAAAAATGAAACAAAAGCAAAAAACCCCAACCAAACCCAAACCTTCCCTTAAATCCTGCTATCTTATCAAGTTATTGTTCTATTTTGTATCCTATTTTTTGCTGTCAAACTTTTAGAAAAATTATAGTACATGTACTACCTCCTTTTCTTTACCACTCACTTGATCAACCTCTTGTAGCATTGTAACCATCCCTTCCATACTACTGGAGAAATTCTTAACCTCGTGAGTATTGCTAGATCATTTTATCAGTCTGGTAAAGGCTGTAGACTCTTCAGAAGAATGTTTTAAAATATACACAATACAATATGTAGGATTACAAGGGAAACACTATGTTGAAATATAGTTATCAAAATATTTTTTAAAATTATAGGTAGTAGATTAAGAATTCCTATTGGAACTGTTCTTTCTCATATAACTAATAACTTCCAAAAAGTCTAAATGAATTTTTCTCATTTCTCATAACCCTTGACCTAAATAACCCTCTAAGGTGAGTAGATATACCTTGAGTATTATTACCATCATTTTCTAGATGGTGAAACTGAGTCTCAGATTAAATGCCTTGTCTATAGTCATATAGAAAGTAAATTGTGATTCAAACCCAAGCCTCTGTTGACTCCAAATATAGCAATCTTGCCACTTCACACAGACATCTCAAATTAATTGATATGATTGATTTATCTAAGGATATTAATAAGTACTTGCTCAGACATACATGTGAAATGCTTTGTAAAGTTGATTAAAGTGCTATCTGAATGTCAGCTATGATTATTAATTTCTATTGGGTTTTTATTTTAATTAACTGGAATCTGGGAGTCAGAAGACTTGTTTGGAATCATTTGATCCTGAACAGTCACTGGTTGGTTGGTTTTTGGTTGGTTTGTTGTCCTTTATTCTGGAAGAGGGCCAAAATGATATCACTATGTGGGAGTCAAGGTACAGTGTGTCTGACTGTGACTGATCAGACCAATATGAACTCAGACATTTACCACAGGTCAGGCACAAAGTCCATTTGAATACTTGGGATGGAAATGTCTATTTCTTTGGAGTTATTGCAATTCTAATTTGCTCACAGAGCACAATGTCTTATTTTCTTCAGGCATGTCGTGCTGGTTGGTCCATTGCCAGTTTCTCCCATATCTCTGAACTGATTCCTAAATTCTTTAAAAAGACCCTGAGAGTATGCTTGTAATGCTTCTTCTGATCACCATGTGAGTACCTCCCTTGCATTAGTTCTTCATAAAATAGTATTTTAGGCAAATTTACATTTGGCATTCTAACAATGTGGCTGGACCATTGGAATTGTACTCTCTACAATAGAGTTTGAATTCTTAGCAGTTCTGTTTGAGAAAGGACCTCAGTATTCAGTACTTTATCTTGCCCAGTGATCTTCAAAATCTTAAGGCAAATCAAATGGGAGCAATTCAGTGTCTTGGCATGGTGCTGGTTTAATGTCCAGGTTTCAAAGGTATAAAATGAAAACAGTACAATGGCTTTGTAGACCTTTATGTCAGTAAGCAGTCTAATACCTCTTTTTCTCACACTCTTCTTTGGAACCTCCCAAATATTAAGCTAGCTCTGGCAATATGTGCTCATCATCTAGGTATACATCCCTGGAAAATATATTGCCAATGTAAGTGAATTTAGACCAAGCATTCAACATCTCTTCATTTGTTGAAACTGATGGTCCTATTTTTGGATGTTGTGGTGTTGTCTGGTAGAGAACCTGTGTTATCTTGGTGTTAATTATTAGGCCCGAAATAGCACAAAGAACAGCATATCGATCCATACATTGTCCTATCTAGGCTTAAGAGATTTTATTAAGTGTATAATCATCTGTGAACAGAAGGTCTATCCATTAGATATCACTGCCTCCTCAGGAGGAGGGCATTAAAGAAAACTTTGTTTTCTACTTGCAAAGCACTTCCAGTAACATCATTGCTCTCTTGGATTGTATGAGCTGAGCAAATTCAAGGAATTGGAAGCAATGAATAGAAATTTATTTCAAGATTCTAAGTGATTGTCATATAGATTTGAGAAATATGGAGAAGATATTTAAGTTACTAAATTAGACTGAATCCCAAGTCAAATCTGAGTTGTTTAAAAAAAAATAAAGGCAATATCTGAGAGAGCAATTCAGAATGAGACTGTGGTGATCTCAATTTAAGTTACAATAGAGGGGTTTACAAAGAAAGTAATCTTACAAATACCTATGTCATTAGAATTAGAAATGAAGTTTATGTCCTATCCTGATGAAAAGCTCTCTGCTTTCATAGGAAGAGTGAACAGAGTGCTGATTCTTTCCAATTCCCCAGTGAAGATGCAGAGCTCAGGATCAGGTCCCAAAGGTTCCTAAGGAAATGCCATTTGACCTCTCAGCTGAGGACAAGCTCCATCTTTGGATCAGGGACTCCAACAAGCCTTTGGAGAAGGAGCTAGTTGTACTTGTTTTGGTGACTGATGCAAAAAGGAAAGGCCACTCTGATTCTGGCTCCAACAAAGGGCTTAAAGGATTTAAGGTGCGTTTTGGAAATTAAACTCTGCATAGTCTCCTGGGCCAGCATCTAGACTGAATAACTCTGGGATGTTTGACAATGACAGAAAGCAGCCCCATTTGCTGATGTAGGTTAGAGGGTATTTGGACTGTCCAGGTCTGAAGGAGCATAAACAAATACCTTCACCATTGTCTTCATGTGCAGTAAATGACACCTCATCTGGTCATTTTTTACTAAAGCTTTTTTTTTTTTGTGAGGTTGACTTAATTGTCTCCTCTCTATTGTATCTTTAGGAAACTGACCTTACTATAGAATGTGATATTTTTAAAATAATTGGGACTTCTTTGCTTCTTGTCTCTCTCCTTCTTTCCTCTCTTTTTCTTTTTCATCTCTTTCTCTTCTTCTCTTTCCTCCTTCCTATTCTCCTTTTTCTTCCTGCTCCCTTTTTTCCTTTCCCTTCATTCCCTTCCTCTTTCCCTTTTCATTCCACTTCCTTTCCCTTAACCCTTCCCTTTCCCATTCCATCTTTTTCTTCCTTTAGTATTTCCTCATCAACCTTTTTTCTCCCTCTTCTCTCCTTTCCATCCTTTTTCTTTCCTTTTCTAGTTGTTTTCCTTCTCTCCTTTTCCCTTCCTCTCTCCTTTTCCTTCCCTTTTTTTCTCTTCCTTCACCTTTCTTTTTCTTCTCTTCTCCTTTCTTTTCCTCTTCCTTTTCTTACTCATTGTCATTTGTTTTCATTCCCTTCCCATCTTTCCAGGATAGAAAACTCTGATCAAGAAAGATCTGCAGCCAGGATCTGCCCAATTTACTTACATTAACAAAAGGGAACCATCCTCCAGGTACTGTTTGACTCACCAGAGTATGAAATATGAAAAATGTGCACTTTCTTCAAGGTCAGGGCCTTTCAAAAGAAGAGTACTGAGCTTTGCAAATACTGCTTGTCTTTGCCCCAGAGACCATAGCCAAAAGACCTGAGGCTATTTAACTAAGAAAAGAGAAAATTAGGGAGATGGTGTGTGTGTGTGTGTGTGTGTGTGTGTGTGTGTGTGTGTGTGTGTGTGTGTGTGTGTGTGTTGGTGTGTGGGTGAGTGGTGGAGGTGTTAATTGCATGACTAAGATCATTTTCTAGAACACTGAAGGATTTCTGTGAAGATACTGATCACTTTTTGTTGTGTATAGGTTTGTAAAAGAAAAAATGAGTTTAATTTAAAGCAAGAAAATTTTTTTCCATTGTCATTAAAAAAAGCCTATTGAAGAGGGTGGTTGGGAATCTATTCTTGGAGAAAATAATAACAGTTATATAAAATAAAATAATAACAATAAAATGTCAACTAAAAGGGACCAAATAGAAGACATCCAGCTTAACTTCTTATTTTATAAAGGAGGAATCTCAGGTCTGGAGAATTTCCTGACAGTACAAAGATAGACAAATGTCTTGGATTCTTTTAATTATTCACCTGCCAGAAGACAAAGTGCTGGACCAGAGGACTGATTGTCTTCTTCTTCTGTTAGTCTATGACTCTCTGATATACTTATGGGATTGCAGAGGAGGTATCAGCAGGGCCAAGCAGAAGGTTGGGTCTCTAGGGCCATGTATCTGGAGGTAGAATGTAAAGTTCTTGAGGGTAAGTGGTATAGTGTTTTTTTGTCTTTATTTCTTCTGTGCTTAGCATAATGTCTTATGTGATGATGTAGGCACTTTATATATGTTTGTGGAATTGTTAATTAAATTGAAGTAAGCTGTTCCTCTATAATTCTAGATAGCTGAGTATTCCTTTGTGTAACAGAGAGTGGAAGAAGGGCAAATTTTATTACCTAGGGTGGAAATATGAGGGCTACTGGGCTTTTTGTGATGTCCTATAATCTCTCCAAAAATAAGTTCCTCTGACATTATTTTTTTCAAGTTATTTCATTTTATCAATTTCAATTCTGGGGACAATTGGTTTAAATGAGTTTTAAATTCTAGAGTTTTGGTACAGAGAAATAGACCTCTATGCCAAGCAGGACATTCCTGGAGAAATAAGGATGTACCAATAAGTGCTTATCAACTGAATAGGCTTTAATATTTATATAGTCTTGCCTTAGTCATAAAATTTGCTAGTTATGGTACTGCTTAATAACAACTGATTTTTGCGTAGTGTTTTAAGGTTTACAAAATGGAGACCTGGAGAGGCCAATGGACTTGTGGCAAGTTAAATATTAAATAACAGTCACAATAGGATTCCAATACAGGGCTCTTGATCCTAGGGCTCACACCCTTTCTGTCACATCACAAAGCCCTCTGAAGTGAGCTTCTTGGGGAGAGAAATCAGGCTTCCTTAGGCAGAGTTAGAAAGTGTCATATTCCCAAAGTCACTTTCACTAAATTTTATTATGACCTGAACAACTCCATTATAATATAATTGGTTAGACAAATTCAGACATGCCTCAGGTTAAATTATGTGCTCAGAAAATTTTGCAAAGTAAATACTTTTTTCTAATTACAATGGATGTTATTCAAGTCATCTCATGCCATCTAGCAGTCCACTATACAGAAGAAATGTTTGGTTGTGGTTAGATAAGCAAGCAAATTCATGGCTACATTCCATTAGAACTTAGACAATTGTTCTGTAAATCAGTGGAGTCAAATTGAAGTAGAAATAGAGTTATGAAATCACACATAAGGATCCTTGGAGGTACTTTATTGACTTAAGAAACTACATAGTAACATTATCTATGTTCTAGTATGCTTTTATTTTATTAAATAGTTTCCAATAACATTTTATATTAACATTATTTGTTTTCCATTATATTTTTATTTTATTAAATATTCCCCAATTACATTTATTAACATTATCTTTCTATTATATTTCTATTTATTTTGTTAAATATTTCCCAATTGTATTTTATATTAATATCATCTATATCCTATTATATTTCTATTTATGTTGATAAATATTTTCCATATACATTTTAATTTGATCCCTGCTTATTCAGGAGGGTTGTAGACCATATGTAACTGTGGGTATTTGATGCCTCTGCTCAAGGAGATGGAGCCTATAAATAGGTGCTAACAAATTATAGTGCAATTGGAGTCAGTACCTCCCCTTCACTATTGACTGTCTCCAATAAACATTTACTTATATCCTAGTCATAAACAAATTTAAATCCTATCAGCCAGAATGTTCATCTCAGACTACATACTAAGCAAAGGGCAAAAGACAGGAAAAAAATACTTCAGTGTAGCAAATGTCTTTTTGCTGAGTATTGTGCTAGGAAGTAGAGGTTTAAAAGTGAAAAAAGGAAACACTTTTTTGTCTTCAAGGTGTTTACATCCTGCATGTGCTTGTGATACATAGAACAGCTAAGTGGCAAAGGAGCTAGAGTCCTAGACCTGGAATTAGGAAGATCTGAATTCAAACCTAGCCTCAAATACTTACTAGCCATGTGACCCTAGGCAAGATGCTCTCTGCATTAGTTTCCTCAACTGTAAAATGAGAATAATAATAACACCTGCCTGGCAGGATTGTTATAAGGATCAAAGGAGATAATATTTGTTTTAAAAAAAAATCACTTAGCACAGTGCCTTATACATAGTAGGCTAAATGGTCATTCCTTCTTTCTTTCCCTACCAATAAAATCATAGTAATAAGTAAAACAGCCCTAGTGGGCTCTCTCCCCAACTCTCTGCCATTAGTGGATAGTAGCCCCAAAGAGCATTATTATTAAGTCACTACTCAACTATAATAATATCTTCTATTATCCACTGGAGGATATATTACCCAGTATCTTTATCCAAATGAGGTCATGAAGAGATTGAAAAATGACTGGAAAAACTATTATCCCAGAACTCTAGGTATGACCTTGAAGATCACTGGAGTTTCTAGTAATGTAGCTAAGAAGGTCTTACAATTGCTTCCCATTAACTGTCAGTAAAAAGCCTTGATTGTTTTTTAGTTTTTTTTATTGCAAGGCAATGGAGTTAAGTGACTTGCCCAAAGTCACATAGCTAGGTAATTATTAAGTGACTAGGGCTGGATTTGAACTTAGGTCCTCCTGATTCCAGGGCTGGTGTTCTATACACTATGCCACCTAGCTGCCTCTGATTATTTTTATTTTAGCAAATATATTTAGTAACCATTGCTTACCTTACCTTTTCCCCTCCAAAGCATGGGCTTTTCCATAATTACACACAAAATCCAGGGTAGGAATGGCCTTAAACTTAGAGCATGATGTTAGCATGAACAGAAAATATAGGGGTGGCTAAAGGAAATCTTTTCTTGAGCTTATATAGACAGTTTTCATTTTTTTTTGGTTTAAGGGATCTTGTACCTTGAAGTTCCCACCTCTCTTTGATGGTTGTGATTCTGTATAATCTTTGTTTGTCTTTGCTCTTGGCTGAATGCTTTGTGTCTTATATTTTCTCTGGTCCTACTCCGTTCTCCCCCATTCTAACTTTTGGTACAGGCACAGGTATTGAGCCATTTTCAGTCATGACCAACTCTTTGTAGGTCCCCATTTATCTTGATAAATATATTGGAGTGATTTGCCAATTCCTTCCCCAGCTCATTTTACAGATGAGAAAACTGAGGCAAATAGCAAGAATAAGGGACTTGCTAAGGGTCACATAGTAAATAAGCATCTGAAGCCAGAATTGAACAGAGGAAGAAGAGTTTTCCTGTCTTTGACATGGCACTTTATCTACCATGTCACTTAAGGCTCTGCCTTTTCAAGGATGTTTCTAAGCCTGGAAGCTCCCAAAGCTTAACTGCTTTATTGTTGGGTTCAGTAGTTGCTAAAATTCACCTGCTATGTAAACTCACAGAAGGATGATCATCTTGGTTGTCCAAGCTCACTAATATTTCTGGATCCAAAACATTCACATCTCATAAGAGATCACAGACATAAACCATCTAATTCACACATTTAAAACTTTCTCAAGTGTTTGTATTGATTCATTACATTAATTAGGGTGGGAGTATAGCATCCCATCCCTTCTATAAGGTAATTTGAGGATAACAATGGATAACAGTAAGTTAGAACCTTGAACCCAGAAGAGGGTAACTAGGTGACTTGCACTGGATCCAAAAGCATGGGGAGAAGAGTTGGGCTGTGACCTGTGGGAAACAGCTCAAGTCCAGTTTGGCTTAGAGCACATGAAGAGGAATAATGTGAAATAAATCTGGAAAGGTAGGTGGAAACCAGAACATGAAGAATTTTCATAGCCAGGCCGAAGTGTTTGAATTTAATTCGAGAGGCAATACGGAGCCAGTGATGATTTTTGAGCAAAGGACTGACATGGTCCTAGTCATGGCCTGGTCAGTGAGATGACACAATGGATACAGCATTGGGTCCAGAGACAGGAAGACCTGAGTTCAAATCCAGTTTCAGATACTTTTGGTTTAGATAAGTCATTTATCTGCTGTTTGTCTCAGTTTCTTCATCAGTAAAATGAGGATAATATTAACATCTATCTGCTAGAGTTGTGAGAATCAAACAAGATAATGGTAAAGCGCTTAGTACAATGTCTGTCACATAATAAGTACTGTATAAATGCTAGCCATTGTTATTATTAAGACCTTTTTAAGATGTATGTCTTGAGAAGTCAAAGAGGCAGGAAAAGAGAGAGAGGTTGGGTGTGGGTGGGCAGTCACACTGCTAAGAAGAGAAAAGGAGGTTCAGAACAAGAGAAGGAAGAAGGTTAAAAAACATACATTTAAAAGTAGTGTGTGGTATCTTGGAAAGAATATGGGACTGACTGTAAGAGATTTTATTTATATTTCCAACTCTGACACTAATTAGCAATGCAACTTTGGGGGAAAGTCACTTAACCTCTCTGGGTTTCAGTTCTCATTTGTGAAAGGAGGACCTTGGAGGAGATCCATAAAGGTGCCTTAATACTCTAACATTTTTGCAGTTCTAAGATGCAGAATAGTTGGCTAGCAACTGACAATGTGATTCATCTAAAATCTCTTTAGAGAATAAGAAAGTTAGTAGAATTTGAATTCAGCAAATTTTTATCAAGGACCAGTTCTTTTTATTTAAAAAATTGTTAAAACAAATTTATTTATTTTTTCCAACTACATGCAAAAATTGTTTTCAACATTCAATTTTTGGTCAGATTTTGAGTTCCCACATTTTTCTCCCTCCTTCCCTTCCCTCCCTTTGACAGTAAGAAATCTGATATAGGTTATATCAGATATCTATGTATAACTATGTTAAACATATTTCCATATTAATCATGTTGTCAAAGAAGAATCAGAATGAAAAGGAGCAAAAATCATGAGAGCAAAAAGCATAACATAAAACAAATTTTAAAAATTGAAGGTAATATGCATTATGATATTAAAATATGAAATATGAAAATAATATTCTCTGGATGTGGATTATTTCCCATCACTAGACCTTTAGAATTGTCTTTGATCACTGCCTTGCTGAGAAGAGCAAGTCCATCATAGTTGATCATCACACAATGCTTCTGTTAATGTGTACAGTGTTATTCTGGTTCTGCTCACTTTACTTGGTATCAGTTAATGCAAGGGACCTATTCTTTAAGACACAGGGAATATAAAGACAAATATAACATAGTCCCTGTCCTCAAGAAGGAGAGATAGGGCATATGTCTACCTGAGCAAGTCATTACAAATCTACAGTAAGTGGTTCAGGAAAGGCTTTAGATAGAAGGGGCATTCACTGTGTGCTTTGACAAAAATTACTGTCTCATTGGAAGTTTTTAAATAAAATTATCTAGTATACTGTTTATCTAGTATACTGTAGACAGGATTTTTTTATGAGTAGACTAATGGCAACTGGTTCCTTCAAATGCAAAATTTATGATTCTGGGAAGGGAATCTATGAGGCATAGGTGAAAAATGTGTATAATGTTTAGAAGGGGAAATTTTAACTTAGATTTAAGTCTCATAACTTACAATGAGCATCATGGATCAGAGCCTGATCCATCCAAAACCAGACTTGAAGGACAGAATGTTGCAAGGGTGTGTTGAAGCCAGCACAAACCAGTTTTGGGGAGATAATTGTTAAATTTTCAATAGGAGCAATTTCACCTCAGAAATTGGCTAATACTGCAAATCAAGACTTTATTGTAAATTAACTTGAGAGAGTGATGGAGAAAATATTAACAATGCAGATTAAACTTCTAAATGGATAAAACACATTCTGTTCCCTCACCCCCAGCAGAGTTGGTTGTTAACAATCTACCAATAGATCATTGAATATATATCCTTTAGGACTTGGTCCAAAATGTGTGTCCTACCTGACTAAACTCGGGTTACTCTATTCAGTAGTCAACCCTCATTCCAACACAGTTCTACAAAACTGTTAGGCAGTGTGGACTTGGTCATATGTTTCTGTTGTATGTGTTATTATGTATTTTTTTAATTAGATTGCCCTACTCCATATGGAGGCTGTGGGAGTTAGATTTTTACAGATCTTTAAACAGAGAGGAACAAGTCAGAAAAGAAAAATGATGCAACAAAGTGAAGAACAAAAGAGAAGAAAAAATGAGAATAAAGATTTATCTCTCTATTTAGCAGTTACAAGTGTGACCATGTGCATATCATTCCTTTGAATCCTATTTTTAATATGCACTTTTTGTTCCAGAATTAAATTTCATCAGTATTGATAACTTTCATTTTGGTGACTCTCTCTAATCAATGCTGATAGAGAATGAATCTATTATTTATATTGTGACAGAATGAACGAGGATAGTGGTCTCTAAACTCTTTTGATTGTATACCCCATTAGTAAAATAAATTAGGTCCCTCACCCTCCCATATTTGTATATTTGATTATAATTCATGTACATTCAGTACATTTTCTACAATATGAACTGTATAAAATTGATATTTTAAGAGATGAGATAAAAATGAAATAATATTTTATTTTAAAGTTATTAGGTGGTCTTTGGGGAAATAACAAGATTTGATAATGTGTATTTGAGATTAGGAAGAATAATGAGTAGTGCAGTGGATAATGTCCCAAGCCTCAAGTTGGGAAGACTTACCTCCAAAAGTTCAAGTCCAGTCTCAGACATTTGCTATCTATGGTATGGCATCCTTAGCAAATCACTTAATCCTCAGTTTCCTCATCTGCAAAATGAATTGGAGAACAAAATGTCAAACTGCTCCACTATTTCTCCCAGGAAAACCCCAAAAGGGTTCATGAAGAGTCAGACTTGACTGGAAAACGACTAAGAAAGGGAAGATAAATAATCAAAAAGACCCATGACAGTAACAAGGAAGTGTGAGTAGCTTTGAGGGAAAATATAATGTAATGAATTTTTAGTGAAGACCACAACCTATTTATGCTTTGCTTATCCTACTCGACTCATTCTGTAATAAAAAAAGAAGAAATTAGACTTTTACTCACTGAATCTTGCTACAGAACATATCTGAGAATAGGAGGTTGATATATTTGGGAGGGGGTATGTGAAATAGGGGTGGGAATATACTTATTTCAACACTGCTGCTGCTCTGAGTGTTCAAGTATTGCTAAGATTATAACTTTTCCAAAAGGTCAAGACCTATATCCAGAAGAAAAAAAAGAGGACATTGAGTTTTTGGGGAAAAGGATAACTGTGGCATGGATGTATTTGAGATAAGTTCCTATGATTAGCTACTGTTGAAAGAATAGGGTGGAATCCATCTTCTGATTCTTTCATTTGTTGATCAAACAACCCTTAGAAGTAGTCTACCTTGTCCTCCACTCCTTCTCCCCAACTAAAGTCCAAGATCCTCACCTTAGAGACCACTGGCCTAGGGTACTGTGAGGTAGTGACTTGAGCCCAGGCCTTTTTTTCCTTTCTTATTTTTTTTTTAGTTTTTGCAAGGCAATGGGGTTAAGTGGCTTGCCCAAGGCCACACAGCTAGGTAATTATTAAGTGTCTGAGACCGGATTTGAACTCAGGTACTCCTGACTCCAGGGCCGGTGCTCTATCCATTACACCACCTAGCCGCCCTAGCCCAGGTCTTCTTGACCCCATATCTCATACCCTAACCACTATCTTTCATTCTTAATATATTAGAATCATAGAATTACTGAAGCTCAGGAAGGGAATCTTGGAGGCATTCAAGGACCTAAATAATTTTATCTTTCTAGTTTTATCTTATAGAGCATTGGTCCTGGAGTCAGAAGGACTTAAGTTCATATTCATCCTCAGCACTTGTTAGCTGTTATAACTCTGGACAAGTCACTTAACCCTGCTTGCCTCAGTTTCCTCATTTGTAAAATGAGCTGAAGAAGGAAATAGTAAAACACTCTAGGATCTTCTTTGCTAAGAAAACCCTAAATGGGGCAACAGAGAGTATGATATGACTGAAATAACTCAACAACAGCAGTCTGATCTTCCAAGATTCTTTATTCTCCACACTACTACTTTCGACTCCCATCTTCAAGTCTTTGCTTACTCTATTCCCTGATTATCAAAACTTTTAGACCTAACCTTTTAGTCCAATGCCATCTCCTTTATAAAGTTTCCTCTGATCCTCCAGTTAGAAGAAACATCTTTATTCTCTGAATTAGAACATAGGCTTCTTGAGGGCAGGGATTGTTTTATTCTTTTTATTTGCATTCCTATCACCTAGCTTGAAATCACCTAGAGCTTGATATATAATAATAGGAGCTTAGGAAATACTTATTAATATCCTGACCTAGCAACATTTTTTGTACCATTAACTATGCTTTTTTGTGTGTGAACACATTATCTTTCCCATTAGATTTTTCTTTTAGCTTTTTCAAGGCAATGGGGTTAAGTGGCTTGCCCAAGGCCACACGGCTGGGTAATTATTAAGCGTCTGAGGCTGGATTTGAACTCAAGTACTCCTAACTCCAGGGCCGGTGCTCTATCCACTGTGCCACCTAGCCGCCCTCCCCTTAGATTTTAACTTTAAACTTGGCTAGGTTTTTTTTATCCTTCTTTCTATTTCATGCACAACCCACTTAGTGCCTTGCAATATTTATTGTTTAAAGTTTTCTTGAATAAATCATAGAATCTTAGAAGTGAAGAGAATTTTAGAGGTCATTTAGTCCATTTAGTTTAATACCTTACTCTATACCCTGTTCAACTGAATGAGTTCTCAAATGAAAATCTATTTATTTCTGGGGGGCATTGTCCTAGCTCAGTGACTTAAATAGGGCTAGTCCAAAATTGCCAGAGAGGGCAGCTAGGTGGTACAGTGGATAGACTACTTGTCCTGAAGACAGGAAGATCTGAGTTCAAATCTCACACACTTACTGGAGATATAACCCTGGGTAAGTCCCTTTCACTGGTTAAGAGTAGGGTAAGTTCCATGTCTCTTTCATTTAGTGACTTTCCCCTCCCTTTCCAGGTGAATAGCTGAGCCAGAATAGAACTAGGAAAGAGGCTTATAGTGGACAACTGTTTTAACCTAAGTGTGGAAGCTCCCAGATGAATACAATGATTAAGAGTCTTCCTTTCTCCTGAAGTCTATGGAGCAGACAAGATTGCATCTTATTTTGAATTACAAAGTTATCACTGGTGCTGTCTGCTTTAGGAATAGGTTCTCTGTTTCTCTTTATAATAGAATTTTGCAGATTAAAGGAATGGGAGAAAACTGTTAGCCCACACTATTAAAGTGTTATGGTTGGCATGGACTACCAGAGCTATAGAAATTCAGAGAAGATCATAGGATAATAGATTTTGAGCTGGAAGAGTCCTTGGAGGTTATTGAGTCAAATCCCTTTGTTTCACAGATGGGTAAACTGGGGCCCAGAGGGGTCATATGATTTGCCCATGGTCACATCAGTAAATGTTAAGAGTCAGAATTTGAATCTATATTTTTGACTCCAAATCTGACATTCTTTCTGCAGTCCTTCTGATATAGTGCTTGCAAGTCCTTTGACCTCTCAGTGACAGTGACAACATTTGAATTTTGGTCCTAGGCTCATAAATGTTGAAAAGACCTCAATGACCATCTTCTCCAACGCCCTCATTTTATAGGTGGAGAAATGGAAGCCCGGAGGGGATAAACAACATGTCAAGGGTCAGATAGGTTGTAAATGATAGCACTAGTCTATTGACTCCAAGTTCATCAGGGCCAAGTTCATCTTGTTTTCGACAATATCATATTGAGTTCAGTGAGAATTTCTTCTTTCTTTCTTTTTTTCTTTTTCTTTCCTTCCTTCCTTTCTTCTTTTCTTCTTTTTTTTTTTTTGAGACATTTGGAGTTTAGTGATTTGCCTAGGATCACAAAACTAATAGATATCAGAGGTCAAATTTAAACTCAGATCTTCCTCATTCCAGGGACACTACTATAGCCACAATGAGCATTTCCACAGTACTTGCAGGTGCTTGAATTCCAGGAACTTTATCCACTCAGTAGATGTTTACTTTTGTGCCTGTTGTTGTCCCAAGGGCAGTTGCAGGACCCATTGGTTCATCAATGATGCTTAATTTCCATCCCACCCTATTTCACTGCCTCTGTTCCTACAACTTCCCTTGAAGAGAAAAGCGATCCCCCTTTGCCCGACCCATCTTCTCAGAATGGAGTGAATGTACCATGGCAAGGTTGCAATGGAAAGCAGCTCATTCAATGAATAGGTGTCCCTAAACCACACAGACAATCATACAAATGTTCCGAATATGATTATTTCTTGTGTTAATTATGAAGTCTTTTTGATGGTGGTTTAGAGTACAGCAAACAGGGGCTTAATTCAGGGCAATTTTACTTTTTATTTAGCTCTGCTATGTTTGGCACCAGGACAAAACAACAGAGTCAGAGGATGAAGCAGCCCTGGTGAAAGAAGGAGCAGATGGTAAAGTGTTAAGACAAAGATTACCAGTGGATTATTTGAGAAAATGAGAAATTTTACACAATATTAAAACACACTCTGTGTAAATTTGGCATCACCCCATGGAGGGATGTTGCTAAAGCCTACTCACTAAGCCCAGTTTGGAAAGATAAGGGACGAGCTGGGTTGTTAATGTTCTCCCCCCAGTGTTGTTGTCAAAACCCAAACCCAAACTAGGCTTGTACCTGACTGGGCAAGAGATGAAGTGGACAGTTGAAGGGGGAGAGACTTACATATTTTATTCAGGCAATTCTAAATTACTCAAAGAAACAGAGGGAAAATGATGCTGTGGGAAAAGCCCCAAATCACAGAGATTTGATGTGAGAATGCATTGTATCATTGTTGTTATTGAGTTTTCTTTTTCAGCAGATTTGCTTTCCTAATTATGTTTTACTTAAGCTAATATTAAAATGAGTTTGCAATCCCTGAGCACACACCAGCTGGGCAATGAAGGGAGGTGGACCAGGAACACACTGAGTTATGGGAAGGGAGTTGGGAGGCTCCCCTGGGTAGAATATTGGATGCTAAAATCAAGAGCTGCCTGTATTTACACACGTAGGCAAACACATTAACATACACAATATTTAGTGTGTATTATGATTTGTTACTATTAAGTCAAGGAACCAAATGGAAGATGGAAGGAGGCATGATTTTATGTACAGTTTACATGTAAAGGACATATTTCACCTTGAAGACAGTCATGCCTCATTTATTTTTGTGAGGGGCTAACATTTAATAGTTTCTTGACCCGAATGGAATTTAAACTTTAATTATCATTTAAGTTTGTAAAGGTTCATCAGGGGATAGCTGTTGGCTCTTAAAACTGTAATTAAATTTCTGCCCATGAGCTAGAAAGGTAACTCCTGAGAGAGGGGCAAATCAATTTCATGTACATTCTGACTTACAGTTATAAAACTCCCTCCAAAGGCAGACAAGGCTTGGGTATTTTTATGTGATTTTTAGGATTATAGAAAAAACAGGTCATACAGTCAACATTAGAAATGACCAAAATGGATTAGCAATGCTAGATATATGTCACAAACAGACTGATCAGATCATCATGCCAAGCTATTTAGTACTAGGGTTGCAGTGCACACTAGGGAAAAGTGTAAAAATTCATTCTTTCAATTATATATTACTATCACCTGACATCTGGCAATGACGTGTGATGGAAACTAAGCATTGTTGATAAGTGAGTGGGTTGATTCCCAAATGGGACTATACTTAGGACAGTAGCAAGAATAACAAACATTTGTCAAATATTTGTCCCCAATTTGCTATTGCAAAGAGAGTTAAGATTCTTTAAAATGAGGCATTACTCATTCATTCCACATTTGTGCTGCTTTCATCTACTTTGACCATGGTACAGTGCTAGCTAAGTAGAGACAAAAGGAAATTATGCTATATGACTCAAAGTGTAAAATACCCAAAAGGCTTATGATTAAGAAGTTGCAAATTATTTATTATAGCATATGCTGCTGAAATAAACTCAGAATGATAAAATAAAAAAGAATTTACACATCTCTATATTTAGAAAACAAAATGATAGTTTTCCTAGCTAGAGTAATAAGATCTGACATCTATATACCTTTTTAAAAATTATATTAATTATCTAATTTGATATTCACAATAACCCCATAGTTAGTAGGTATTATCTTCATTTTAAAGATAAGGAAACTGAGTCTCAAAGATAGCTTACATAACTTGTTCAGACATCTTAGCAGACAACGTACCAGACAACTGGTGACTGGAATAGCTGCTATTCCAACCAAAGTCTTCCGAGTGCAAGTTGTCTTCTTTCTAGTACCCAACTTTGCCTTGCCTGGTAGTACAGCAACACTGAAGAGAAGACATTTCTTGAAGGAAACATGGGCTTTACATTCTCCACATAGAATAATGAATTCTCTCAGTGAGCCTTCTTTGCAATAGACAAAAAAAACTGAAAGCAAGAATTGTTCCCTTTCATGATGGATCTATCACAATTAAGTATGTTATTGAAATGTATCCTTTATTAATGGTGAAATTTCCATATAGTCAAATTTCTAATAATGAACTTTTACTGTAATTATAGATGAGTTTTTTTAATTATTTTTTTTTAAGACTGAGTCTTTCTATCTTGCTCAGGCTGGAAATATAATGGACACAAGCTTTTCCTTGTTCTGTTTCTGACCAGGGCTGATTTGTCCTTCCTTGGGAAGCCTGATGTTCCCTCCTCTACTCCTTTCTCCCAGGGATTCATCATATTGGTACTGAATTTGGCATGGACACTTGATTGGCTTTAGTTCTACTGGAGCTTAGTTATCTTAAACTCAAGCTATCGATCATTTGTCTCCTCTAGTAGTAGGAATTATAGGTGGAAGCCCCCGCATCTGGCTAGATCATGATGCTTCCCAATCAATATCCATTCTTCATTGTCTTGTGGATTCCATTAGTGACCTGATGAACCTCTGCTCTGTTGCATACTGAGTAAACTTGGGCAAATTCAGGCTCTATATTTTAGCTTTCTCACTCTTAATTCGAGAGTGCTGAACTAGATGATCTCAAAGATCCCATCTACTTTGAATCCTATGAGCTTATAGAGTACTTATTCAAAGAGATTACTTTTTTTGATATTTTATTTTTCCAATTACATGTTATGAAAGTTTTTCAACATTTATCCACATGTATATGCACATTTTTTTAGGTTTGTTTTTGCAGGGCAATGGGGTTAAGTTGCTTGTCCACGGCCACACAGCTAGGTAATTATTAAGTGTCTGAGGCCAGATTTGAACTCAGGTACTCCTGACTCCAGGGCTGGTGCTCTATCTCCTGCGCCAACCACTCGCCCCTTATGCACATTTTAAAGTTACATAATTTCCTCCTACCCTCCCTTCCCACCCTCCTCCCCTTGGCAGTGAGCAGTCAGATGAATATTGTACATACACATTTGCATTTAACATGTTTACAGATTAATCATTTTTGGTCTGAGGAATTAGGATTAAGGGAAAAGAAAGAAAACCATGAGATAGGAAAGAAATATATGAGAAATTTTTAAAAAAGTGAATGTAGTGAATTCATTCAGATTCAGTAGGGCTTTTTTTTTGTTTTGGTTTGTTCTATTTTGTTTTTCTTCCTCCTGATGGGGAAAGCATTATCCATAGCTGGTTTCCTAGGGTTGTCCTAACTCTGAACTGCTGAGAGGAGCTGCTTCCATCAAAGTTGATCAAGTCACAATATTGTTAATGTATACAATGTTCTCTTGGGTCTACAAGGATGTTACATTTTAATGGATGATGACAACACATAAAAAGGAGCTAAAATGTGTGGTGAGGTGGGAGAGGGAATTATGGTTTTGAATTCCATTAGTTAGGGGCAGAGCTGGGAGGGACATGAAAGCTGGCTGATGTGGTTCCCTCCACAAAAAGAAGACCCTAGAGGGAACTCATCAATAGATGAAGGGGACAATCTGGCAGAAACCTGTTTCAGGTTCAGAAGGCCACAGACACATTCCAGAATGAGGAAGACTGGAATGCTGAAGGAAGTTCTAGACTGAACCAGCAACTTAGGTATGATGGAAAAGACTAAAGAGCAGAGTTGGGAGGAAAATGAGGTTCACATGGGAATGCAAATGCAAATAACTGAAATGCTTTCTGAATACCAAAGATTAAGTTACCTTTCTGATAGTTTTCAGCATTGAGTATTTTATATATTCTTTGAAAATTGATATTCTAAGACAGAGAGCATATTTATAGCCTGTGTTCTACCAATGCAAGATGGTTCTAATAACCTCATTAATTTGAATTCCCTCATCTGCTGGTGAAGGGAGCCAACATCAATGACTACTCATCCATTGTGACTTCTGACTATGTCCTCCACATGATGGAGATTTTCCTCAAGATCTCTTGATTGTATGGATAATGGATAATGGTGGAATCACTGACTATCATCACTTACTCCTTGCTCTCAATACATAACCAGGTCACTTTCTTTTCTAGTCATCCATCTTTCTAAAAATATCCTCCTGAACAATTTTTGACTGGCAATATTCTGAAGCCTGCTCAAACCCAGTGTATGCCTCTCTACTGCCCTTTGGGTGACCTCAACTTAATGCTGAGCAAACTTCAGTGGAAGAATATTATTGTTTAAAAGATGAGCCTTTGTTTCAGGGAGATACTTGGGATAATTAAAAGTTCTATATAATAATCATCATAATAATGGGGGTAGGTTCTGTACAAGAATGTTTTTGCAGATTTCCTTCTATGTTCAGTCCAATTAAAGTTGGGGACAGGGCAGCATGGATACAATGCTTCTGTGGGAACCTCTGGCAAGGCATTCATTTTGGAGGACAAATGCTTTCTTTTTGACTTCTTCTCAGCAGGAATCCAGACTCCCTGAGTATACTGAAATGTGTTTCCTTACAGAGTACATTCCCCCTGCAGAGTCTAACTTTCCTCGAACTTGACCCTCTGTTTTGTTTGGAAAATTGGTGGTGGTGGTGGTGGGGATGAGAGAGGAAATCCAGTCTATGGAGTAGAAGCTACTTTTTTTAAGCAAAAAAAAGCAAAATAAAGGCTGTAATCAAAAGGAGAGAGAAGGAGGGTGTGGGTCATGAGCCTGTTTTAGGAAAATCTGGGGACAAACTAGGATAGTGTTGAAATTAAGGTCATTGATTTTGTGGGAAGATTGTTAAGGTCAGGAGTTGAATTTTAAGTCATACATGTGTGTATGTGCAGGTGCATGCACAGACACATAATAGGACAGGAATTTTAGGGAAGAAATACCTTGTTAAAATTTCTTATCAAAAAGAACATCAACTACAAAAAAATTAATACCTTACTCATACTAATTGCCTTTTTGTAAGAAGCCTTGATAATGAGTAGTCAAAAAACTAGGAGACTTAAAAAAGAGCAGAATCACCCAAACTCAGAGAGGAGTAAGCATCCAAGAAGAGGGAAAGCTCAACAATGTTCAGTTCTGCTTGGGATGTCAAGAATGTCTGAGATAGTGTCATTGGATTTGGCAGCAAAGAGTTCATTCGTAACTTTGAAGAGAACAGTTTGAATGGATTGATGAGGTTAGAACCCAGATTGCACTGATGTTAGCTCCTCTAGGGCAGAAATTGTTTTGCCTTTATATTCTCAGAATCTACCATAAGCACATAGTATGTACTTAATCAATACTTATGGATTAATTGATTGAGTAGAAGGAGAGGGAATAGAGGCAACAAATATGCATATATGTATATATTCACACACACACACACATATATATATATATATTTATAGTCTCTTAGGATACTTGAGGTAAAAGGGAAGACAGAAATGACATAACAACATGAAGAGCAGGATGCAGAGCTTTTTAAGGATGGTAGAGGCGTGGATATGTTTTTAGGTAGTTGAGGACTTGGGAGATTGAAAATTAGAGAAAGAGTGGATGGTTAGGGGAAAAAAAATTTTAAATCAGAACAAGAGAACAAATAAAGGATTAAATGAATTAGATTTCTTACTCTCCTAAGTTAACCTAGCTCCCCCATTTTAAATGGAATAAGTGATTTGATTTGAGGGGTGTCTCAAGGTATTGCCTGGTCACCTATCAGCCTGGCATGATTCTGCTCTTTCCATTTATCTAGTCCACAATTCTCACTATTGTATTTGGGTTCTACTACTATACATTCATGTTTGCTATACTGTGATTGACCTACTTTAAAGAGAACAATTTAGAGAACACTGCCTTGCCAACTGAGGAGAAGGTCTTTCAAGAATGGCAGAATAAGAGGGTTATTACTGTACAGGGAATCTAGGGGCAAAGGATACTGACTCCAACTTAGGCACGTGATCATGTCTCTCTTGAGCTCAAAAACCTTCATTAATTCCCCATTGCCTCTTGGATAAAATACCAAGTCCTTAGCTAGGAGTTTAAAGACTTCCATAATCTAGTTGTTACTTAAGAACAAGAACCCAAGAAGTTTATTTCTTGACTTGCAAGTGATTTGAATTTAAGTGAGGCAGCATTCTGCAAAGCTAGCAGCCTAGAGCCATCTGGGTCTAGGGGCAAGCTATAGATCAGGACAGCTGGAGATGGCTCCACCAATAATAACATACATCTCTTATCTCCATCCTTTGCCAAGGATCTTCTGATATCTTAACCTTACTCCTCCTACCTAGCTGTAATACGCTTCCCTCTCTAAATTTAGAAAATCCTAGCTTCTCAAGGCTCAACTCAGTTACCATCTTCTATCCATGACTTTCTTAACTTTCCCAACTCTCCCCTGCCCCACCTTGTCAATTGTCTCTGTCTCTCTTCACTCAATTGGAAGGCAGAGATTGCTGTATGTTTTCTTCTTTGTATCCAAGCACCTAAAGAAATTCTTTAAACACAAGATAAATTAATAAATGTTTTCTGAATTCAATTAACTTGATAAGAAAAATTTGGAGAGTTTGAAACAAGAACTGCTTCCATTCCTTCCAGTCATGCTACCAATGCTTCCTAAGGATCCCATTTAGCAGGGTATGGAGCTGCCATTTGGGATGAGGACCTCCTGGTTCAGGCATTCTATTTGATTTTGCTACTTGGTAGTCTTACATAGCCCCTATTTGATGATGATCTCCTGATTTATCCCCTACCACCAGATGTGATGCCACCATTTGGAAGGAGAGGGATTTTTCCCCCTTTTTTAGCTAGAAATCTCTGTTGAGGTGTCAACGCTTTGTCCTAAGAGGAAGAATGTGTTATGTCATGTTTCAAAACTTAAAATGTTTTTTTGTTTTGTCTTATTTTTGTTTTTCATGACAGAATCTTTACGTACTCAGTTATGAGATCAAAAGAAAAACCATATTAGCAGATTGCCCTCCCATGAAGAGTCTAAGTTCTTACTTCCTTGACTATGTAAGCCTCCAGCAATATCTCTTGCATCATCCCCCTCCTTTCCATTCCCACTGTACTACCCTTAATCACAAAATTATCTTCTTTTCCCTTTGCCTGGGATATTGGAATATTGGAACTAGTGCTATTACCTCTTTGTGACCAGTCTCTTCCCATCTAGTTCTCCTTCAGTTGTGAATATTACTGATGGATTAATCTTCCCAAAGCACACATAGATAAATCACAAGAACCCAATCCACATGTCTAGATGGTGTGAGGATAACTGATATAAATTGGACTTTCAGAATGTTAATGTTTGTACTAAATATTCATTGAGATCAGGAAATATGTATGAAACTTATCTGCCTGCCATATTAGATTGGGGGAAACCTGTGTGGAAAGATGAAAGATTGAAGATTTTGCGACTCTAGAAGGAGAAATTAACAATGAAATGAGATGACAACTTTGAGAGGAGTTCAAAAAGGGTGGAGTTGAGAAGAGTATAAAGAGGAAGCTCTTTAAAACTAGATTATAGTGCAAGAAAAGCAGCATGAATGACACAGAAGGGTCAACTGAGCCTGAGAAAACTGGGAAGAGAAACTTGATAAAAAGGCATTGGGAGGCGGGGCCAGCTAGGTGGAGCAGTGAAAAGAGCACCAGCCCTGGAGTCAGGAGGACCTAGTTCAAATCCAACCTCTTACACTTACTAATTACCCAGCTGTGTGACCTTGGGCAAGTCATTTATCCCCATTGCTTTACACAAAAGAAAAAAATACAAAAAGAAAAGGCATTGGGAGGACTAAGGAAACTTCACCCATTAGATCTGGTGAGGCAGATTAGGGACACAATGATACTAGCATTGTGGACTGGGAACTGGGATGTAGTCCTGGAAAAACCATTCAGAAAGGACATTACTTTCTGAATGATCAAAGTAGTCAGAGGAAGAGTTAGACTTGTTTAAGGGGAGTGAAAATTAAGATGAATGAATGAATGAATGAATAAGCAAGCCAATTACTTTATAGGATCATGGGATCAAAGATCTAGAAGTAGAAAGGAAGAAGAGTTAGATGATTATTAAGAACCTAATCAATAAATATGCAATGTCTAACTAACTCAAATAATGCTTCAGTTTTCTTGTTCAGTCATTGTTCTGTCATGTCTGACTTCATGATTCCATCCAGGATTTTCATTTTTATAAAATGTTATTTTATTTTATTTTTTCAATTACATGCAAAGATGGTTTTTTAAAATTAGTCTTTTTGTAACTTTTTGAGTTCCATATTCTTCAATCTCTCTCCCCACTCCTCTTGATGGCTAATAATCTGATATAAGTTATATATGTATAATCATATTTAACATATTTCCATATTAGTCATGTTGTGAAAAAAGAAACAGAACTAAAGGGGGAAAACCATGAGAAAGAAAAAAATATATAAAACAAGTTTTAAAAAGAAAAATATATACAACAAGTTTTAAAAAGTAAAAATAGTATGTTTTGGTTTGCATTCAGACTATAGTTTTTTCTCCTGGATGAGGATGGTATTTTCCATCACAAGTCTTTTAGAATTGTCCTTGGTCATTGAACTGTTGAGAGGGAGTGAGTCCACCATAGCTGATCAACATACAAAGTTGCTGTTAATGTGTGTACAATGTTCTCCTGGTTCTGCTACTTCACTCAGCATTAGTTTATGCAAGTCTTTTCAGGCTTTTCTGAGGTCCACCCACTCCTGATTTCTTACCAAAAAATAGCACTCTATCACATTACTCTACCATAATTTGTTCATTCATTCCCCAATTGATGGACACCCCTTATTTTCTGAGTCTTTGCTACTACAAAAAAGAGGTATTATAGTTTTGTACATGTGAATCTTTTTCCCTTTTTGATGATGTCTTTGGGATACAGACCTAGTCATAGTAATACTGGATCAAAGGGTATGCATAGTTTTATTGCCCTTGGGCATAGTTCCAAATTTCTCTCCAGAATGTTTGGATCAGTTCACAACTCTACCAACAGTATTTGAGTGTCCCACTTTTCCCACCTCCCATTTGGCATTTTCTTAGCAAAAATACTGGAGTGTTTTGCCATTTCTTTCTCCAGCTCATTTTACAGATGAGGAAACAAAACAAGACAAACAGGGTGAAGTGACTTGTTTCACAGAGCTAGTAAATGTCTGAGACCAGATGTGAAGTCAGGAAGATGAGTCTTCCACAGTCTATCCACTGTACCACCTAACTGCCCATCAAATAATACTGGGCACCTTTGATTACTGATTTTTTTCTTTTCATTTAGGCTTGTGATTTCAATGTTAGAGTGAGAAATTCCTTCTTAGAGAGCTGTCTGAGAGCACTAAATGGTTAAGTGATTTGCCTGGGGTCACACTACAAGTATGTGTCAGTGGTTAGAATTGAAGTCAGATTTGTCTGACTCTTATGTCAATGCACTATCCATTTCCTTGACACTGTCTCCTACTCCTAATTTAACTCTCCATATGCAGTTTATATCCTGAGATCTCACATAGCCTTCAGTATTAATAATAACTCATATTTATATAGTGCTTTGAGGTTTACAAAAATACTTTTTTCTTCCTAATTAGCCTCTGATGGAAAGAGTGTACAAGTATTATTAGTTCTATTTTATAGATGAGGAAACTGAGGCTCAGGATGCATGGAATCATAAATCAAGGTTAGGTGTCTTAATTATAAATCCAGGGCACTTTACAACCACTCACAGGCTCCATAAAAGGGCACACTTTTAATTGGCTAACTGAGAAGGCTGTGCTAAAGAAATCCCATGGAGGAGCAGGGGTAATATAGTGGGATGAGGGGAGGTGTTTTTGGATAATGGGAACTCCTGCATTCTTTTTGGTGGTGGCAGGAGAAAGTCAGACAGCAGGGAAAAGCCAGGGGAACCTTCTATTTATGGGCTTCCTGGGCCCCATTTTTGTCATTCACTGTAAAAGGAGAAGTGCCAAGATGTAGGCTCTGAAACCTATAAGGGGTAATTATTGAAATAGAAGCAGGATGAGGAGGGGAGAACTGTAGAAAACTTTGCCTATTTTATATGCTGCCCTAGGAGCCTGTGATGTAAGAGACATTTTTGTTTCCTTTACCCTATGCACACTGGAAAAGTCTTGGGCTTGGAATCAGAGGACCTGGGTTTTCCCTTATCTGAGAATTGCAAAAGTTGGCCTCTGCTGTTGGGGGACCCTGGATAAATCACATAATCTCTCTGTAAGGAAGGATGGGGTTGGATCAGAGGGATTCCAAAGTCCCTTCCAGCCTTATAATCTTGTGGGTAATGAGGCCTAACTGCTATACCAAGAGAAGGCTTGTGTGGTGTCTGCATACCAGTGGTACCTCTTTGAGGCCAGTTGAACTAAAGACTGAAGGAGTAAAGACAGGCAAGAAGGATTTGGGTGAATATCAGTATCAGACTGTCTTGTGTTTTGTTTTGTTTTTCTTCCAGAAGCCTTATATTATAGAGTTACCAGAAATGAATTGGATTAGGTGCTTTATCAGATCAGATTTCCTATCATGTAAATCCTCTCATAGCAATCATTACACTATCATGAAATTATCAAGTAAACTAGCCTTTTTATTTAGGTCTTCTATGGTAATGTGAGAAAATACTGCTTCCAGTATCCAAAGATTCTCTTTTCCTTTCTGTCCTTCTCTCTTTTCCTTTGTCTCTGTCTCTCTCTCCCTTCCCTCCTTCTCTCTTTTCCTTTCTCTGTCTCTGTCTCTGTCTCTGTCTCTGTCTCTGTCTCTGTCTCTGTCTCTCTCTCTCTCTCTCTCTCTCTTTCTGCCTTTCTCTGCCTCTCTCTGTCTCTCTGTCTGTCTCTCTTTCTCTCTCTCTGTCTCTCTCTGTCTCTCTTTCCCTTCCCTCCTTCCTTCCTTCTTTTTTTCTTTTACATTTGTTTTTGCAAACACTGTAACTTGACTTCAACTGAGTCACAGATCAAAGTGTTTCATCTTCATTCATCTTTTAAGGGCCAATTGTAATTTATAAAGTCTGTGGTTTTAGCTAATCCGCCTCTTTGTCATCTCACTTTAAATCAACAGAAACCAGCACACAATAATATGTTGAAGTCTGCTCCACTGAACCCAAGAGTGTAACTTGATCAGAACATTACTGAGCCTGCCTGCCCACAGGTAGAAATATTTAGGGCCATCATTGTCCCTAATGGGAATCTGGGTAAACAACTTGTTTTGATGAAAGTTGAAAGAGTGATACTGCTATCACAGCAAAAATTCACAGCTATCTGAAAACAAAACTTGATTTTTTTCCCTGCCCCACCCCCTTTCTGCCCTTTCCAGTTGTATTGAAGGCTTTGTCTGCACAAAATGGAATGAAAGGACAGGCAGAAGTCAGGGCTGCTTTCCTCACAAAGCCAATATGCTCAGAGAGAGAGATCCGGAACTTTTTTAGATTTACAAATCTGTTGAGACAGATCAAAATCAAGGTCATGGGACAAGTACTTAAGATTTTTGATGCTCCTCTTCCCCATATCTTCTCTTCTCCCAACCTCTCCCCCTTCCCCTAAAAGCATCCCTGGAGTTAATTAGTATATATTTCCACAATGCAAGAAATTTCAGCTTCTATATCTATCCATGCCAGATTAGAATCCAAGACTGTGGTGAGCTAATTATAATTGCCCAATATAAAGCTTAGACCTGGAAATTCCTAACACATTACAGTAAAGAACCTCCACTAAAGTCCTTCTTTGAGGTTTCTTTGGGGTTTGGAGGGGACCCTGGCACTTCTTGCCAAGCTCTGAAGTCCCTGATAACAGGGATGAAACTGACTTTGACTAAAGTCTAGAGGAATATACCATTTCCACTAGTGGAGGAGTTATCCTCCTAAAAGATCTGGAATCTCAGCTCTTTTGCTATTTTTTTAATAGCAGTAAAACAAATTTTTGTGTTTTAAATGATTGCAGGGGTTATGATTGGAAACTCAGACCTAAAGAATGAAAGTAAAAAGCAAAGTGAAAAAAGGCCTGGAACTCCTGATTCCAAGTTCCATACTGTTCTCTTAAATATATTTATTTCAAAGCTCCAAGACTTTGATTTCATTTTGTAGATATGTTCTCTGTAGATGCAAATCACAACTCTTTTATGTCTCAGCAGAGAACCTTCTAGGTTTGCTAAATCTTGTATGGTAAACTTCTCTGAATTTAACCAGACTTGTCTGTCCTTGGGCATAATGAATAATTATCTGGATTTAGGATAAAAAAGTCCTGGAATCAAATCCTATCTTTAGCTGTGTGACCCTGGGAAAGTTACTGACCCAGTGTGAGCCTTAGCTCCCCATTGATAACATGGAGGCAATAACACTTACCTCTCAGGGTTGCTAAGGGAGATCAAATGAAAAAAGCATATATGTAAAGAACTTTGTAAACACTGAAGTGCTATTTAAATGTGAGTTATTATGACTATTTGATGTCTTTCCAGCTTGGTGGAAGCTAAGCAAGTTTATGCTCTGCTAGCATAACATTCAGGGGTCCAAGGTCACAGCTCTGTATCTTCAGAGAAGATTATTTCATAGATGAATGATCCAATTTTTTTAAAGCTGAGGAGATTATGAGGATGGGGAGGGTCAGAAGGGACATGATTGAATGGTCTGGATTACTAGTCCTCATGAAAGGCAGGATTATTGGATAGAGCTGGACCTAAGCAAGGAAGTTGTTTTTTGAATTGGGTCTGATTCTTACCGAAATGAGTTATCTTTGTCTTCTCCAGATCATTTTACAGATGAGGAAACTGAGACAAACAGAATTAAACAGTTTTGCCTAGGGTCACACAACTATTTAATGTCTGAGACAGGATTTGAATTTGAGACTAAATCTTCCTGATTCCAAACCTGTGGCTAGCCGTCCTAAAGTTAGAAAGATCTGGAATCAAGTCCTGCCTCTGACACATGGTATGTGACTTTGGTAAGATAACTTCATTTCTCAAGACTCTGGGCCACAGTCTAAGACTAAAAATTGTCCAGTATGGGGAGTGGGTGGAGGAGGGGAGATAAGGATCTATGTTGGTAGAAGGAGTTTCTTTACCTGGAAGCTTTTTCTACCTCAGTTCCTAACTTTCACCTGCCTACGCAGTACCTGAGTAAAAGCAAAGAGTGTCTCATGTAGATGCAAGTCAGTGGAGAATAACTCCATTCTTAATCTCAACTTTCTATATTATAATTGTACTCCTTCTTCCTGTAGCCAACACTTATTTCCTGAATGTGATTTATTAAATGATGTGTCTAGTTATTGTGGAGGGGTGGGATGAGCAATGAAATGAAAGTTCAATTTCTGTTCTAACATTTATTAACTTTGTGACTTCAGAGACATTGACTGATTCCTTAGAATTTCAGTTTCTTCATCTGTCAAATGGGGATGATTTTGCTTGCACCAATTATTTCACAGAATTGACATGGAGATCAAATAAGATGAATGCAGGCAAAACACCTTATAAACCTAAAGGACCAGAAAGATGCAAGGTATTTTTATCGAATGTAAATTTGAGTTTAGGGTGTGTCTGCTAATTTTTCAGTGACCTAGCTAAAATAGTAGTTGGTTTTTTAATATAACTTTTATGTTTTACAAAGAGTTTCATATATCATTGCTTCATTTAATCCTCACAAGAATTCTGAAAGGTAGGAACTATTATTATCCCTATTATACAGATCAGAAAACTGAGGCTTACAGAGGTTTGAGTAACTCACTCAGAGTCACACAATTAGCTTACAATAGGATTAGAATCCAGTTCTTCCTGACTCCATGTCCTGTATCTTATTCACTTTTACCAAATTACCTACCTCTTCACTTCTACCTCTTAGAATATCTTCAAGATTAAGAGGCAGGAGCCCACCCCCCCTTCCTCTTTAAGATTATTTTCTATTTTTGTTGTTCAGTCCTATCTCACTCTCTGTGATCTCATTTGAGGTTTTCTTGGTAAAGATACTGGAATGGTTTGGCATTTCCTTCTCTAACTCATTTTACAGATAAGGAAACTCAAGCAAAATGTGACCTGTTCAGGGTCACATAGCTAGAAAGTGTCTGGGGCTAGATTTGAACTCAGGAAGATGAATCTTCCTGGTTCTAGTTCCAATTCTCTATTTACCATGCCACCAGCTGTATGGCTATATCATCTATATACCTATGAGAGAAAATGGTGGTAAAAGCATTGATGAAAGATTGTAGGAAGAGTCAGAGGAGAGAAAGAGAAGGCAAGGCAAAACTGGGAAGCCTAGATATTGGTCTTGAGTCTCTTTCCCTTGTGTTGGTATTAAAATCCATGGGCATGTTCACAGATATATGTATGAGATCCAGGTCTGTAAATTGCATTGATCCACAGAAAGCATCAGAATTTGGGGAAGAAAGTGACAACGAGTGCTATAATCAGATCTGTGTGTAACCACTGACCACTGTGAATTAATTGTCATTTTGCTTCTATGATTTAGACTGAACTATTAAATTCCAGATGACCTGAATTATAACAACTGAATTCATTTCCAATTTCCCATTTCCAGGGAAGGAGATACAAGTAAAAGGAATACTGATCATTAAAAACAAAAACAAAAAACACTGGCTCTTCCATTTAAGAAGGGGTTCAATTAGTTATAAATGAAATCCATCCAGAAAAGAACCAATAGTTCTAAACTCTCAGCATTAGGGCTAGTCAGGTTGGAAAGTAGAAGAAGCTAACCATATGCATTTCTTTTAATTCAATTCATCAAGAATTTAATGAATGCCTACTATATGACAGGTACCACATTAGGTAGTAATAGAAAATAATGCCTGCCCTCAAAAATCCTACATTCTAATGGGCTAGGTAGACAACATATATATATATATATATATATATATATATATATATATATATATGTATATGTATATGTATATGTATATGTATATATATATATGTGTGTGTGTGTATTTAAACCTCTGTCTTTGTGTCTCCCTATGTCTCTGTGTCTGTCTATCTGTCTGTATCTCTCTTTCTCTTTCGTATAATATAGATAAATATATGATATAGTGTCCTAAATAAGTCAGTGCAATTTTAAGTGTTAGTAACTTCAGGAGTATTAATGCTAGAACTAGAATATTGTACATAGTAATAGCAATATTGAGATGATAATCAACTGAGAAACTACCTTTGATCAACAATAATACCAAATCATATCACAAAAAATGTCACCAGAAATTTTCTTGAGATAAGATAATTGATGAACTCTGAGTAGAGTGAGGTATCTTTTTATACTTTTTTATTTTTCTTGTTCTTTTTTCAGAACATTGCTAATGTGGAAATACATATGCATAATGAGTAGCATACTTTTTGCCTTCTCAATGAGTAGTGGAAGGGATGAAAAGAAGGTGAGAATTTAGAATTAAAAATGAATATTCTTTAAAATTTTTTTTAAGATTCATTAGTTCTACAAATGTAAAAAAATCACTCAAAAGGTTAATCATTGAACATTTTAAAGTATTAATATGTTTTTGTTAAAATTTTTGTACTATATGACATTCTATTGATTTTCATATTTTATAAAAACTCTCTTCAGTAGTTCCCCATCAACTGAAAGGATTATGTTTGAAATCCTGGTCTTAAGATCATCACAAAAAAGGTTTTGATGCATAGATGACAGTTTTGACATAATCCTACAAGTAGATTTCTAATAGAAATAGGTGATATGCTAAAGGTAGCCAAGCAGAGGGCTTTTCTCTACCTACCACTGGTCTGAGAAAAAGTCATTCAGAAATTGTTGAATCTATAATGCATAATTATGAAGTGCCCCATCTTGTTAAAATTAAATGTTATCATTAGAAAATCTTTATGTGTAAAAAAATTTAAATGAATAGATTTTCAAATTATATTTTGGGGTAATTTTACAGCTTTTACACTTCTGAATTTATTAAAGCTTAAAATTGCACTAAGACTTTTTGGGACACTGCATTTCACATTACACTCCATTGAACATTCTTCCATCAAACTGCCTCTATACTACTATCCACATGCAAAAAGGGTCTTGCTGTGGGAGATGGGGCTAGACATTTTAAGAATTGGAGGTTTGAAGGTGGAAGTTCTCAGCCTGGGACACAGCCTATGCAAAGGTTGAGCTGAGTCCTGACTGAGTTCAGTCTGGCTGTCTGTGAGAGGAAATGATGGGAAATCAAACTAGAAAGAGGTATTCATTTAATACTATACAGCAAATATTCATTTAGTGCTTGCCAGGCTTTGGGAATTCAAAGATAAAAATGAAATAGCCCCTGCCTTCAAGGGGTTTTTATTCTGTTTTGGGGATTGAGAGACAGAAGATTATATACAAAGAAAATCAAATAAATAAGGTTAGCAAAATAATTTTTCTCCAGAAGATACATCTACCATCTTGGTGGGGAAGAAAGGGAGAGAGGAGCAGGATAAATACCTCATTTTGAGCTTCAAAGGAAGTTTGGGACTTTATGAGGTAGAGATGAAAAGGGTAAAGGAAGTGCATCCCAGCCTATTAGGCACCACAGAGATGGGGATGGAATGGTCTGTATGGAAATTGGTAAGTAGACCAAAATTGGAAAGTAGAAGAAGCTATAGCCTTATGCATTTCTTTTAATTCAATTCATCAAAAATTTAATGAATTCCTACTATATGGCAGGTACCACATTAGGTGGTAATAGAAAATAATGCCTGTCCTCAAAAATCCTACATTCTAATGGGCTAGGTAGACAACATATGTGTGTGTGTATGTGTATGTGTGTTTAAACCTCTGTCTCTATGTCTGAAAAAAGATCCAGGAACTACATTGTGAAGCATTTTATAAAGCAATAGTTTATTTTTTGTCCCAGAAGCAAATAGAGAACCACTGGAGTTTCTGGAGCAAGAGATGGACATGGTCAGATATGTGATCTAGGGATATTAAACTAGACTTATAATGGTGGACATATTAATGATGGCAAAGAGAACAACTGAGAGATACATGTTGAAGTTTGAAGTTCATGATTTGGCAACTCATTGGATTGGGAGGTTGAGGGAGATAGGAGAACTGAGAATTACTACAGAGTGGTGATTCTGGGTGAATGGAAAAATGGAGGTGCCCACAGTAAAAACAGGGAAGTTACTAAAGAAAATCAATGTTTTGGACATGTTGAGTTTCAGATGTTTATGGAACATCTAGGCTGAGAGGTGGTAAGGAGAACCTGGGACAGAAAGAAAAGTTGGATATGAAGATCTGAAAGTCATTTGCATGGAGGTGATAATTGAATTCATTATTTGATTTGTTGGAATCAAGTTGGAATCTGTGACTAATGTGAGTAATTATAATTTGCTTCTCAGTTTACAGCTTGCATTTTTGTTGAAATTCTACACATTTTGATTTAATTTGACAAACACTTATTAAGCACCTAGTATATTTAAATCAATCAAAAAGCAATTGCTAAGCATCTACAATGTACTGAGTCTTATACTAGTTGCTAGGATACAAACACAAAGAATGAAGCAATCCCCTCTAGCACAACTGTACATTCTAATGGGAACGATAAATTCATAATAAAGTACCTATAGAATGATATAAGTATGAAATATTTAAATGCAAAATAATTTGTAGGGAGAATTACACTAGCAATTGGGGTATTGGGGGTATCAGGTATCTTCATACTGAAGATGAAGCTTGAACTGAATCTTGAAGGGTAAAAAAAATGTATTAGGTAGAGTTAAGGAGGGAGTGCATTCCAGGCATGAGGCACAAGTCATTGAACTGGACATTTTGATAAATGACAGAGATACAGAAATTTCTGTATCCTAGTTCTATTGGAGAACTATTTTCTATTCTATTCTACCCTCATTCTATTGGGGAACTGCAAACAGTAAGTATAATTCAAGGAAATTAGAATAGGGAAAGAGCATTAACAACTTGGGAGATAAAGGAAGGTTTCATGAGACAAATTCATAAAGCAGCACCTGAGCTAAATCTTAAAGATAATTCAGACAGAGAAAGGAGATCCTTCCAATCATGGATCATGGCTATGTGAGTTCAGAGAGGCAGGAGATAGGTCCAGTTTGGAGAAGAGTCAGTAATACTATGAAAAAGTTTGCTGACTCAGTGATCCCATTATTCCCAATCCTTATTGTTAATCAGTGTTGGGGAAAGGTGCCATTCAGTCTGCAACTTTTTAATGCTATCCAATGCTAGCTAGTAATTGGAGAGGAACTGAGATGCAATGGTACATTCCCTTTTACTATCTGAAGTATTTTTATTTCATTATAAATTTATCAATAAAAGTTGATTCCATCTTGAATCCCTTGCTGATCTCTAATGATCAATCTATCAACATATTGCTACTTTGATGAATTAAAAAACACTCTTTATAACTCTCTATTTCCTTATTCCTTGTTAACCAAGGCAAAAGCACTTACAAAGAATTTCCTTTTAACAGTACAGATATCTGAAAAAGAAGATGTTTAAAGGAATGATATGAAATAAATCTGTAAAGGCAAGACCAAGGCAGTGTAGGGTTTTAACTACAAGGCCAATGTATTTGATCACTGAGGCAATATGAAAACACTGCAAGTTTTTGAGCAAGGGAGTGACTTAGATAGATAAAATACTTGAAAATATTTTGGACAGCTGTGTGGAGAATGAATTAGGAGAGAGCAGAAGCAGGGAAACCAATTTGGAGTCTTTTGAATTCTTAAGTAGTTTTGATATCTCCTTATCATGAAAAGATATGGGAAAAGGAACATAGAAAGGTCAGGTTCTTGTTTCAAAATCACTTATTTTTCCTAATTTTTGTTCATCTTGAACTTAAGTACAAAAGAAATTCCATTTACACAGCACAATACAAAAAGAGGATTCGATATGTAACCAAGAATATCTATTTAATATCCTTTACTTTTTTTGAAAAACTATGTAATAAATACTTACATATAATTTTAAAAGCTATCCAGCTTTGTTTCCTTCTGAGCTTATATTTGCTCTCTGCTGTGCAGTTTTTAATTTTTTGTTTTGGAAACTCATTTATGTTTCATTCAATTTCTTATTCTAAAATAGGTTTATTTAGATATTCTATTTCCTCTTCAGTTACTCTAGAAGGTTTATATTTTTGTAAGCATTCTTCTATATTACTTAAATTGCTTAATTTATTGACAAGTATTTGGGCAAAATAACTCCATTCTTTTTTAGTATTAGTGATGTGATTTTCTTCTCTCATTTAAAAAAATCTGTCACCCAATGATTTATTTATTTTTCATAAAACCAACTCCTAGTTTTATTTGTTAATTCAATAATTTTTTCATATTCAATTTTATTTTTTAGGTTTTTGCAAGGCAAACGGGGTTAAGTGGCTTGCCCAAGGCCACACAGCTAGGTAACTATTAAGTGTCTGAGATCAGATTTGAACCCAGGTACTCCTGACTCCAGGGCCGGTTCTTTATCCACTACGCCACCTAGCCATTCCCATATTCAATTTTATTAATCTCACCTTTAATTTTTAGGATTTCCAATTTTGTGTTTACTTGTGGATTTTAAATTTGTTCTTTTTTTCCTTTTTTCTTTCTTTCTTTCTTTCTTTCTTTCTTTCTTTCTTTCTTTCTTTCTTTCTTTCTTTCTTTCTTTCTTTTTGCACTTTCTTTGCACAAAGCTTTATCTTGGTTAAGTAACTTGCCTGGGATCAAACAACTAGGATCAAGTGTCTGAGGTTGGATTTGTATTCAGGCGCTCCTGACTCCAGGGCTTTTGCTCTATCCATTGGTTACCTGGCTGCCCTTTTTCTAGTTATTTTTTTAATTACAAACCAATTCATTGGTTTGCTCTTTCTCTATTTTATTGATGTAAGCATTTGGAGATATAAATTTTCCTCTGATTACTGCTTTTGTGCATCCCTTAGGATTTTTTACCTTGTCTCATTATTTTCATTCTGTTTAATGAGATTATTGATTGTTTCTATGGTTTGTTCTTTAACTCACCTACTCTATCTCTTTTGATTAAATCTATTTTAACTTTAAATTTGTATGAGATCATGATTGCTTCTCCTGATTTTTTTATCAGCTGAAGCATAAACTGTTCTCTAGTCCTTTATTTTTATTCTTGTAATTTCTCATTTTTAAATATGCATCTTTTAAACAATATATTGCTGAATTCTAGTTTTTAATAAATTCCACTATCGATTTTTATTTTATGGATGAATTAATCTCATTTACATCCCAAATGATGATTACTATTTATGTATTTTCATTATTTTTACCTTTATTTTTTCTCATTTTCTATTCTCTCTCTCTCTCTCTCTCTCTCTCTCTCTCTCTCTCTCTCTCTCTCTCTCTCTCTCCCCCCATCCCTCCTCAATCTGCATCCTGTCTGAGAACTTCCCTTATACTCATTCCTTACCCTCCTATTTCTTGTTCCTTTTTGCAAGGCAAATGGGGTTAAGTGGCTTGCCCAAGGCCACACAGTTAGGTAATTATTAAGTGTCTGAGACCGGATTTGAACCCAGGTACTCCTGACTCCAGGGCCGGTGCTTTATCCACTGAGCCACCTAGCCGCCCCTACCCTCCTATTTCTTGATGTGTACATCTTTCTAGGAGTCCCTCCCTTATCCCATTCTCTTGCATCCAGGGTCATCTCCAGTTACCCTGAATTCATATCTGACCTCTGAACCAGAGGATAAAGTGCAGCTGGCAACTTAGTATAACCTCCCCTCACTCAAAGCCCATTCACTTGCATGTCATTGGCATCACGTCCCTGATGTCATGATCATCTTTAAGAATGAAGGAAATAGATCATTAAGTTAAGATTTTTGTATCCTTCTATATGTGTGTGTGTGTGTGTGTGTGTGTGTGTGTGTGTGTGTGTGTATATATATATATATATATATATATATATATATTATTCCCTTTTTAACCCAGTTCTGATAAGAATAAGGTTTTGGAACTACCAAATCCCTACCTTCTCTTTTTTACTGTAATAGTTCTTACATTCATATCCCATTAGTATGAAAGAATTGCTCCATTTTACCTCTCCGAACACAATTATATTTTTTAGGATCATCTCATCATGCTCAATCTAACTCCAAATTTCCTTGTATGCTTTTTCAAACAACCCAAGCAATGATTACATTTTAAGAGTTTCAGGTTTTTCCCATATAAGTAGAAAGTCATTTGACCTTATTAAATCCCTTATAATTGGTCTTTAATGTTTACCTTTCTATGTTTCTCCTCAATCTTGTGTCAGATTTTCTATTTTGTTCTGGTCTTTTGTCACTTGAAAATCCTTTAGTTCACTAAATATCCACTTTTTTCTATTCAGGATTACTCTTAGCTTTGCTGAGTAAGCTATTTTTGTTTGCAAATCGAGCTCCTTTGCTCTTCAGAACAGAATGTTCCATATCCTTTGGTCTTTTTAATGTAGAAGTTGCTAAATCTTATCTTTGGTTCCACAGTATTTAAATTGTTTTCTCTACTTATATTCTTCTTCACCTAGGAGCTTTGAAAAATGGTTATTATAATGTTCCTGTGAGTTTTTATCTTGGCTTCTCTTTCCAGTGGTGTTTAGAAGATTTTTTTCAATTTCTATTTTACCCTCTCATTCTAAGACTTCAGGGAAATTTTCCTTAATAATTTCTTTATGTATAATGTCTAAGCTATTTTTATAAAATATAACATCTAGGAAGTCCAACAATTCTTATAGTTTTTTCTTCTTGATCTAATTTCTAGGTCATTTCTTTAAAATGAGATCTTTTACATTCTCTTCTATTTTTTCATTCTTTTGATTTTGTCTTATTATTTCTTAATGTCTTACAATGTCATTAGCTTCCTCTTGCCCAAGTCTAATGTTTAAAGAGTTATTTTCTTCCATAAGGTTTTTGGTATCTCTTTTTCCCAATTGATTGACTTTCTTTCATAATGTTCTTTTCTTACATTACTCTTATTTCTCCCCTCTTAAGTTTTCCTTCAGCCTCTCTTTCTTGATTTTAAAAATCTGTTAAAAGTTCTTCCAAGAACTCTTTTTGGGCTTATGATCATTTGACATTTTTCTTTGAAGCCCAAAGTCACTTTCTGAAGCAGCAAAGACTTCCTTTAATGATACTAATTCAGAGTTTGGGGAAATTGGATGGTGCAATGGATAGAGTGGTAGGGCTGGAGTCAGAAAGACTCATCTTCCTGAGTTCAAATCTGGCATCAAACACTTAGCTGTGAGACCCTGTGCAAATCACTAGTTTGCCTCTATTTCCTCATTTGTGATTATAGCATAACTATAATAGCACATAGCTCTTATATACTATACATAGGTAACATATACTATAGTGCAACTAAACAAGTTGAATTTGAATAGCTGCTTATTACAGTTAGTTCCTGACACTAATCACTGGCTGTCCCAATATCTGTTTCTTTGAATATGAAATGTCTCAACTTCAAATTGAACAAATTTGTATGAAAGTTAAAAGTACCATATCTATTAAATTTTTCAACATATTTCATTTGGGTAAAGTCAATAATAAACAGGGTTCTTTTTGTTTTTAGTTTTTTGCAAGGCAGTGGGGTTAAGTGTCTGAGCCTGGATTTGAACTCAGGTACTCCTGACTCCAGGGCTGGTTCTCTATCCATTGTGCCACCTCATCGCCCTCAATAAACAATTTTTAAAAACCCTATAATTTTACAATTGTGGTTTTATAATTTCAAAAATGAAAATAACTTGAGAATATAGATATTTGAACTTTTTAATAACAGCAATAATATTTAATCTTTACATAAGGCTTACTATATGACAGGCACTTTGCTAAGTGTTTTATAATTATTATTTCATTTGATATTTAGAGGTTAAAAAAAATGAAGCAGATGTTAAGTAATTTATCCAGACAACAAGTGTCTGAGGCTAGATTTGAACTCATTGTCTTTCTTACTCCAGATCCAGTGCTCTATCCAATGTGCCATCTAGCTGCTCCTTAAGTGGTAAATGATTAAATTTTTAAAATTTCAATTTAATTTTATTTTTGTCATCTCATTTTTTGGAAAATTTAATACTATCTCTGCTAGATAAATATTACATTAGTTTAAAAGGAAAATTTATTGGCTGATCTGCTTTTAGATCTCTACTAGTATAAGCAAATATAGTCTAGATAGTTTAAGGAGTAAAAACAGGGAAAAACAAAGTCAAAAGACCAAATCCAGAAAATATGATCCATAATATTTATTATGATCCATAATATTTATCCATAATATTTACAAGTACTGTAAACAGGTACTGTTTTTGGAGAAGAAAAGCTGTTGATTTTTCTTTGTATAAATACTTTAGGAGCAGATTATATGAAAAAAACATTTTAAAAGTAAAGATATTTTTTCAGGAAAAATAAGATGTTGTTAATAAGAAAAATAATTGGTTCCCTTGTAAAAGATTACTTATAGAATTACTAAGTGTAAAAAGCCTTATTGGTTCCCTTGTGAAAGGTGATTTCTAGAATTACTAAGTGTAAAAAGCCTCATTCAATAGAAGAAACATTTGGTGCTATTTGTAGCTATTGAAATGGTTGCACTGATGCTTGGCAAATCATATGCAAAGCAGCTTTGATTGGTTCCATTTGCAGAAAATACAGTGGGGGGGGGGGAGATTTGCCATATATTTGGAGTCCTTTCTGATATTCTGATCAGAATGTTGAAGATCATTTAAGAGGTAAACTAAAATCTCTTTTTTTGCATTTTGAATGAATAAAGCCACATATTTATATTTCATATATATAATATATCTTAAAATGTTAATTTAATTACCTATGTATAAAAGATTGTTGGAAATAATACTTGGTAAAATTTATTAATTTATAAACCTACTGCTGACAACATTCACTGAGAGAAAATTTCAATATAATTTGTGGATTTTTAAAAGTGAAAAAGTTATACTGTGGAAGAATGGTATAGGGTTTTTCAGTGAGGGACTTCAGTGTCAGGAGGAAATGTATATTTACAAGTCCAAGTTAAAAATTGTAGGCTATTGAATTTGAGCAAATTGTATTCTTCACAATCACTTTTGTCAGGAAATTAAATGAGAAATAACACCTAGCTTTTCAAGTTTTTACAAAAGTAATTAACTTTTCAAAAAAACCCATTAAAAGAAAATCTTGTTGCAAAATTTTGTGATGACATGAGAGAAAACAGATATGGGACTTCTATATTATAATGAAATACTCTGACTTTTTCAAGCTCTTACCTGAAGGATGTTTGAACTTATTGGAGAACTTGCTATTTTTCTTTGTGATAATGATAACCATAAAACATGATACAAATTAGTTTTATACCAAATTTCCTCACAATATATATATTTGTATAATATACAAATATGGTAGATGTTTTTGAAAAACTGAGTTCTTGAAATGAATCCATACAAGGTTCTCAAATTTATACTCTGACCCAGAAAATTATAGTTATTCACTTATGAAAAAGTTAATTATAAATAATAAAATTTTAAAACATATTTATATATTTTCAAATGGAAAACAAAACAAAACTTCTCCAAAAAATATAAAAAAATAAAGAGCTACTTATTTATCACTTGAATGAGCTACAGAAGCAGCTTTTGTTTCATTTAAAATACTTTAAAATACTTAGACATTCATCTATTTGAAGGATAAGGTATTCATTTGTTTTGAACAAATGTGACATACTGTGTTTAACAACAACTCTGAATAAGAGTGATTGATAGATTTGTCTCATGATAGTACATTAAAAAAAAGTTTGATTTTATCCACAGGGGAATAAAGTATTCTCTAAATTTTTCAAACAAGATGGTAAATGTTTTATTTCTGTTCATCACATCTTACTTACATGAACATATTTTTCTGTTACAGTTATTAAAAAAGCAAAGTTAGATATTGAGTAGTATTTGAAAAATAAATTAAAAGTAGCAATATCATCAATGACACCATATTTTGAGAAATGTTTGGCCAGTGATCCAATCTCCATTCCTCTGGACCCCATACAAGGCTTGAACTAGTTCACGTAGTTTGTCATATGGTTAGATGCTTCCCCATTTACTGTCTCCTTCTTTCAAATCTGGCTCACTGTAAAAAATACTGCATCCTGGGACACCTCCAGATGCCTTCCTTCATATCTGAAAATATTGAGTCAGGAAGAGGAGTAGGCTTCTAGCTCCTGAATATTTCTTTTCTTTCTTTCTTTCTTTCTTTCTTTCTTTCTTTCTTTCTTTCTTTCTTTCTTTCTTTCTTTCTTTCTTTCTTTTAGGTTTTTGCAAAGGCGAACGGGGTTAAGTGGCTTGCCCAAGGCCACACAGCTAGACAATCACTAAGTGTCTGAGACCAGATTTGAACCCAGCTACTCCTGACTCCAGGGCCGGTGCTCCACCCACTATACCACCCAGCCACATTACCATTGTGATTCAGCAGCCTCTCTTCAATCTATTCAAACATAGCAACTTATCCTTATTTTTATTTTCAACTGGTTCCCAGGTTATCCTCTTTCTTTCTAAAAATAATTCAATATTGACTTGTTGCCTTTCTCTCCATTCTAATACCTATCCTTATACTTGAAAACTTCAAATATATGTTGATAATTTCCTCAGAGAATTCCTAGTTCATCAACTTTTTCAACTCCCATGACCTTATTTCACTTTGGGGTGGGTCATATCTACAATCTCATTAACCAGAAGTGTACCTCCACAGTCTATAATTCTGAATCTATCTTTTGCCTCCTACTCTTCCATCTTTCCTTGTATCTCCCCACTCTTAAATCTAATATTCATCCTCACCATAATATGACATCATTCTACCCCCTCCCTGCTTCCAAAAGTCATCATCCTTGCTTTGATCTCAATTTCCTCTCTTCCAAATCTTGACCCTTAAGTGAACTGGTTTAGCTTCAAATAATCTACTATCCTTTAGTCTCTTGTCCCATCACCATTCATCCTTTTCCAAACCCCAATCCTTCATCTATTCTCTCTTTGTTTGCTTGTAGGTTGTGGGATACAGCTTGAGGATACCTCACAATTCTACCAAAACTAGAAAAAAAATTATGCTAACATTCTCAAAATGGGCCCTTATTGGTATGCACTAATTTCTTTGCTCTTTACTGATTGTCTTTGTATCAAACTCCCTGCAATTGCCATTTCAAATTTTCTTTTCTCTCTACAAATCCCCTCCACCATCTCATGATTCTTTCCATCTCAACAGAAGACCTTCTCTTTCTTTTTTTTTTAGGTTTTTTTTTTTTGCAAGGCAAATGGGGTTAAGTGGCTTGCCCAAGGCCACACAGGACCTTATCTTTCAGTGAGAAAAAAATGGAGACTACTCATCCTGAGCTTCCTCTCCTCCCCATCCATCACACTTCAAATTCCCTTACCATTGTCCCCTGTTCTCTCCTCTGCTCCAGAGTCAAAGAAAAGGGGCTTTCTCTTTGATGATGAAAATTCCCCTACTTGTTCCTCTGATACTAGAACCCTCCTGTCTCTTTTCGAAGCCTATTTCATATTTCGCTTATTCCTTTTCTTTCTCTAATTTTCAATCTCTCTTTAAGTACAGACTCCTTTACTGTCTAAAAGTATACCCAAGTCTATTCCTTGCAATCACCATCTCTGATTCTTCTCTCATAGAAAGTCTCAGAAACACTCAGAATTCATGATTTCCTTTCCCTAAATCTTCCCTTTCTGTGAACTGCTCTCTTTCTAGAATATCACTATCCTTCCAGTCAGGTGGGTTCAATTTACGATTCAGAAATCATCCTAATTTCTTCACTCTCCCTTACAATCCATTGACAGTAGGTTGCCAATTCTTGTCAATCTTCAAAAATTCTTTCATCCATTCCATTCTTTCTATGTGAGTACATGGCTATTATGTTAGTTCAAGCCCCCATCATATGTTGCATGGATTATTGCAGTAATCTCTTAATTATTCTTCCTGCCTCCAGGCTTTCCACTCCTCAGCCATCCACCACACTCTTCAGAATTGATATTCCTAATGTTCAAGTCTGAACATGTTACTCCCTTGGGACTCTGGCTTCTTCAAACTATATTGCTCTGAGCCTCCCTCCCCCTTTCTTTCTCCTCTTTATGTGCTATTTTCCCTCATTAGAATATAAACTTCTTGATAGTAGGGATAATTTTCTTGTTGTATTTGCATCCTTATTGCTTAACACATTTGCAGATATACAATAAATATTTAGTGAACATGTTTCATTTATTCCTTCCTTCAAGAAACTCCAATTATTGCCTCTAGGATAAGACATGCTCCTCTGTTTGGCATATGAAATCCTTCACTAGAAAGCTTCAGTTCATCTTTCTAGACTGATCGCATATTCTTCCTCCTCTCTCATTTTATGTTCCAGACAAAATTGGCTACCTGCTGGAGTAGTGTCCTGAAGGAGGTACTATATAGTTATAAAACCTAGTGATTTCCTGTACTTTCAGCCATTGAAGAGGGGCAGTTTATCTCAGGTGATTGATCCTATTCTGAGTTATAGAACAGCAAGTCTAAGGGATGCTTGGAGTTAAGGTAAAATCCAAATGTTGCTCAAGAGTTAGCTTTCTCAATTTATTTATTTTACACATATGAAAACAGATCTTGAGTGGTTAAGAATTTATTCAAGTTCACTCAGTTACACAGGTCTACTGACCCCCAATCCCATGATGTTTTTATATGGGCAACTGACAATCTTTATCTTATGCCCCAAAGCAAGAATCATCTTTCATATTGTCCTAGTTTTAACACTTCCAGAAGGGATAAGAATTAAATTGCAAATTTAAGGAAGAAAACCAAAACAAATTAGATATAACTAGGAAAAAAAGACACATTGGAGATTCCCCTCTTAGTTCAGCTCACATTATATCCAATAGGAAGACTCCCCTAATTATAAGGGAAATATAAAACTCCCCTAAGTTCTTTCCTTTTTAAAAAAGGTGATTCCCTGAACTCTCTCATTTATCTCTATTCCATAGAATTCATTTGAATTTTTAATATTTGCTTTGCATTCCCCAGAAATACTATCAAAGATTATAAGCTGCTTTAGGGGTGGGGACTGTGTCTATTCTAGGTATAGAGTTGAATGGAATCATAGAACTGGAGGGGGGGCCTTAATTAACAATCAGAGGATCACAGTCTTTATAACTGAAAAGAACTTAGAGACAATTTAGTACATTCTGCTCAGTTTGTGCATGGGAAAGCTGAGGGTTCAGATGGCTGATGTGACCTACCTAAGATTCTTCAGATTGTAAATGTCAGTCTCCTGCCTGAAACTAAAGCATACTGCCTGAATACAGGAAGACAATGGGTGCTAGAGTCAGGATGGTGAACTGTAAAAGAGGAGAATCAGACTTATTTTTCTACATTGTTTCTTCTAAGCCTTGGAAATAGGTTACTATAAGAAATAATGGAACTGATTAATAATAAAATGAATAGTTAATATTTATACAGTGCTTACTACATGCCAGACACTATTCAAACCATTTTATCATTATAATCTCATTTGATTCTCACAGCATCCCTAGAAGATATTATTCCTGTTTTACTGATGAGGAAATTGAAGTAAATAGAGGTTAAATGGCTTGCCCAGCATTACCTAATTAGTAAGTATCCGAATCTGAATTTGAACTCATCTTCTTGCCTAAAGACCCAGGGCTTTATCTTCTGTTACCTAAACCACCTCATAATATTGGGGGGGGGGGTTCTTCAAAAATTGAACAATCTTGAGAAATCCATTATGGTTTTTGGTCATCATTAGCCAAAAGCTATAAAGGCACATGGGAATGAGAAAGTCTTCTGTAGTGAAGGCTCACCAGCCTAGTTTGAAATGGTAACTCTATCCATTGTGAATCTTGGGATTAGATATAGGGTTATTTGAGTTTTCACTTAATATGGGTAGGCTCATTCCCAAGAAGCTTCCTGGCAGAAGATAAGTTTTCCAGGTGAAGCAAAACTCTGGAAGAGAATTTACTAAGTTATAAATGGGATCCAACCTGCTTCGGTGTCATAGAGTTATTGAATTTTAGATTTGGAAAAGGAGCTAAGTAGAGATTTAGTATAACGCATGATTTCTCTTCTCTAGCCCTTGACAAGTGGTCATCTATTGCCTGCTTGAAATCCTCCTATGAGTGAGAAATTGCCATCTATCTGCCCAGCTACTCCATTGCTCCTTTTGAATAGTTCTAATTATTAGGAATTTGGGTTTCCCTCTCACTGCCCATCTTTTATGTCAAACCTAAAAGAACTTCTTTTGCAACTCCTACCCATTGCTCTTAGATTCAACTCTGCTGGAATTAAATTTAAGTCTAATCCCTGTTCCAAATGATAGCTCTTTAAAATACTTATAATAATCATCATAATATCTAGTATTTCTATAGTACTCCAAAGTTTGCAAAGTGATGTACAAGCTATTATCAAGTTTTATCCTCATGATAACTCTAGAAGATAGGTGCTCTTATCCTCATTTTACAGATGAGGAATCTAAGACATTAAGAAGTTAAAGGACTTGTCTAGGTATCTGTGTCTACATTTAAAATCAGAGCTTCCTAATTCTAGGCTCATTGGTCTATTCAATGCTTCATCATTTTTTCCCTTCTTATTCATAAAGAACTAGATTACTTAAATATTTTAAAAGCTTTATAATTTTAGGGGTGTGGAGAATTTTTTTCTACAAACACAAATTATACCCTTTCCATGTTTTAGAAGGTAAGTTTTTTAAAATTTTATTTTATTAACCTAAAAAATAAAAAAAAATAGTAAAAAAATTGTCCAACTTGCAAAATTATTTTATTTTTAATTTATGTAATAAAACAAGCATTTCCATAACATAATATAATAAAAAATGATTGTGCCTGAAACTGCAAATCTACAATATATGAGTTGTTATTCCTTTTAAATATACAATGAAGTTATCATAGAAACTTTTTTCCTTTTCTTCCTCTTCCCTTCCTTCTCCCTTCTTCTTTCCCCCTCCCCACTCTTTGCCTAGAGATGCCTACCATAGGTATATAGATGTAAAATCCTTCTATACATACTTCTATTTGTCAATTTTTCCTCTGGATGCAGCTGGCATCTTTCTTCCTATGACTTTATAATAGTCAAAATGACTTATTCCCTTCATCCTGAAGACAATTCATAAACCCTCTGAACCTTCTTTTCTCTAAGCTAAACATTCTTGATTTCTTTGCTTGATCCTCATAAGGCATGAATTCAAAGACTTTTTGTCATCCTGATTATCCTTGATTGGATGACTTCCAGTTTCTCAATTTTCTTCCTAAACTGTGGGACCCAAAACTGATGTAATATTCCAGATGTGATCTGAGAGAGTACTGGATCAGGAACTGGGTATCTATCAAATCCTGTCTCTGATGCTGACTGCTTTGAGCAACCCACAATCTTCCTGGGCTAAGGAAGATATTTTCTTGTATGTAAAATGAAGAAGTTGAATTTTATGGCTTCTGATGACCCTTCCTCTATAGATTATAATAAATAGATCTATGAGTTTATGAATGCAACAGGACTATCACTTCCTTATTCCTGGAAACCAAATCATTCAAGACAACCCAAGATTGCATTAACATTTTTTTTGGCTGCCATGTCACACTGTTGACTCATACTGAACTTAGAATCCATTAAAACCCACAAAACTTTTTCAGACAAATTGCTTCTTGGGGAAATGAAGTATCATTTTTTTAAAAAAATCATTATGGATCTTCATATTGCTTTAAATTACAGCACTGAGACAATTCAGAATGGTGGCTTTTCCCATTCAGCACTGACTTCAAGGGTTGCATGTGAAGTTGTATAGGGTGTCATCTAACCTCACAGTACAGTGAGCTCAGAGAACCTGCGGTCAGGTCATTCTCTTGGAGATTTAGCTTTTTTCCAGTCACAAGTAGAAACAAGTAAGATGAGTTATTGGACTACCCCTGTTGAGTGAGTTGAAAATATGCCAGCAGCAGGCTTGGTTTATAGCATCAGGTGTACTCATATACTTTGGTTGAGTCTTTCTTCCAAGAAGCCCCAGGCACTTTTGCAAACCCTATTACCTTTGCATATATTGTTAGCTTCAGTTTAGAGAGGTGGAATGAAAAGGGTGGGGGTCACAAGACAATCACATTAAGAACAATTTGAAACAAATAATACATTTTTCTGTGTTCTCAAACTCTAACCACAGAGCTGAGATTTACTGAAAAGTTAAGGTGAGGGTGTAAGTAGACAGTTTTGGAAAGGTGGCATCCAAGGCGTGGGTACAGCATATGAATGCAACACTTTCTTGACATCAAATTAGAAACCTGAAAGTATTTCTTACATCTCCAAGGCTCATGGTGTCTTAGAATGACTGAATTTTGTACCTGTATTTCACAGGATGAGAATGAACCTAGAGAATCATTTTGTCACAACTAACCTTGGATAAATATTTCTAGAGTACAGCTCCAATGCTATTCCATTACTGCTCAAAAACTTTCAATGTTTTCCTGTTAACTAAAGAAAACATTCCACTTTCTTTTGCATGACATTTCAGATCCTTTATAATTTGAATTCCCCTTAAGTCTGAAATTTGTTCTTTTCTCAGCCACCTAGTGAAATCATTTCCATTATGTAAGATTCAACTCTAATGAGATTTAAAAATAGGAAGTTCTTTTGGTTCCCGGGTTTCCAACATATATACCACCAACTAGTCTAATATTTACTAGGGCTAAATGTAAAGTACCATCCTTAAATTCAAATAATCTACTACCTAAGTATGGAATGAGAGACTTTCCTCTATGAAGATCAATCCAAGGAACTGGGTCTATTGACAATAGACTCATTGAGAGCATGGACCTTTTTTTATTTTTTTGTTTGTTTTTGTCTTTCTTTGTATCTCCAGCACTTAATGTAGTTCCTGATATAGAGTAGATACTTAATAAAGGCTATTGACATGACCTGGATTTGTTTAAATTTGGAGGTCTCAAGAATTTGACCATTGTTCTCAATTATTTGTAATTTAAGAGAGAGGTACTAGATTTGTACTATTTTCTTTTAGAAGGTGGAACCAAGAACAATGAATTGAATTTGCAAAGAGGCTGATTGCATCTAGATATGAGGGGAAAACTCAGCTTCCTAACAGAGCTAGCGAAACACAGTATGGATGATAATAAATTGTATGGATAATAATAATAAGACTCTCTGAAGGAATTTTTTCTGAGTATTAGTTGAATTGGATGCTCTCTGAGTTCCTGCCCAGTTCCAAACCAGGCCTCTTCCATTTTGGCCACTCTTATCAACATCCCTGTCCTATTGGAATTCTTAATCTGCCACTGGGACATCAGGTTCTGACAGACAATTTTTTTTTTTAAGATTTTATTTAGTTTTAGTTTTACAATTTTCTCCCTAATCTTACTTCCCTCCCCTCATGCCCCACAGAAAGCAATTTGCCAGTCTTTACATTGTTTCTATGATATACATTGATTCAAATTGAATGTGATGAGAAAGAAATCATATCCGTAAGGAAGAAACATAAAGCATCAGAGATAGCAAGATCAGACAATAAGATAACAGGTTTTTCTTTCTAAATTAAAGGTAATAGTCCTTGGTCTTTGTTCAAACTCCACAGTTCTTTCTTTGGATCCAGGAATATTCTCTATTGCAGAAAGCCCCAAATTGTCCCTGATTGTTGCACTGATGGAATGAGCGAGTCCATTAAGATTGATAATCACTCCCATGTTGCTATTAGGGTGTACAATGTTTTCCCACTTCTGCTCATCTCCCTTAGCACCAGTTCATGCAAATCCCTTCCTTGAACTCCTATGCCTCCTGGTTTCTAATAGAACAATAGTGTTTCATGACATACATATATACCACAGTTTGTTAAGCCATTCCCCATTTGAAGGACATTTACTTGATTTCCAATTCTTGGCCACCACAAACAGGGCTGCTATGAATATTTTTGTACAAGTGATGTTTTTATCCTTTTTCATCATCTCTTCAGGGTAATAGACCCAGTAGTAGTATTGCTGGATCAAAGGGTAAGCACATTTTGTTGCCCTTTGGCCGTAGTTCCAGTGTGCTTTCCGGAAAGGTTAGATGAGTTCACAGCTCCACCAACAATGTATTAGTGTCCCAGATTTCCCACAGCCCTTCCAACAATGATCATTGTCCTTTCTGGTCATATTGGCCAGTCTGAGAAGTGTGAGGTGGTGCCTCAGAGATGCTTTAATTTGTATTTCTCTAATAAGTATGATTTAGAGGAATTTTTCATATGACTATGGATCACTTTGATCTCCTCATCTGTAAATTGCCTTTGCATATCCTTTGACCATTTGTCAATTGGGGAATGGCTTTTTTAAAAAAAATTTGACTCAGTTCACTGTATATTTTAGAAATAAGTTCTTTGTGAGAAATACTAGTTATAAAGATTGTTTCCCAGTTTAATACATTTCTTTTGATCTTGGTTACAGTGGTTTTGTCTGTGCAAAACCTTTTTAATTTAATGTAATCCAAATCATCTAGTTACTTTTTAGTGATGTTCTCCGTCTCTTCCTCAGTCATACATAAACTGCTTCCCTTTCCATAGATCTGACAGGTAAACTACTCCCTTGATCGTCTAGTTTACTTACAATTTTTTTTAATGTCTAAATCCTATATCCATTTTTGATCTTATCTTGTTATAGAGTGTGAGGTGTTGGTCTAATTTAAGTTTCTACCATACTAACTTCCAATTTTCCCAGCAGCTGCTATTGAAGAGAGAGTTTTTATTGCAATAGCTGGACTCTTTGGGTTTATCAAACAGCAGATTACTATAATCATTTCCTGCTAATGCACCTAGTCTATCCTACTGGTCCACCACTCTATTTCTTACCCAATACTGGACAGTTTTGATGACTGATGCTTTATAATATAATTTTAGATCTGGTAAGGCTAAGCCACCTTCTTTTGCACTTTTTTAAATTGAAACTCTGGAAATTTTTGACTTTCTATTTCTTCATATGAATTTATTTATAACTTTTTCTAATTCATTAAAGCAATTTTTTTTGGAATTTTGATTGGTAGGGCATTAAACAGGTAGTTTAGTTTAAGTAGATTTGTCATTTTTATTATATTACTTCAACCTATCCATGAGCAGTTGATGTTTGCCCAGTTTTTTTTAATCTGATTTAATTTGTGTGAGAAGTGTTTTGTAATTGTTTTCAAAAAGTTTTTGGGTCTGCCTTGGCAGATAGACACCCAGGTATTTTATATTGTCTGAGATTACTTTGAATGGGATTTCTCTTTCTAGCTCTTCCTGCTGTATCTTGCTAGTCATATATATATAGAAAAATTGTTTTATATATATATATATATATATATATAATAGAATATAGAAAATAGTCATTATATAGAAAAATTATATCCTGCAACTTTGCTAAAGTTGTTAATTGTTTTCAATAGTTTTTTGGATGATTTCTTGGGATTCTCTAGGTATACCATCATGTCATCTGCAAAGAGTGAGAGTTTTGTCTCCTCCTTCCCCATTCTAATTCCTTCAATTTCTTTTTCTTCTCTTATTGCTGAAGCTAACATTTTTAATATGATATTGAATAGTAGTGTTGATAATAGGCATCTTTGTTTCACCCCAATCTTATTGGGAATGCCTCTAGCCTCTCCCTGCTGAATATAATGCTTGTTGATAGTTTCAGATAGATACTACTTATGATTCTAAGGAACAAACCATTTATTCCTATACTCTCTAGTGTTTTTAGTAGGAATAGGTGCTGTATTTTGTCAAAAGCTTTTTTAGGGGGTGGCTAGGTAGAGCAGGGGATAGTGCACCAACCCTGGAGTCAGGAGTACCTGAGTTCAAATCCAGCCTCAGACACTTAATAATTACCTAGCTGTGTGGCCTTGGGCAAGTCACTTAACCCCATTGCCTTGCAAAAAAAAAAAAAGCTTTTTCAGCATCTATTGATATAATCATTTGATTTCTGATAGGTTTGTTGCTGACATAATTAATTATACTAACAGTTTTCCTAATATTGAACCCAACCCTGAATTCCTGGGATAAATTCTACTTGGTCATAATGTATTATCCTAGTGATAACTTGTTGTAATCATTTTGCTAAGATTTTATTTAAGATTTTTGTATCTATATTCATCAGGGAGATGGGTTTATAATTTTCTTTCTCTGTTTTAACTCTTCCTGGTTTAGGTATCAGCACTATATTGATGTCATAGAAAGAGTTAGGCAGAGTTCTGTTTTCCCCTGTTTTTTCCAAGGAGTTTATATAGAATTGGAACCAATTGTTCCTTAAATGTTTGGTAGAATTCACTTGTGAATCCATCAGGCCCTGGAGATTTTTTCCTTAGGGAGTTCAGTGATGGATGGTGAATTTCTTTTTCTGAGATAGGGTTGTTTAGGTATTTAATCTTTTCTTAATTTAGCCTGGGCAAATTATATTTTTGTAAATATTTGTACATTTCACTTAGATTATCAAATTTATTGGCAGAGTTGGGCAAAATAATTCTGAATTGTTACTTTAATTTCCTCCTCATTGGTGGTGAGTTCACCTTTTTCATTTATGATACTAGCAATTTAGTTTTCTTCTTTCTTTTTTTAAATCAAATTGACCAGAGGTTTATCAATTTTATTGATTTTTTTCATAAAACCAACTCTTGGTTTTATTTATTAATTCAATAGTTTTTTTTGCTTTCAATTTTATTAATTCCACTTTTAATTTTTTAGAATTCTAATTTGGCATTTAATTGGAGGTTTTTAATTTGTTCTTTAATTTTTTAGTTGCATATTTAGTTCACTGATTTCCTCTTTCTCTAATTTAATCATATAAGCATTTAAAGATATATATATATATATATATATATATATATATATATATATATATATATATATATACAATATATCCCCTGACAGCTGCCTTGAGTGAATCCCATAGTTTTGGTATGTTGTTTCATTATTGTCATTATGTAGAATGAAATGATTATTTTTTTCTATAATTTGTTATTTAATCCATTCATTTTTTTCTTCCAGTAATTTAAAATTTTATTTGTTTTCCAATTATATCCAATAGTAGTATCTACCTATCATTTTTGTAAGGTTTTGAATTTTACAACTTCCCCCCTTCCCTCCTCCCCTAACGAAGGCTGTCTGATAGTCTCTACATGTTTCCATGCCATACATTGATTGAAACTGAATGTGTTATAAGAGGAGACATAAATCCCCCCCCCCCCAAGAAGATGAGAAATATCAAGAATAGAGAGAAAAAATGTACTGCAGTCTGTGTTCAGATTCCAATGGCTCTGTCTCTGTTCTGAGTTGCTTTCTTTATCATAAATGCACCAGAGAAGTTGCTTCAATATTTTTCCCACAGTTGCTATTACTAGCTGTACCTACACTCTATTCCTCCCCACTCTCATTTATTCTATTCTCTCTCTCCTTTCATCTTGGCCCTGTCCCAAAATGTGTTGAATCTGAGTACCCTCTCCCTCGATCTTCCCTCTCTTCTATCACCTATTCCTCCCTTCCCTTCCCCCATTCCCCCTTATCCCATGCCTTTCTTCTCATTTTTCTCTAGGGTAAGACAGATTTCCTTACCCTATTAAATGTGTATGCTATTTCCTTTCTGAGCCATTACTGATGAGAATGAAGGTTCACTCATTCTTCCTTGCCTTTCCCCTTTCTAATCCATTGGAAAAAGTTTTTTCTTGACTCTTATGTGAAATTTCTTTTTTTTGTTGTTTTTTAGGTTTTTGCAAGGCAAATGGGGTTAAGTGGCTTGCCCAAGGCCACATGGCTAGGTAATTATTAAGTGTCTGAGACCAGATTTAAACCCAGTACTCCTGACTCCAAGGTCGGTGCTTTATCCACTACGCCACCTAGCCACCCAATGTGAAATTTCTTATCTTCTTCTTCATCTCCTTTCCCTCCCTCCCAGTACTTTCCTTTGTCACCCATTGACTCCATCTTTTTACTATATTATACCATTATATTCCACTCCTTCCTATATCTTGTCTATACATGTTTCTTCTAACAGCTCTTATAAATGAGAAAGCTCATATGAGTTATCAATATCTTCTCCCCATGCAGGAATACAAACAGCTCAACATCATTAAGTTACTCCTAATTAAGCTTTCTCATCCACCCCCGACTATGGTTCACCCGAGTCGTGTACTTGGAGATCAAGCTTTCTGTTCAGCTCTGGTTGTTTCAATAGGAAAGTTTGAAAGTCCCCTGTTTCATTGAAAGTTCATCTTTGCCCCTGAAAGAGGATGTTCAGTTTTGCTGGGTAGTTTATTCCCAGTTGTAAACCAAGATTTCTTGCCTTCTGGAATATCATATTCCAAGTCCTATGAGCCCTTAATGTAGATGCTGCCAGATCCTGTGTAATCCTGACAATGGAGCCTCCGTAGTTGAATTGTTTGTTTTTGGCAGGTTTTCGAATTTTCTCTTTGATTTGGTAGTTTTGGAATTTGGCTACAATTTTCCTGGAAGTTTTTATTTTGGGATCTCTTTTAGGAGGTGACCAGTGAATTCTCTCAATTTCCATTTTACCCTCTGCTTCTAGGATCTTAGAGCAATTTTGTATGTTATTTCTTGAAAAATGAAGTCTAGGCTCTTTTCCTGATCATGGCTTTCAGATAACCTAATAATTTTTAAATTATTTCTTCTAGATCTGTTTTAGAGTTTAGTTGTTTTGCCTTTTTTTTTTAGGTTTTTGCAAGGCAAATGAGGTTAAGTGGCTTGCCCAAGGCCACACAGCTAGGTAATTATTAAGTGTCTGAGGATGGATTTGAACTTAGGTACTCCTGACTCCAGGGCCAGTGCTCTATCCATTGCGCCACCTAGCCGCCCTGTCAGTTGTTTTTCCAATGAGATATTTCTAATTTTTGTCTTTTTGGAAGAGTTTTATTTCTTCCTGATTTCTTGCAAAATCATCAGCTTCCTTTAGTTCCATTCTATACCTGAAGGAGTTATTTTCTTCAGAGAGCTTTTTAATCTCCTTTTCCAGCTGGCCAATTCTGCTTTTTAAGGCATTCTTCTCCTCATTTGCCTTTTGTTTTGCTTTCTCCATTAGGCCTAAACTGGTTTTTAACATAGCATTTTCTTCAGTATTTTTTGTATATCTTTCACCAAGCTGTTGATTTGGTTTTTATGATTTTTCTGTATCCCTCTCATTTCTCCTCCCAATTTTCCCTCCATCTCCTTTAATGGCTTTTCAAAGTCTTTTTTTGAGCTCATCCATAGTCTGGATACATTTTCTATTTCTCTTGGACGTTTTGGATATGGAAACTTCAATTTTGTCATTAACTGAGTATATGTTTTGATCTTCCATGGGACTAAAATAAATCTCTTTGGTCAGATTTTTCTTTTTCTGTTGTTTACTCATTTCCTCAGCCCAAGACAGAACTTCCAAGGCTTTGGGTTATTTGGTGGGGAGGGACACCCCACCGGGACCTTTATTCCTTCAAGGTCTTATGCTCTCTTGCCTGTGCTTCGATATGTAGATGACCACCTCACTTCCCTCTGCCCTGGAGCTATAAGGAGGAATCCTGCTTGGCTACTTAGTATGGAAATCCAAGCTGCAACCTGGATCTGAGTGTAGGCTAATAGCAGTCTTACCCCGAGGTAGAGCAGAGAAATTTCTGCAGTCTTCCCTGACCCCCTTACCATCTCTGGGGGTGCAGGCTGGTTTCTCCAGATTCTTGTTGCAGATTCTACAGCCTGTGCTCCTCACTCCCCACTCATTCTGGTACTTTAGCAGAGTTCTCTCACCACCCCTTCAAGCTGTTGCCTGTGATCTCTGGGCTGGGCTGGGCTGGGATGCCCTGCGGCCACAGCTTTTTTCCAAACCCTAGTCTTGGTGAAACACACCTTTCCTAAGTAACTTCTAGCTTATCTTAGACTGGGAAAATGTATCACACAGTCTTTGTGTGGGTTCTTCCCCGCTAAATTTTGACAAGAGTCATAATTTGTTGGCTTTTGGAGCTTTGCTGCCTTCATGCCACCATCTTGACTCCACCCCCTCCACTCACTCTTTAAAATGAGGTTATTCAGTTTCCAATTAACTCTGGGTCTCTATCTCCCTGGTCCAATATTGCATATGATTTTTATTGCATTATGATCTGAGAAAGATGTAGTCACTATTTCTGTCTTTCTGCAGTTGATCACTTATGTCCTAGTACATGGCCAATTTTTGTGTAAATGTCATATACTGCAGAAAAAAAGGTGTGTTCCTTTCTATCCCCCTTCAATTTCCTCCATAAGTCTATCATATCTAGGTTTTCTAGCAATCTATTTACCTCCTTAACTTCTTTCTTGTTTATTTTATGATTTGCTTTATCTAAATCTGAGAGTGGGAAGTTGAAGTCCCCCACTAGTAGAGTTTTAATGTCTATGTCTTCCTGTAGTTCTTTCAGCTTCTCCTCTAAGAATCTGGATGCTATCCCATTGGGTGCATGCATATTCAGTATTGAAATCACTTTATTGTCTAGGGTACCTTTTAGGAGGATATAGTTTCCTTCCTTATCTCTTTTAAGGCTATCTATTTTTGCAGCTGCTTTGTCTGAGATAAGGATTGCTACCCCTGCTCTTTTACAATTAAGCTGAACCAAAATATATTTTATTCCAACCTTTTACTTTACTCTCTCTATATATCTCTCTACTTCAAATGAGTTTCTTGTTTGCATCTTATTGTAGGATTCTGGTTTTTAATCCAGTCTGCTATTCACTTACATTTTAAGGGAGAGCTCATCCCATTCATATTCAAGGTTATAATTACTACTCTTTATTACCCTCCATGCTATCTTCCTTCTCTTTGTATTTTTCCCCTTTTTACCCTTTATCTGTATTTTCCAGTATTTTGTTTCTGAATCCCTCCACTTCCAGTGTGTTTGCCCTTCTATATCCACCTGCTCCCCTTTCTTTCCCCTTTCCCTTTTTCCCCTTTTTTCCTTTCCCTTCCTTTTGTTAGTTCCCCTTTTTCTTCCCCTCCCTGTCTCCATCCCTGCCTCTTCTTTTCCCCTTTTAATACTTGAAAGGTAAGATGTTGTTTAAGTTACCTGAGTGTGGTTAAGTTAACTTTAAGCCAGATCTGATGAGAGGAAGATTCAGGTATTTCTCATCTCCCCCCTTCTTCCCCTCTATTATAAGGTCTTTTGAACCTCTTAATGTAATGAGATTTGCCCCATTCAATCCCTCCTTCCTCCCATCTTCTTCCTGTCCCCCTTTTTAAGTAGATTAACTTTTCATTCAGAACAAGGACTATAATTACTATCTTCTACTCTAGTTCAGTTCAGTAGTTTTTTTAGTCATGTCTGACTCTGGGGTTTTCTTAGCAGAGACACTGGAGTGGTTTGCCTTTTCCTTCTCCAGTTTATTATATGCTTATGAAGAAATTGAGGTAAAGAGGGTTAAATGACTAGCCCAGGGTCACACAGCTATTACATGTCTGAGGACAGATTTGAACTCAAGAAGATGAATCTCTCTGACTCCAGGCCTGCTGCTCTATCCACTGGGCTATCTAGCTGCTCTGGTTAGACCATATCTTATCTTACCACACCTAATCTTGGCCATTTTTAGTCCATATTTTTTTTCCCTGCCCTCATTCTAGCTCCCTTTTCTCCCATTAGAAAATAAGCTTCTTGAGGGAAGGGACTATCTTGTTTACTTACATTTGTATTTCCTGGGCTTAACTGTGCTTGCTGTGTATTGAATGCTTAATAAGTGGTTTTAAATTCATTCATTCTCTTTTACTAAGAAATTCTGTGCTTCTTTGATAACAGTTCCCATAATGAGGTTGACTGCAAACTTAATATGAATCAATGACTTGACATACTGCCAGAAAAGTCAGTTGTATCTTTTATTACATTTACAAAATGTAAGTGTAGGATCCAGAACAAGGACTGCCCTGGTTAGACCACACCTGGAGTCTCTCATTCAATTCAAACCACCACATGTTAAGAACATTAAATCATAAGAGCAGAATCTGAGAAGAGTGACCAGGATGGTGAAAGCTCCTGAAATCATGTTAGATGAAGAGTAGTTGCTGTCTGATCGGGAGCAGTTAGAGAGCAACTTGAGGAAGAAGAAAAGAGAGAATTGGGAAGTGGGAAGGGGAAGTCATTACTGTCTTGAAGCATTTGAAAACCTGTTGGCTTAACCCCAAAGGACAGAAATTGGGACACTAGGTGGAAGTTGAAGAGAGACAGATTAAAATTAGACATAGGAAAAAACCACTTTTCTAAATAATTTTAGCCATTCAAAAGTAGAATTGGCTACCTTAAGTGGTCATGGGTCTTCCATCACTGAGGGTCTTCAAACAAAAGTTTGATTGTAGAGGATTCTTGTTCAGGTGAGGGTTTGACTAAATAGCCTGAAATCCTGTGACTAATATATCTTGATATTTGGGAAATTATTTTATATTATTGTCTCCAACACTATGTAAAAATTTCCAAAGTTTGGGCATTATAGTTGCCCTGAAATCTAAGTTCCTCAAACAGAAGGTGGTTGAATTTTCTTATTCAGAGGAGCAAGGAAGAGACACATCTGGTTTGGGGATGACTAGACTACTTAGAAGTATGAGGATAAGTATGAGGATGCAGACTAGGACCACAATCTTTTGGGTCTGGAGAAGGGCTGCAAGGGGGAGAGCTAGAAAGTATATTAGTCAGAAGTAGTCAGCTGGCATTGGGTAAATATTTGAGTGATGGTGTGAAAAAGATGAAAAAGGAGTTGGTATGCCAGATGGGTTTGAAAAGTCCTTATATACACATATGTTTATATTCATACTTATACATCTCTATACATATGTGTATTTCTGCGTGTATCATCATTTTAAAGTTCACTGTCTAATATTCTAGTTTCTTAGCATATCTCGGATAGTTATCTATCTCTAATTATTGAGTCTCTTTCCCATATACTTTCTTGTATCATCTCCAAAGCAATGGGTATAGAACTAGGGTTGGTTGCCTGGCAACAGCAATAAATATAAATCACATTTATATAAAAGTTTGCAAAGCATTTTCTTCCTAACTGAGAGGTAAGTGGATAGAATAAGTATTAGCTGGACAGTTTTCCAAGTAGTCATTTCTATTTTGTGGAATAGTGGAAAGAGAATTGACTCTGCCCCTGAGATCTCATCTTCAAATTGTCTGATTCCTTTCAGAACTTCCAATTTAAGAAGGTTCAAGTCAGAGATGTTTCATTTCATTCTAGGATAGGGCTGACTCATCTCCATAGAATTTTCTCTAAACTGAGTACCTTTCCTCCCCATGAAGGTCTGACTTTCTTTTTATATTAGTTTTCCTGGTATCTAGCTCAAAGCAAGTACTTCATAAGTACTTGTTAACTAACTGACTGATAATGGAGTCAAAGGTCCTGGGTTCAAATCCTACCTCTAATGCTTATGATTTATATAAGTTTGAGGAAATCCTTTAATGTCCTTAAGCTTAGTTTCCTGATAGGTAAAATTAAGGGAATGGAGGAAGGGAGAGGTTTGAACTTGACTTCTGAGGTTCCCTAATGGCTCTAAATCTAGGATCCTATGATTGGAGTGGGGGAATTCCCAGTGAGGAAACTTCCTCCATCAGATTGTCAAATTAGTATGCAACTTATAGTCCATGTCCTAACATAGCTGGTGTGTTAAAGGCAAGAATTCAGGGAAAGGGTAATAGATGGAAGCTGCTGAGAAGAGAAAAGATGCTGAGGCTTGCGGGGCTAAGAGATTGGTTCCTATTTCATACTTACTCTGGGGCATATGCTTAATGAATGAAGTGGTGGATGGAATAATATGCACTAAGAAATCTCTCCCCTCCCCTCCCTCCTTCCCTCCCCTCTCCTCCCCTCTCCCTTACGCATACACATATACACACATACTCATCTAGGTGTATATGCATAGAATCACTGAGGGTCTTACAATATATTTCTTATTTTTACAACACTTCTTGAATGAGTCACTTGCGATATCTCATAATCTATTTGTCAGATCTGTTTTCATTGTCCAGTGGTGGCCATGTGGTCTCATCACCACAATAGTGTTTCCTCCAAAGAACCCCTAGATGGGAAATTCCTCGAATTTATTTTTTGCATGTCTCATAGATTTGAGTGTGCAGCTTTCACAAAGTAGGTTCAATGTTGATTAATTAATTAACTGATTAATTAATGATTGATCTGACTCCATTTTAGAGCCAGAGAACACATTCTATTTACTCAATATGGACATTGTCATCCCTGCCCCTTCATACTCTTCAATTATATACTACAACACACACACACACACACACACACACACACACACACACACACACTCCCTCCTGTCCATTATGTTTTAGTTCTCTTGGAAGAAAGATTAACTTTCTTTTTCTGGCTAATTTTACTGATGAAATAGCAAAAACAGGGATGTTTTACAGGTACCCTGCCTGTCCATACCAGGAGCCAGTACCAGACAGCTGATCTGGAAGTAGGATACTGAGTCAGCATGGAAGGGAACCTTTAGGAGATTGAAAAAACCCCCAACAACTGAGTGCTCAGCATTTTATCTTGAATTAGAAGCAGATAGAACAGTCTTAAACCTCAGTCCCTAGTTTCTTCCTTTATCACTTCTCATTGTACACCTCTCCATCCCACCCCATCACAAATACTCACTAATTGTCTTCTTTCTGTCACTCTCACAGAAACCAGGGGAAAACAGAAACCTGTTCTTAAGATTTTTTTAACTTGGGGCCCACAAACTTGAATTTAAAAAAATTAACTCTCTTTCAATACAGGTAGTTTCTCATGTATTTTATTTTGTACATTTAAAAAGCATTATTTTGAGAAGAGAGCCATAGGCTTCACCATGCTGCAAAATAGATTAAGAACCCTTACTATATATACTTCCCCAAAGACTAGAATCACTATCTGTCCATGAGTGAACCATAAATGCAAAGAAATGAAATCTGGCCTTAAGAGTTATTGGTCTCAGTTTTTTCATATTGATCTACTGATTTCCTGCAACAGATGTGAGGAGGATTAGATAATTCCATTAATGAGAATGTTATCTTCTTGACATACAGATGATTTGCCCATAATGTCTAATGGCCCAATCAGGTGCGGACAGAATCATGATATGAATTCTTCCATATAGTATTGCCTTGACCAGAATTCTGGTCATCATTCAGTCAGTAATTCTTTGTAGCTTGAATGATGAAGGGTGATCTGGACCAAATTTTGTAATTGATTACATGGAGATCATATTTTCCTAAGGTCACATTGTGAATTGATAACAGACCTAGGCTTTTGACTCATACTCTTGTAGACTGACCAGAAAAACCCAAGTAACTGAAAGGCAAATTCTTGAGGCTAATTTAGTCCTTCACTCTGAGGTAGGGTCATATTTAGATCCTACCAGACTAATACATTTCCATGGCACAACAGAGATGATGTCATGATGTGTCCAGGCAATCTATTTTTTTTTTGTTCATGCTAATCATATCTGAAACATATGCAGCATTTTAAAGTTTGTAAAATTTCACATATATTATTATTATTGACATATATATATATTGATTATATATATTATATATAATCTCATTTGAAATACAACTCTACAGGTAATATGAGCATTATATTTTTTGTTCTTTGCATATCTTTTGGTAGGGGCTAGAGGGAGGATGGACCTGTGATTTCACAAACATAGGGACCACCTGGAATGGAAGCTTCTACTGATATACACCAGTAGCATGGTAATATAAAGCTTTCTGTGGTATTGAGAAGGTTATAAAATATATGTCAGAGGCAGGATTTGAATCCAGGACTTATTGACTCTAAGGATGGCTTTCTATAATAGATTCTTAATAAATGATTATTGAATAGATTAGTTCATCAATTTTTTACACATGAGGACACTGAGGCTCAGAGAGTTTTAGAAATTTGCCCATTGTCACACGGATTATAAATATCAGTGTTGGGATTCAAGCTCAGGTCTTTCTGATTTCAAGTCCACTACTCTATGCACTATTTCCCTATTCTCACTTTCTTAACATCATCAGAACAAATAAAATTGAACCTGACCAGACTATTATTAATTAGCTGCATGACCTTGGGCATGATTTCTAGGCTTCATTGTCATTATCTATAAAAAGAGAGGGTTGGATCACATGGGGAATGTCTGAACAAGTTATGATATATGTATATTATGTAATGCTATTGTACTGTAAGAAATGAAAATGATGATTTTAGAGAAACCTGTGAAAAGTTAGAACTGATGAAAAATGAAGTTAGCAGAATCATGAGAACAATTTATAAAATAACAGCAATATTGTGAAAATAAGCAAATTTGGAAGACCTGGTCATTTTGATTAACACAATGGCTAACTACAGTTCCATGATGAATCATGCTATCAATTTCCAGAAAAAAAGTGTAAAGTTTTTAAAAATTTCTTTTTTTCTTTTTTTGGACATAGTTAAAATAAGAAATTGTTTTGTAGTATACATTTTAACAGGTTTTGTTTTTCTTACCTTCTTAAGGAATGAGAGAGGAAGGTGGAGAAAGAGAAAATTTGAAACAAAATAAAATTGAGTTAAGAAAAGAGTAAATGTTTCTTAGCAACTTAAAAAAAGGGGGACTTTTATTTATAAAGTTTCTTTTCAGCACTCAAATTCTATGATCTCTTGTTTGGATGGACCTAGTCTGGGATAAGAAAGAGAGTAGTCAAGAATGGGAAAGGTAGGAGGTGGTCAATAAAGAAAGAAAATTAATTCTCTTTTAAGGTAAATATCACCAATTTCATATTTGCCTTGTATTTCAGAATTAAATCATGGTCTTCCTTTCTCCATACTCCTCAAGAAGAAAAAATTCTTTGAGCCATTTAACTCATCTGGATGGTTATATTTGGTATAGAAAGAATTAAATAAGGAGTCAGTTCACCTAGGCTCTAATTCTAACAGGACCACTAATCAACCAAATGACCTTAAGTAAGTCATTTAACTTTTCTGCCCTAAAGTTTTCTCTTCTATAAAAATGGGGAGATTGGATGAGATGATCATTAAGTTTATTTCTCAGTTTAACATCTCATGAAAGAGAAACTAAGTGATTTAGTGGATAGAATCCTAGACCTGGAATCAGGAAGTTTTCTCTTTGTGAGTTCAAATATGATCTCTGAAACTTCATAGTTGGGTAATCCTGGCTTAACCCTTAATCAGTTTCCTCATCTGTAAAATGAGTTGGAGAAGGAAATGGCAAATCACTCCAGTGTCTTTGCCAAGAAAATCCCAAGTGGGCTTGTGAAGAGTCATGACTGAGCAAATGGGAAGTTGCCAGGTGCCCAGAAACTCTGTAGAAGAGAAAAATTTTTATCCAGGCACTGCTAAGACAATAACAAAACAAAATGACAATAACAAACTGATATGACCATTTCAACCTCAGGCCTGTCCTTCTCCTGCCCTATTTACTTGAATGGAGAAAAAGGAGTATAATGGAACTTAACCCATCAACTACCAGAAGCTGCTTTGGGGTGGTCCTTTGTCAAACTGTGGCAAGGCAAGCCTACAAAAAAGAAAGTTGCCTGATTTGGGATGTTAAAAAGAGGACTTATGTTTCTGATAAGAGGTGGAGTTGGATGAGATCAGAGGTTCTTTTCCATTCTGAGAGTCGCTGAGATTTTAAGTGGGGATTATGGCAGGCAAAATCTGACACCCACAAAAATTTTTGCAGACACCAACATTTGACCTGGACCCCTATGAAAGATTCGCTTACTCATCCGCCCACTGAACATTTATTGAATGCTTTTCTGAATACTCATATTTTCTCTCTCCATCCTCCTGGGATCACAGGATCATAGGAAATGAGAATTGGAAGGTATCCTAGAGATAAATCCCCCTTTTGTTCCTGAGGCCCATGCAAATCAATGAAAAGGTGGCATAGTAGATTCTTCAATTCAAGTTGGCTTACTTCAATCCAGTGTTCTCTCCCTTACATCATTCTCTGATTATTATGCATAATGTTGAGGGTAGACACAAAGTTAAACCTGACATGGATCTGGTCTACTAAAAGCTTTCAATCTATCAGGATAAGACATATATAGAATTTAATAAAATACTAATTAGAATATGATAAAATGTCCAACTCAAAATGTCTTCCCAAATCTTCCCGAAGTCTTAGCTGGTCCCAAAGATGATCTCTCATCTCACTCTATAACAGTTTATTCTCTTCATAGGCATCTCCAAATACTACTGTTTTATCTCCATCTTCCTGGGATCAAAGGATGCAGATAGCTCCAAGTGATATGGATAAAGCTATTTTAGAGACAGGGAATATAGTTAAAGGATCACAGATTTGAAAGACCATCTAGTTCAACTTCCTCTTTTTACAGATGAGGAAACTGAGGACTAGAGGGTGTCACACAGATAGTAACATATAGGATTTGAATCCAAGTTCTGACTCCAAAGACACCCCTCTTGCCACTATACCACATACTTTTTCATATAGTGAGAAAAAGGGATGACCAAAGGAGTAGGTCCATCTGGAGAGAGGATATGGCAAAACTAGAAAGTTTCTTTCATTACCAAGCTGATAAAATAATAAAAAAAAAAACCTAACCCTTGACCTCTAGCTGACTCTGTAGGAGGAACTCTGACATATATTAGATGTGGAGGGAGTAGTGTACCCAGGTGGTTAGGCTACCTAGACTGCTGAACATATCCTTGTCATTAGCCTTCCTTCAGGTAGTGGGGATGATAGAATTGAAAGGGAAATCATTCTTCAGAAGAAAAAGAAATATTCAGCCTGGCTAAGCAATTTTAATTTTTTGGACTTTTCCTGAATCTTCTCTACTTTGTGGGGTTTATCCCCGCCCCCCCGCCTGCCTTATACATTTGTATTTAGTGCCGAATGTCAAGGCAGTTACATTTGACTAGGATAGGTCACTCATTTGCAGGTAATTACCTTGGCAGATAGAACAGTATTTAACAACTACATTTTTTTTCCCTAAAAGGGAAATGATTGTTTAAAAGGTCAGCTATCACATTCCTTAGACACATTGTATGACTTTTGTGGGATATTTTCCCTTGCAGCAGACTTCATATTTGAATCATTCCTCTCCTCTATGTGGACTTTGTTTATAATATGTCGGCAAACTCATTATTTTTTTTGTAAGATACCTTGTTCCCTAGAACATCAAGAGTTCCACAGACAAATGAGATTGGGCCCATGAGGTCTGTTGACTTGGCTGCTTACATTCTAGAAATAGAAATCCACAGCTCAGTAGACATGGAAGAAATCTTAGAGGACATTGAGTCTAATCCACAATTTTAGAGATTCATTTATTTATTCAACAGGTATTATTAAGTCTTATTAAATACTTACTGTGTGGCCAGTTACCATGCTTCCTATACAGAGTAGTGAAGAAGTCAGAATGTTAGAATTAAGAATTCAGGAAAGAGGTGAATTTGAAGCTCGCTAGCTAGATGACCATGGGCAAATCACTCCTTTTCTTTACCTGTAAAACAAAAAAATTGTGCTCTGAAGGCTTTTCAAGTTTTAAATGTATGATCTTCTAACAAAATTAAAAGCCCCTGTTCTTAAAGAGTTTACATGTAGTTTAAAATGGAAAGAGTAATGGATTAAAGGACCTGGGTTTAAAGCCTCTTACTAGATGCATGACATTGGATAAATAAGTCATTTAATCTCTCTGGAACTCAGTTTCCCCTTTTATAAAATGATGTGGTTGGGCTCTTTAAGGTTTTTTCTAACTTTAAAGCTATGAATCTATAAAGACAGGCCCCAAGAGTTGAATTCACTCACCTATGATATAAGAATTTAGGTGTCCTGATTCCTAGGCCAGGGGTCTTTCCCTCCCATCACCAAGCAATTACTTAAAGAGCATTTAGGTGGTACAGTGGAACCAGAGTCAGAAAGTCACCTCTTTGTGAGTTCAAATCTGTCCTCAGACACTTATCTTCAGTGTGACCTCAGGCAAGTCACTTAATCCTATTTGCTTTAGTTTTCCTCATCTGGAGAAGGAAATGGCAAATCACTTCAGTATTTTTTTGCCAAGAAAACTCCAAATGGGGTCATGGAGAGTTGAATATGACTGAAATAATAAAAAGTACAACTTAGGGACAGGGATATGCACAGATTTTTTTTCTATTAAGGAGCCCCCAGGAATAAGCACCTAAATGTAAGAAGGTGTGAGGGTGAGATGAAAGGATTCTAGCTGGGTTCTAAGGGCTTCAGATGCTATAAAATCTTCCAGTTCTTTTGTGTGTTCATGGCAAAAACTAATTCAGTCATTGATAGTAAAAGCTGGGCAGCTAGGTGGTACAGTATATAGAGCACCGACCCTGAAGTCAAGAGAACCTGAGTTCAAATCTGTCCTCATATACTTGATAATTGCCTACCTGTGTGACCTTGGGTAAGTCACTTAACCCCATTGCCATAAATAAAATAAGAAAAAGATAGTTAACATTTCTAACATTTCTATAGTGCTTTAATGTTCGTGAAATGGTTTACATAGGCTGCCATCTGGCTATTCTCTTTTAACAGATAAGGAAACCAAGGGTCACAAAGCTAGTAAATGGTTTGGAGGGATTTGAACCCAGTCAAGAAGACAGGATTGCTGGAGCTATATACCTAGAAGAGAGAAAAACCTCCTTCAGCTCCAGTATAGCAATTGAGACATCACTTCAGAGGTATTTCTTGGTCATCCAAAGCAACAATTTTCCTACCATCTTGGTGGTCTAACTTCAAGGTCAGATGGCCAATTGGATTATTCCTACTCATTTCTATTTATGCATGCACAGCTTCATTATTTCCTCCCCTCTTCCTTCCTCACTCTCAAAATTGAGATTGCTTCAAAAGCATGGTAAAGAAGGTACACATCCTGTTTCCTTTTCTTGAGGCAGTGTAGATAAAATCTTTTGATTGTACTGGAGGGCATGAGATAGTTGTTGATCCCTCCCTTCCTCTTGCTCCCCACCTCAATGAAAAGTTTAAGGTACAGGTTATCTCACCAAAGTAAAACTGCCTTGTTTAGGTTGTTACCAAGTATCATAATGCTAAAGGATATCTGGAGTTGAAAAACTAGAATTCCACAGATTTAGGCTAACATGCAATAGTATCTAGCATAATACTTTTGTGGAGGTAATTTAGTAGCTGTTACTTAGACATTGTTCCTTGAACTTTACTGATATTATGGATAGAATACTGACCCTGGAGTCAGAAAGACTTGATTGCAAATCCAACATCAGACCCTTAGGAACTGTGTGATGGGGCGGGGGGATCACTTCAGCATTGTTTGCCTTAGTTTCCTCATCTATGAAATGGGAATAATAACAGCCCCTGCCTTGAATGATTGTGATGAAGATCAAATGTGATATTTCCAAAAGTGTCTGGAATACAGTGGGCACTTAATAAATGCTTATTCATTTCCCTTTTCCCTTCTTTATTAGAATACTGGTACAAGAAAAGCATCTGTCATCACATCAACTTTGATTAAATAAATGTTAACTATTACATAGGGGAAAAAAATCAGTGATTGCCATGTGAAAAAACCTAAAAAAGTACTACTACACACATAAGTCACTTCAAACTCCTCAGAAGAGATTACCAATAATTGACTGGTTATAACTGAGGGTCTGGTGACATTGGCTGCCTTTCTATTACTCAACCAAGATACTCCTGACCCTGCATTTTTCACAGGCTACCCCTATTGCCTGGAATTCTCTCCTTCCTTATTCTGTCTCCAGGTTCCCTAGCTTCCTTTAAGTTATTAAACTTTGACTATATGCCAAGGACTGTGTTATTGTCTGGAAATATAAATACAAGCAGAGAGAAAAAAACGGTCCCTTCCCTAAATGGAACTTCTAGTCTAATGGGTGAAGATAACACATGAATGAAAAGGGAGGCTGAGTATGGTAAAGAAAGTCAGGAGGGCAGCCTGGAAAGGAGGGAAGTTAGCTAAAATCCCCACTTCTGTAAGAAACCTTTCCCATACAAATATATTTTTACATGTTTTATATGTATTTATATATTTGTGTGTACATATGTATATATTGTATATAGTTGTTTGTATGTTGTTTTCTCCCTTGGAATAGTATTTGTCTGTTCAATAGTATGTGCTTAATTAATACTTGTTGACTCTCTTCTTGCCTCCAAATCCAACACTCTCTCCATTTTAACATACTGTTCTTCACAATAATAACTAAAATTTATATATACTTTAAGGTTTGCAAAACATTTTACAAATATTTTCTCATAGCTTTTCTCTGCATTTTATAGGGAGAGACTAAGTGACTTGTTCAGGGTCAAACAATTAATAAATATGAGGTTGGATTCGTATTCATGACTTTCAGACTCCAGTTCCAGCACTCTTTTCACTGAAGCATCTAGTTTCCTGTAAGTTCTTCTTCTTTTTTTTTTTTGGTTCCTCAATAAGGAGTAAAGGAAACCAGTTTGGGAAATTCACTTTAGCTATTTCAAATATCTTAGAAAATTTATCATCAAAAGAAAAACAGATCACTTTTACAGAGTCCTTTCCTTATGAAGAATTTTTTTTAGAAAGATTTTATTTATTTTGAGTTTTACAATTTTCCCCCCATTCTTGCTTCCCTCCCCCTCCCCCCCACAGAAGGCAGTCTTGTTAGTCTTTACATTGTTTCCATGGTACAATATATATTGATCTAAGTTGAATGGATGAGAGAGAAATCATATCCTTAAGGAAGAAAAATAAAGTATAAAAGACAGCAAAATTACATAATAAGATAATGTTTTTTTTCCCCCCTAAATTAAAGGTAATAGTCTTTGGTCTTTATTCAAACTTCACAATTCTTTCTCTGGACTTATGAAGAATTATTGACAAAATTCTAGGATGTCTCAGAAGGTGAACGCTGAAGTTAAATAAAGAGAAGTGGAGAGAAAAAATGATTACCAATTAGAGAGACAATATTTGTGAAATTTCAATGGCAACATTGTGTACTCAATGACTGTGCAGGGCCCTAGGACATGCAATTATTCACCATTTGGCCTTAAGCAAATCAATTCAGTGCCCAGAGTCTAAATCTGAATCCATAAAACAGGGACTGATAATAATAGGTGCCCTACCTGCTTCTCCAGGGGTCATTTGAGGATAAAGCACCATTGGAGTGATGCTTTGAAAGGCTGGGATGAAAGGTACTTATCTAAGCTACAAAGAGTGATTGTACTTGATGAATCGCTTTTTGGCATGAATTGTTTAGGATATTTGTCCCTGGCAGGGTAGGTAGGTTTGGCATGGCAACCTCCCTGGGAGGTGGCAGTGGGGACAGAAGCTCTTGAGGTCAGTGTTTCCCATAACCGGGTCGTTGGATGGGCACCAATCCATGTCCAATTGTTACTAGCCCACAAAACTTTTATTTCCAAAGATCCAAAGGTGGTACAGAGAGCACTGTGTTTTCCAAGTTCAGATCTGGCTCCAATACTCACTAGTTATGTGATCCAGGACAAATCACTTAACTCTGTTTGCCTCAGTTTTCTCATCTGTAAAATGAGCTGGAGAAGGGAAATGACAAATCATTCCAATATCTTTGCCAAGAAAACCCCAAAATGGGGTCACAAAGAGTTAGGCATGATCTATAACAAAAACAATATTTTTATCACTCAAAACTTATGATCTTAGAAAATAACAACCTGATTCTTCTTCCTTAGTAACAATAATAGCTGATATAATAATAATAATAATAATAATGATGATGATGATGATGATGATGATGATGATGATGATGATTAGTATTTAAATGCTTTAGGATTGCATATATTTCATTTGATTCTTACAATGACCTAATAAGGCAAATGATATTCTTATTCTCCTTTTTAAAAGATGAGGAAACAGATTGAAAGAGTTTGTGACTTGTCTAGACTCATCTAGTTAAGAAGTATCTGAAACTGGATTTGAATTCAGGTATTTTTGACTTCAATTCCATGGTTCTATCCACTACAATACCAACCTGGAATTTCTACAATACTTTGAGATTCCTAAAGAATTCTTATCTCATTTGGTCTCTCTTCATCCTGGTCTCTCTCCTATTCCCTTCTTTGTCCCCTGAGCAGCTTAGGTGTTAAGGCTGAAGAGGTGGAGTGATCCACAGTAGAGAATTTAAATATGTGACCAGTCCATACTATAGTCTGGAAAAAACTATTTTGGATCCCTCAGTCAATAGCAAAAGATGGTGCTAAAAATGGACTTATGCTTTTATGATTTAAGCAATCCCCAAATACCCCTTCTTTTCCACTATCATTTAAAATGCAGAATGAGTCAGATTTTGCTTTCCATCTTCCACACACATAATCATTATACCTTTTTGGAAGCTATCATAGGATCATAGATTTGGAGATGGAACATATCTCAAAGACTGTGTAAGTCCAACCTTCACCTTTTACTGATAAATAAATTGAAACTCAGCAAAGTTATATAAGTTGACCATGATCATACTGGTAGTAGATCTCTAAAACAGCATTTGAATCAAGGTTTTCTAACTCTAAATCCAATGCTTTTTTCTCACTTTACCATTTATTAAACATCTTCTATATGCTAGTATAGGACAGTTAGGTGGTGCATTGGATATAGTGCTGGGCCTGGGATCAAGAAGACTCAACTCTCTGAGTTCAAATCTGATTTCTGACACTTTGTTGTTAGGTGGGCAAATCACTTAAAATAGCAAACCATTCTAGTATCTTTAACAAGAAAGTCCCAAACTCTCACTAATAGTCCAGTATGACTGAAAATGAACAACAAAAAAATGCTTAACCCATATCATATTTTGTTCTGGGGTTGTTTGGTTTTGCTTTGTTTTTAGTTTTCCCCTCATTCTGGCTAATTGAGATTTTTTACTAGTTGGGTCCAATACTAACTAGATTCAATATTTAGAGTTCAGTTGTAGACATCATATTTTAGAAGAGATATATGAGAACGAGGAGCATATTGAAAGGAAGGCAACTAAGACAGTCAGAGGACTCACACCCATGATATCTGAGAATTCCTTCAAGGTCCCAAGGTCTTTAGCCTGGAGAAGAGAAGAATTAGGAAAGATATGATTGCTGTCTTTAAGTACTTAAAAGTTTCTCATGTGGAATTGAAGGAATTAGCCTTATTTATTTTGACTCCAGAGAACAGAACTAAAACCAATCTGGAGAAGAAACAAGGAGAAAGATTTTTAACTCAGGATATAAAGAATAAAATTTTCCAATTAATGTGTTCAAAAATTGTAATGGGCTGTTTTACTGAGTAATGCGACCCTTAATTATAACCTGAACTTGGATGAAATGCTTGTTCACAATTATATGAAGATATCATGAACGTTTCCAGACAATGTAACCTCTAAAGAATATGATAGTTCTAAGATTTTGTGATTTTGTGCAACAGGATTCAGGATTTAAAGTTGGAAAGGACCTTTGATTGAGATCATTCTATTCAACTTCCTCATTTTACAGAAGAAGATTCTAAAACTCCAAAGAGGTTAAGGGACTGATCCAAGATCACAGGGCTATTAAAAGCTAGGCTCAAGGTGTGAACACAGTACCTACTGATGCTGCATCCAGTACCCTTTTCAGGACCACTAACTTTCAATAATAATTACCCAATAAATACTTGTATTGAGCTGAATTAGCACTTAGCCTCTCTCTCTCTAGGGAGCATTTAAAAAGGCTAGAGGGTTCACACTAAATCTCTGTACAATTTTAATAAAGCCACAAGAAGTGCCCATGTGTAGACTTATCTCCACCTGTGGCTTCCCTATCTCATATAACATGATCACACAGAGAAGTCTTGACAGTCTAGAAACAAGTCATCTCCACAAAACAAAAGCACAAAGGGCTGCCATTTTGATTCTATTCTCTTGCTGTCTGACACAAAGACTCTTTTAAAGGATTTATCTCAACTCTCATTTTTTTTTTTGGTCAAGATTGATGAAAGTAAAATGATACAGGTCTTATTTTACCTGTATGGGTCACAATGATTACGTATTATAAATTTTGGGACAATTGGGACATTTTAATTTCTTGTCTAACCAAGACTTAAGAAGCAAGGCCAAGAAAAGGCGGGCAATTCTGTGGAGTTAAATGGGAAAGATTTGGCACAAGCTCCCAGTCTAAGCAGGCAAGGAGTTCAGGTCAATAAGGTCATCAGGAGCAGGAAAAGCAAGCAGGGTCCAAGATATTGGCAATCTGCAAGTCAGCGAGAGGGGAAATCTTGGGCTGGATGTTGAACTCTAATCTTCAGGCAGAATTGTTGATCTTCCATCTTGTTCCTCTTTCTGGATCCAGGCTGCCCTGGGCTCTCCGAATTGATCTTGGTCAGAAAGGTATCAGAGGTTTTTACAGGTCACTCCTGTTCCTAATTAAGTTAGGGACCGAGAGGTTAAGATAAGTCTGTGTTGCAAAGTATGAATCTGAAACTGAACTGTCTCATCTTGGGGGTCATACAATTATAGATTTTTTTGAAGTTGAATCCACAATGGGATGTTTGTTTACTTTGTTATAAAAGAATCATAAAACATTAGAGGTACAAGAGAATGGAGAGAGACATTTAGGTCAATTTCCTCATTTGTAGAAAAGAAAAATGAAGTGTCACTCTTGGTGATTCATTATCTCTCAATGTCCCAGACAACTCTCTAAGACTGAAAGTATTGGTTGTGATTCAGTCATTTCATTATATCTGATATGTTGTGTTCCCATGTGGGATTTGCCCTTCCCTTCTCCAGATCATTTTACAGATGAAGAAATTGAATCAAACAGGGTTAAGTGACTTGCCCAGGGTCATATAGCCACTGGGTATCTGAAGCTGAATTTAAATTTAGGATTTTTTAACTCCAGACCTGGCACTCTGAGTCCCCTAGCTGACACCTTAAATCACAGTCAATACCAATCTGCATTGGTAGAGGGAGTCCCCTGTGCCAGTGAAATCAGTCTAGTAGGGATCCCAAACTCTTTGAAAGGAATATAGTTTTATGTAGCAGGATGACATAGTGGTCAATTTTAATCCCACTTCAGACACTTTCTAGCTGCAAGTTATTTAGCTTTTCTGAGTCTCAGTTTTCTCTTCTGCAAGATAAAAATAGTACCTATCTCACAGGATAGTTATGAGGCTCAAATGAGCCATAATGCACATAAGGTACTTTGAAAATCTTAAAACCCAGAGAAAATCATATATAGATATATATATATATATATATACATATATATATATATATGTATTTTATTATCATAGCTTTCAAATGCAAACTGTAACTGGAATGAACTTAACAAGTGTTATGAAAGTTCTTTCAGGAACTACTTTACCAAACAAGTATAATGTGATTAAAATGACAAGTTAAATAGAGGCTTTCTAAATACCTGAAAAAGTTTGATCCTTTATGTAGGTTAATCTCCATTTTAAAAACACTACTTATCAAACATTTTCTCTATATAAAGTGGAAAAAGTAAACCAGTTCAGGATGACTTCAAATTCTAAATTCTCAAATAGTGTAGTGCTGCTAGTTGGTAATTAAATAGAGTACCCGGTCCAGGTGTGCAAATCTGGCCTCAGACACTAGTTGTGTGACCCTGGACAAGTCACCTAACCCAGTTTGCTTATGATTTCCCATCTGAAAAATGAACTGGAAAAGGAAATGGTAAACCACATTAGTATTTTGCAAAGAAACCCTGAATGGGGTCAGAAAGAGTCAGACATGACTGAACAACAATAAGAGGTTGTGAGGTTTAACATTAGCCCCAAAGTCAGGAAGAAAGGGTAAAGATTATTGCTCCATTTTATAGAAGAGGGAACTGAGGCTTGGAAAAGTTAAGAAATTTTCAGTTTCACATTATCCACATAGTTTCTCTCAATTATATAGAGAATGGAAAGTTGATTGTTTCATATGTGACACATTTGGCACAAGGCTCTAAACTCCTTTCATCTATTTTCAGTGATGATAATAATGATGATGATGATGATTGCCCTTCTTTCTTGAAAAAGACCATGACATCAGGGAGATGATGCCATGATATGAAGGTGAATTGAATTTGAGTGAGGGGAGCTGTGTTAAGTCACCAGCCTTACTTTCTCCTCTAGAGCCACCTGGGTCCAGTGGACAGATATGAATCAGGATGACTGGAGATGGCTCAGGCTGCCAGACATTTAAGATTAACTTATTTGCTCAAGGGCACACAGCTAGTGAGTGTCAAGTGTTTGAGGCTGGATTTGAACTCAGGTCTTCCTGACTCCAGGACCGTTGCTCTACTCACTGTGCAACCTCTTTTTCAGAGGTGGAAGGGGTATGCAATATATCAAGCTGCCTGACATGTTTGATGTGTTTGCTTAAGTTGACTCCCCTGTCTCTCCTCCTTCCCTCCCTTTTTTCTTTTTTAATATAAGATGACTCATAGGGGAGGGATATATTCAGAAATAAGATGATGTAAAATCAAAGTAAATCAACAAAAATAACATTTTTTAAAAAAAGATTGCAAAGTTTGCACTCTGGTAACCTGATTCTTAGCGTTATAAAAGAAACCTTAGAAGCTCTTTTTCTGGAAGACTGAATTCAAAGGATGAAAGTCTAAAGTTTCTGACAATTTACTGTTGTCCCAAATCAACAGAAAGTTGCTTGTGGTCAAACAGGCCAGAAATACTCTTTAGTGGCTCATCAGACCCCAGTTAGATTAATGCTCACATGCTTTCCTTCCAAGTGCAGACCCTTCAGATCACAGACCATTTTTCATCAGCTGGTACAGTATAGTGATTATTGATTGAAAAAAAAAATTGCCTCGGCAACAAGCCCCCAAGCAATGATGGCCCCAGAGGCCCACCAAAACAGACTGCTTCTAAAGTTTGCTTTGTTTCTGCTCTGACCTCTTTATCTCCTCCCTGACTCTTCCCTCTTCTGTGCTGTTTCTCTTTAGACTACAAAAACACACACACAGGCTCGAAAAACCCTGCTTTGGCTCCCCCAGCGCTTAGTGGGAAACAAGCTGGTGCCTGAGGGGGATTACCGATGGCTGAGGCAGGAAACCATGAGATCAGGAAATAAAGGCAAAGCAAGGCTGCAGGGCCACCAGCTTTTTGCCTTTTACATCTTCCAGATGGCTCAGAAATCCTCTTTCGGTTTTTTTGGTTATGAGGCATGCTCAGAAATGTACCAGACTTATCCCTAAGCTGGACAGACTAGCCATCTACCTGATGTAAATTCATGGATACCAAGAAGGCACCCTTATACCCCAAATAGGGCTCCCACCTTCTTGTTTAAATTTGAAATACTATTCTTGGGAATTCATTCCTTTTGCAGGGTTTCTTAACCTGAAATTTCTAATGACTTTAAAAACATTATTGACATCCTTTTTTTTCTTACTGATGTTTTTCTTCCACCTTCCCTTCCCACCCCCTTTCCTCAGTGGTGAACAGTATAGTGAACATTGTACATGTACATTTGTGTTTAACATGTTTATATGTTAGTCATTTTCTATAAGAGGAATTAGTATAAAGGAAAGAAAAAAATCATGAGATAGTAAAGAAAAACATAAGAGAAATTTTTAAAAAGTTAACAATGTTCATGCAGATTCTGTAGAATTCTGATCTCCTTTGTAATCCCATAATTTTATTTAAAATTTTATTTTAAAACAGTTAAACATATTATTCTGAGAAGGGATTCATAAGCTTCAATCAGATTTACCAAACAGTTCTATGATACAAAAAAATTAAGAACCCCTACTTTGGAAAAATGGTCAATTGCCTACAGTATTGGAAATGGAATAAGAGGACAGAGCTTTAAATACTGTTTCCATCACTTAATATCTGTGTGTCCTTGAGAAAGTCACTTGCCTTTCTTTATATTGTCTCGTTTGTAAAAAAAAAAATTAGGTATCCCAGTGGATAAGAGCTAGACCTGGACTCAAGAAGACTATGTTCAAATCTGATCTCAGATACTCACTAGCTATGAGACCCTGGGTGAGTTACTTAACTCTGTTAGCCTCAGTTTCCTCATATGTAAAAAGAGCTGGAGAAAAAAAATGACAAGTCATTCCAGTATCTTTACCATGAAAACCTTAAATGGGGTCATGAAGTATCATACAGGACTAAGCAACAACAAAATAAAAGAATTGAAATAGGTATCTCAAAGGTGTCTTCTGGTTTTAAATTGGAAAGCCTATTTAAAATACTAATCCTCCCTTAGGAGAGGTAACAACTTCCTACTGGGAAACTTGCTCAGTTCTCAGATAGTGGGCTACTAAACTGAGATTCAAACTCAAGTTCTCATATACCCTCTAACCTAGCATGTCTTTTTTTAAAATTTTTTTTGAAGGGCAAATGGGGTTAAGTGGCTTGCCCAAGGCCACACAGCTAGGTAATTATTAAGTGTTTGAGATCAGATTTGAACCCAGGTACTCCTGACTCCAAGGCCAGTGCTTTATCCATTATGCCACCTAGCTGCCCCACCTAGCTTGTCTTATACTTCAGCATTACTAACTTCATATCCTTTTTTTTTGAAATCTGTATTAAGAACAGAGATTCCACCAGGGCATGAGGGATGAGAAACTGTCACTAGGGAAAATGCTCTTATTTGGCCTCAAAACATTATTGATCTCTTTTGTAATCCCATAATTTTATTTAAAATTTTAATTTTAAAACAAATATTCTGAAAATTAAATATTAAATATTCTAAGAAGGGATCCAAAAATCTCAATCAGACTTGTCAAAAGATATCTATAATACAAAAATTAAGAATCCCTACTTTGGAGATAGGGTCAAATCCCTACAATATTGGAACTGGAGTAAGAAGACAGCGATTTAAATACTGGTTCTATCAATATCTATGTGTCCTTGGGGAAGTCACTTGTTCTCTTTTTGTTCTCTCATTTGTAAAATGCTAACTTACCACAGTGGATAGTGCTGAACCTGGAGTCAGGAAGACTGTTCAGATCTTACCTCAGAAACTTATTTGCTGTGTGATAATGGGCAAGGGTCTCATTTGAGAGCATAGACAAGGATACTCTGTAGACAGAGCCCCATTCTTTCCTCAGAGGATTTCAATGAAAAAATCACTGGAATTATATCAACTGCATGTCCTTGAGCAAGTCGCTCTACATCTTTGAACTGGAATTTTCTCATCTGTAAAATAGGGACAGTAATCTCTACTGAGATCCCAGAGAAGTTGTGAGAATTACATGAATCAATGAATATTAAAGAGCCTTGAAGTTAGATCATAAACAACTAGGGGATCCCATCTCCAGGGAGGAAATCAGCCAGACCTTGAAGTGGGGGAAACTCTAATAGATTCTTAATGCAGAGAATGGGTGTCCTTCCTCCCTTAGAGGAAAGATATAGTTTCACACCTGGTTTGTGGCTTTAATTTTGGTGACACCATCAAGTCTTGGGAACTAAGGAAGAGGGAAGGAAGAGTGAGAAATGAGGAGGTGGGATGCTGTTCTATGTCACCCAGTTCCTTCCCTTTCTTCACCATTCAGCTCTGCTCCTTTTCCCCCAGTCCCTCCTAAGTTGTTCCCTTCTCCAACTTCCCAACACACAGGAAGGCTGGGAGTGAGGTGGGCCCCCAAGTCACACTTAGCATTTCTGAGCTAGTAAATAGACCAAATGAAGGCTTTTCTGCCCGATGAAAAGGGTTTCTTCCAATCCTGTCGTGTTTGGTTGAGTTTTTGTTCATCCCATTCTGATACAGGCCTGTGTAAGGTCAATGACTCCTTTAAAAATAAGGAAAACATGGAAACATGCCCAGTTTCTATCCTGCTGACACTGCAGTTCTCTGTAGCTGGCCCACAGTTCACTGCTGAAGCCCTCACAGCAATTGTTCACAAAGGTCTGCAATCTATTATGCTAAGGTTGACTGCTACATTCAAATGTAAAAACAGATCCTTGGATCAACAGTCTGTAAAAAGCCAAGAAAAATGTGGTAGGGTCCTTTACTCAGTGGAGCATAGAAAATGACAAAAAGAGGCTCCCTGGGCACATACACAGAACAGAACATGCGCCCTTTTAGAGTTATCTTGCAAAGAAACCTCTCAGTCCGTTTTCCTTGTGTGAAACATTTTCCATAGAAGCAGCCTCATTTTGTAGATGAGAAAATCATGGAATGGACTAGCATGGTACTCGAAGCACTGGGAGTCATATTCATTCAGTTTAGTTCAGTGCAGAATAATTCAATTCAAAAAACCATTTTAAAGCCAGCCAGGAATCTAGATATTTTGTTTGGTAGTGGGAAATGCATAAATAAAGTTAAAAAAACTGCCCATGAACAAAGAATTCACATTTTATGGAGAAACAATATATGAGGAGATAAATACAAAATAGATAGTGTCCAAATTACATTACACAAAATTTGGTGGTGATGGGGATTCAGGGAATTCTAACTCCTGGGGAATCTAAAAAGACCCTATATAGAAGATGGCAATTGAGTGAAGCCTCAAGCTCCCTCTGAACTTCCAATGGTGCAGAGGTAAAGAGGGAGAGCATTTGGGCTCCAGAGATAACCTGAGAAAAGACAGGGAGATAAAAAGAATTGCATGCAAGGGAACATCAAGGAGGTCCTTTTAATCTGGAATGTAAGACTCCTGACTCTCAGGTCATTGCTTTAGCACTAGAGCACAAGATCCAGACAGGAAAAGATGTTAGGTGGGGTCAATTAGGATATTTGCAAATTTGAAACATCAACCAAAAAAATCCCATGGTTGCCATCTCAGTTTGTTCAGACATTGAGAAACATACATATTGTGGGGAATAGCTGAATAACCAATTTTAATTTGTTTTCCTGAACTCTCTGTTCTGCACTGGGGGTCCAGGATGCCACATTGGCATTAGTAATGCATGCTCGTTCTTTTCCTCTAGAGAGTTGCCAAATTGCTGTTAATATTCTGCCTGCTTCATTTGTTCACCTATTGGCAATTACCTAGCTGAGATCATTGTTTTTCCCCTTTCTTTATTTTTAGCACAGTGCAGTAATTTTTCAGCAGGCTGGTGATTAGAGCTGCAATCTCGGCTTTTTCTGAGTTTGAGAAGTCTTCCTTTAGTTAATTGTGTCAAAATCACTTTAATTGATTAAGTAACAAGCTTATACTTTCCTTTTGTCTTGTGAATAGTTCTTTTTGACTGAACCCAAACTGGTACTGTGCCTGTATACATTTGTGCCTGTGAGTGTCCATATACAAACACACATATACATATCCAAATGGGTACACTCATATGCTCATGTACCACTGTGTATACATGTGAAGTGTTCCCTTATTAAGCAGGTTTCCAAGTAAATATTGACTGTTGAATTCTGATTGGTGATATGATCTTTGGAGCCATCCAGACTTTTCCAGCCCTTGGTCTGGGTGGGTCAGCAGGTCATGGACAGTTTCCAGGTCCACTCTCAGGAAGGGAGAGTATCCAGGAAGGGAGGGAGTGATAGTTAGATTCTGAGTTCTCTTTTGGTCTCTGCCATAATTATATTTTGGGACAGAGCATTAGTTACTTCAATTGTATGTCTCTCAAATCCATAGTTTGCTACTGAAGCAAAATGTAAACATGGTCCACACTTAATAGGGGAATACTTCACATAGGTACACAGAGTGGTGCATGAGCATCTAAGAGTATACCCTATTCGTGTGTGTGTGTGTGTGTGTGTGTGTGTGTGTGTATGCATATGTGTGTTTGTCCATGCACACTCATAGGCACAAATATGTACAGGCACAGTACCAGTTTGGGTTCAGTCAAAAAGTCACAAGACAAAAGTTAAAAACTCTCAACTTGAACAAATTTAAGTTGTTTTTTGGAAATACTCATACTGATCAAACTATAGGGAGGTGGGAAGTTTTTATTGTGACCAAAAAAGCAATAGTGACATAAATTACTATGTCAAATACTGAACTGGGTCAAAGAGAAAGTCTATGTTTAGTGTTCTCCTTATCAGTTGGCTTAACTGCTCTGTGGAACCTTCACTCTGTTCCATTTAGATCAGTTTCTGTAAAGGTAACTCAGTCACTAGGGTCTGTATGAACTGATTGCTTTGCATGAACCCAGTGCTGGAATAGTCTACTCCAACTATGCCTATCTAGATTGCAGTATTGCTTCATAGGTAAGCAGAATGGTGACTAATTACAGCAGAGTCAAAATATTGAATTCACTGTGATGCCTACATTATGCCATTTGTCTAGGGTTTATGGGTATGAAATATTATTAGTAACATAGGAGAAGGTTTGGACTTTCATTCCTAAAAGGTGTGTCTTTACAAAAATTGGGGGATGCAGCCTGAGTTCAGAGTCCAGTATACAAACATGCCATTAAATCCTATAGAAGAGGGATAATGTGTTCTATTAGTGAAAATTTTGAGAATCTTTGTTTAAGAATTTTTAATGGAAGGGACATAGGGAAGAACTTATTAATAATTAGGATAGGTCCAATTTAAGGGTGAGTCCTCCATCACCAAAAATTTTCAAGCAGAAGATGAATGGCCACTTGTCAAGAATATTATAGAAGGAATTTATGCTTCAGGAAGGGGTTGGGCCAGAAAACTGATTCTATGGTTTTATGAAGTATAATTATAATAATGAGATTGGTACTATGTACTCAGTTCTCATTTACTTAACATGAATTGGGATGCTCAGGCATAGATAAGACTCTCTCTCTCTCTCTCTCTCTCTCTCTCTCTCTCTCTCTCTCTCTCCCTCCCTCCCTCCCTCCCTCTCTGGTTTTTGTAAGGCAATGGGGTTAAATGACTTGCCCAAGGCCACACAGCTAGGTAATTATTAAGTGTCTGAGTTCAAATTTGAACTCAGGTCCTCCTGACTCCGGGGCCGGTGTTCTATCCACTGTTCTACCTAACCACCCCCCTGATCTTTCTTTAAATGAAAGGTCTCTAACTGAAAGTGAATCTATTACTGTCCTTAAACTTTTTCATGGATTGTCATGAAATGCCATTTAGAAGAAAAGAACTACACAAAACCTGAAGTTATTTAAGAAGTCTCTTGCCTATATATAATTAATATTTTAAGAAGAGAGTTGGGGGGCAGCTAGGTGGCACAGTGAATAGAGCACTGGCCCCAGAGTCAGGAGGACCTGTGTTCAAATTCGGCCTCAGACACTTAATAATTCCCTAGCTGTGTGACCTTGGGGATGTCACTTAACCCCATTGCCTTAAGTAAATAATTTTTTTTAAAAAGAAGAGAGTTGGAAAGTTCTGATTATAAACACCAATAAAAACATAAAATCTGAAATAAAAATAGCAATGCTATTCTGCCATAAGAAATGATAAACAGAATGTTCTCAGGAAAAACTTGGGAAGATTCACATGAGCTGGTGCAAAGTGAAATATACTGTGTACAAAGTAATAGTAATATTGTAAGATGATCAGTTCTGAAAGACTTAGTTTTTCTCAGCAATACAGTGACCCAAAACAACTCTGAAGAACTTATGATAAAGAATGTTGTCCATTCTTGGAGAAAGAACTGATGGTACAGATTGAAACATATTTTTTCTACTTTATTTTTTTTGAGGGGGGGAAGGTCTATGTTTTCTTTCACAACATAACTATTATGGAAATGTTTTGCATGACTACACGTTTATAATCTATATCAAATTGCTTGCTTTCTCAATGGGGGTGGGTGGGGCAGGAGAAAGAATTTGGAACTCAAATTTTTAAAAATGAATGTTAAAAATTGTTTTACATGTTACTGCAGAAAAATAAAATACTAAATTAGAAAAAATAAAAGTATAATTAATTTACTCTGAACCTTCCTCCCCCGCCAAACTGAGGTTGATTATATTTTACTAGACAGGGAACTAATAGCTACTTATGTGGAAGCCATTTTTGTACCAGCTGTCAATATGCAATTGGACCATGTTAGAGTAAGAATCAATATAAATACCAAACTAAGAGAAAGATTAAAACTGAGAATATGATATGACATGCAATACAGATTCCTGAAAGCTGACCTACTTAAGCTATTGATAGAAAAAAATGGGAAATGAATTTTAAAAAAAAGAAATTGAAATGAATGCCATTTCCTAAGAAATGCTGTGAATCAAGAAACCATTTTAGAGAGAAAAATATTTGATCTCCTTGCCAAATGAATAAATAGGGCAACCAATGGCAGCAGAATATAAACTAGCAAATATATCACAGAGGAAAAGAGTGGAAGATTATGAGTGGTTACTATTACATACAATGTTATTGTTGAGTCATTTTTTTTTTCAATTATGTCTGACTCTCTGTGACCCTATTTAGAGTTTTCTTGGCAGAAATTCTGGAGTGGTTTTCCATTTCCTTCTGCAGGTCATTTTACAGGTGAAGAATTGAAGCAAACAGGGTTAAGTCACTTTCCCAGGGTCACAAAGCTAGTAAATGCTTGAAACCAGATTTGAACTCACAAAGAGACTTCCTGACTCCAAGCCCAGTCCTCTATCCACTGTATCACCTGATTGCCCCATCACATGATAGCCAGAAACACTTATGGCAGACCAAATAAACTATACTATCTCAAAGTTAAAGATGGAAAAACAAAACAAGAAAATTGTAAACATTATAAAGACATACATAACAATTTCTTCCCCCTTCTTAATGTCAGTGACGTTACCACATTCGGAAATAGAATTAAAGAAAACAAAGATGGAAGTTTTTACCACCTTGAATCCTTGACATTGTTAAATGGTTCATCATTTAAAATTGATATGATTTTATCATTGTGAATGGCAGTAATGAAGTTGTATTATCAACTGTTTTGTCACTGTACCCCAAAGACTATGAAATCTTCCCATATGACTTGCTGCTAAAATCTGTTTCTCCTTCTCCCTTCTACTTTTCCATTCAAATCATCTTACTCAACTAGAATTTGAGCTCCTTGAAGGTAGAAATTTTCTTTTTGTTTATCTTTGTATTTCAATCAAGTAAATGACTTGATTGAAACTGATTTATATGAACTGATGCAGAATAAAATAAGCAGAACTAGAAGAATCAATTATGTTATAGCTATATATTATATATAACTATCTATAGACACACACATTTCTATTTGCTTGTTGTATTACCCCATTAGATTGTGATCTCCTTGAAGGCAAAGATTCTCTTTTGCCTTTTTTTTTCCTTGTACCCCTGGTTCTTAGTACTGTGCCTTACACCCAGCAGGTATTTGATAAAGATTGGTTGACTGCAGGAGATACTATTATTATCCTTGTTTTACAGTTGAGAAAACTGAGGTAAACAAAGATTAAGTGATTTGCCTAGGGTCACCCACCTTGTAAGTGACTAAGGTCTTTCCAATTCCAAGCCCAGTGGTCTATCTGCTACACTACCTAGTATTATATACTTAAAAGCCAAGGTAAGTTATATAGAAAACAGATTTTGGGTTCCTGCACAAGCCTCTTTTAAATTCTATTTTTTTAATATGGAAATGCTTCATTTGGTGTTTGTTAAGTTCAGAATTTTTAAAAAAATAAATAAAAAGTGTGAGGCATTTAGACCTGATGGCCTCCAACATCCTTTCTAGCTCTAAATTTATGGTCTTTTGTTCCTGTATCTTGGACAGATATTGGGAGGAATGATGAACTGGGCCTAGAATTTAACAGGATGAACAAAATGGGATGAATCGCCTTTGGAAAATTTTATAACAATTTAATGACCCCAAGCTCCTTCCTGAAACAAAACCCTGTCCTCTTGATGCCAATATTCTTCCAGTGATGCTATATGGTTGTGAATCATGGAATACCAGTCTATAAAGATTTAAAGTTGCAGGTTACTCAAAAATACAATGGAAAGATGAACAGTAGGTCTGCATAGATTGCAACATATTGCCAGCAAAGAAGATTGGGGAGGGATCAAAGTTTAAAATGAAAGAGGAGAAAGGACACAAAGGATGCCAGCAGATAACTGCAGGAGTAGAAACTGAGTCTGGCCACATTGGTATCCATGGAATATTAGAAGATATAAAAGGAAGGCCCCTTGGCATGTTGGGTGGAACTCTATGGAAGAATTAAAGAAGGACATGGACAAAGGTCTCATAAGATAAAAAAAAAGTCTGCATCCTTGGAGAGAATGCCCCTCACATATCAAAGTATCAAAGCAAACATCTCTTTCTTCCTGTTGAACCAGAGAGACCTGCATGTAGCAGGCTCAATAAATATTGGTTCAAATTTTGAAATTTCTTTTTCTTTCTTTCTTTCTTTCTTTCTTTCTTTCTTTCTTTCTTTCTTTCTTTCTTTCTTTCTTTCTTTCTTTCTTTCTCTCTTTCTTCTTCTTCTTCTTCTTCTTCTTCTTCTTCTTCTTCTTCTTCTTCTTCTTCTTCTTCTTCTTCTCTCTCTCTCTCTCTCTCTCTCTCTCTCTCTCTCTCTCTCTCTCTGTCTTTCTGTCTGCTTCATCTCCCTCTTAGAAATCATCATTTTCAAATATAACTGACCTTTGTTTCCATTTTCTGTTTCCATCACTCTGACCCCTGCTAATCCATTTGTCTTTTCTCCCTAATCTTCTTCCTTCCCTTTACTTGTCCTTTTAACTGAAACCATTTTTCCATTCTAGCACTGGGCAGTTTACAACCTGTTTGGGCAGGGCCAGAAAAGGCAAAGAAGAACTCTGGTAGACAACTTTGCCATCAACTTGTATTCTGAAATAAGGGCAAGTCAGAACCTTTTCAGTCTTTCATTTCCTAATCTCCAAACCAGGATCATTGCTGATTTACTGTGTAGAGCTTTGGTAGAGAAATGCCCATAAAAAGCACTAGTAAAGTCTGTACAACAATCCATCCAGAGCACAACTGTTTTGTCAAGCCAGAACGAGTGGGTGGTTACTGAACAGGAGTCACCACCTGATGAGTTCCTGGACTAGGAGAGTCATCTAATTATTTGGGGATATGTCGCTGATGGAGCTAGGAGTAGGCAGCAGGTCTAGAAACCAGGAAGGGACAGTAGAGTTTAATTAACAGGTCGATAACAGAATAGTCTTAGGTTGGATATCATAGAGTTGGAAGGGATCTCAGTGACCCGCTAGTTCTTATTCTACAAATGAGAACATTGAAGCTCAGAAAGGTTAAGTGACTTGCCCATAACCATACAATAAAGGCTGAGATCAGATTAAGTGAATTGTCCATAGTTATATAAATAATAAGTATCTGAGGTTGGATTTGAACTCATTTCTTCCTGACTCCAGGCCCAGTTTTCTGTGCATTATGGTACCATTTAGCTGCCTCATGTGATATTTAGACTATATATCATCCTGTCTTTTCAGTGCTCTGCTTGCCATCTCCTGAATGTGACTCAGCTTGCAATCATCCAAATTAAATAAAAAATCCAGAAATGAGTCTAGTATTTCAGATGTGGCTTAAACCTGGAAGAGTGTAGCAGAAATGGTATATTCCTTATTGTGTACACTCTTCCTAATGTAGCATGAACAGCTGTATTATAATGTTGAATCATATTGACTTTGCAGTCCAAAAACACCTCCATGTCTTTTTTTACAGGACCCATTGTCTAACCAGGTCTTCTCTTATCTTTAAGCCCAAGGATTGATTCCTATTAAATTTTATTGTTTTTAATTCTTTGCATTAATCTGTCAAATTGTGCAAGTCTTTTGTTCTAATTTCTTGTTTACTTGTCAGTACCTTTCTGGGACATATTATTGAGTAGTTAAATGTAATGGTAGTTGAGGAAAATAAAAAAAAAGCAGAATCTCAGGGCCAATCAATTTTCCTCTGTCTCTGTTTCTGTCTCTGATGGTGAATAAGATTGTGATGCTTCCCAGGGTCTTTTGGATTTTCTACTGTACCAACTGTTTTGTCTTAGTTAAGCTTCTTTAAGAAATAATGGGGGCAGCTAGGTGGTGGATAGAGCACCAGTCCTGGAGAGAAGAAGACTTGAGTTCAAATCCAATCTCAGACACTTGATAACTAACTTAGCTGTGTGACCTTGAGCAAGTAACTTAAACCTATTGTCTTGCCAAAAAAAATGATAGTCATTTTCTTTGCTTTTATCTAGGTCTCATGTTTAAATAGGTTGAATAGCATATATTCTTGGCTTTTGTTCTGATGTGATAGATAGTTTGACTTTTGTTCATGCAAGTTGATAATATAGACATCTAATTGTGAAATGTCCACTCTGCTGGTAACATGAATTTCCTGGTTTGTTAAAATCAGTTCCTTCTTCCCTATCTTTCTTTCTTTTTGTCTTCCTTCTCACTATTGTTCCAAATTTATCAAGTTCAGTATCTTCTCAATCAGTTCTTTTTTGGGGATAGGGGTTGGCTTTTTTTTTTGCAAGGCAATGTGGTTAAGTGACTTGCACAAAGTCACACAAATAGGTAATTATTAAGTGTCTGAGGCAGGATTTGAACTCAGGTCTTCCTGACTCCAGGGCCAGTGCTCTATCCACTATACCACCTAGCTGCCTCTCTTCAATCAGTTCTTTTTTTTTTTAGGGTTTTTTTTTTTTTTTGCAAGGCAATGGGGTTAAGTGGCTTGCCCAAGGCCACACAGCTAGGTAATTAATTATTAAGTGTCTGAGGTAGGATTTGAACTCAGGTACTCCTGACTCCAAGGCCAGTTCTCTATCCACTGTGCCACCTAGCTGCCCCTGCTCAATCAGTTCTTGAAGAAAACATTTAGGATATACAATTATGAGATTTGGGGGTTATAAAGAAACTGTTGAACTCTTTCATTTCCTGACCACAAACCACTTTTCTTCTCCAACTCAAATCCTAGGTTCCCAATTATACAAGGGTGACACCCTAGGGGTTAGAGAATTCCCAGGGATACCTTGGGATATTTTAAGTTTTAAAGAGAAACACAAGAATCCTTGACATCTGTTGGATATCCAGTGAACTACAAGTTTGAGGTACTTCAGTTTCAAGATCTCAAATTAGAGTGAACATTCTCAAGTATTTGAGATATGTTTTTGTTTACTTGTTCTTTTGACTTTGCCTGTAGCTTCTTTAACTTTTCCATTTGCAGTGTCATAGCAAAAAAGTTTTTTCAGAAGTTGCTGCAATAAAAAAAATCCCCAACAACATCAATCAAGTCAAATACCATATGAAAATCAGAGAAGAACAGGAAATGAATGACAGTGGTGTCCAATCTGATTTCAATGGCTGAATTGTGCAGTGACTAATAGGAACTCATATCTTAGTAAATAACTGTGATTATTTAAGAATGAAATTTAAAAATATAGTTTTCAATTTATATATGTTTTTAAAATGGCTATTAATTTAGAACATAAGTTAGGACATACATTTTATTATGACATAAATTCTTTTTTTTTAGGTTTTTTTTTTTTTAGGTTTTTGCAAGGCAAATGGGGATAAGTGGCTTGCCTAAGGCCACACGGCTAGGTAATTATTAAGTGTCTGAGACCGGATTTGAACCCAGGTACTCCTGACTCTAGGGCCGGTGCTTTATCCACTATACCACCTAGCTGCCCCAGGATATAAATTCTTAATAAGTTGTTTGAACCTAAACACAATAAATGGAATTGCTAAGTATTTCTTTTGACTTAGGGGTGTGAAGAAAAAATTACTGAAACACTAAGGGCTGCATGAACTGAGAAAATTTGGTGACCTTTGGTCTCCTTTTGTACTGAAGTTATCAATTATTAAAGCTTCTTGAATGACAGATGATTTTCTGTAGAGATCATCTTTTTACAATCTCCCAAATGACTGAGAAATGTAAAGAATATGAAGTCTTGCTATTTATTGTTCATTGATTTTTTAAAAAACTACATCTGGATCTTCAATAATATATAGACTTAAAAATTCTTCTCAAAACAAATATTTTTCAAGCATACATTAAAATCGTGTAAAGTTTTATGATCTATGTGATTATGTAGATTAATTGCTCTGAGGCATAAAATAAGTATGTATGTGTGTGTATATATATATATATATTATACATATATATGTATAATATATATATATATATATATATATATATATTCATGTAAGGTGTTCATTACTGTTGTGGAAGTTGCCCTGGATAAAAGTTCTTTTCTTGTTTGGACTTTACAATACAAAATCTTCTCAAAAAACCCACAGTCAATTGAAAGAGATTATTCTAACTAGCTATCTATATTGGGAAAATAAAGTGGATGAGAAATACACATTTTCCATATTTGGACATGCAGTTGGAAGGACAACAGATCAAATAAGTCCATCAGTACATATATACCCCCAGAATTTAATAGGAAAAAGAAATTGTATTTGGGAAATTCTGAAGAATTTTTAATCATTGAAATTTGAATGGTAGGTTTATGTTGAACTATTTTTTTTTATTAGCATGGACTGACTAAGTGTATAAAAGACAGCAAGGACATGTATGACTTGAAAAATGATGCAACAATTGTAGCAAAAGTGAGGAATAATAAATGGTCAAACGGATCTTGGTATTCATATTCACAAAATACTAAAAGAAGCTGAGGAAGGACACCAATGCAATCAATCAAAAATCATTTATTCATTTTTTTTTAAAATCATATAAATATTTTGTTTTCCAATTACATACAATAGTAGTTTCTGCCAATCATTTTTTTTGCATCGTTTTGACTTTTGCAATTTTTTTCTCCCTCCCTCCTCCTTCCCCCCCCAACAGAAGGCACTCTGATATCTTCTTTTTTTTTAAATTTTATTTATTTAAGGCAATGGGATTAAGTAATTTGCCCAAGATCCCACAGCTAGATAAGTATTAAGTGTCTAAGGTCACATTTGAACTCAGGTCCTCCTGACCCCAGAGCCAGTTCTCTATTCACTGAGCCACTCACCTAGCTGCCCCTGATAAATTCTTTACATAGATCTAAATTGAATGTGTTGAGAGAAGAAACAATGGAAGAAAGAAAACATTAGATTTAGAAAAATTATGTAATACATAGGTCAATTTTTAAAAACTGAAGATAATAATCTTTGGTTTATCATTTGAACTCTGCAGTTCTTCCTCTGGAAAGGATGACATTCTCCATCACAAATCTCCTAAAATTATCACTAATTATTACACTAATGGAATGGCCAAATCCATCAGGGTTAATAATCACTCCATGTTGTTGTTAAAGTGTATAATGTTCTTCTGGTTCTGCCTATCTTACTCAGCATCAGTTTTTATAAGTCTTTCCAGGCTTTTCTGAAATCCTGTCCCTCATGACTTCTTTTTTTTTTACATTTTTTTTGCAAGGCAAATGGGGTAAAGTGGCTTGCCCAAGGCCACACAGCTAGGTAATTATTAAGTGTCTGAGACCATATTTGAACCCATGTACTCCTGACTCCAAGGCTGGTGCTTTATCCTCATGACTTCTTATAGAACAATAAGTATTCTATCACATACATATACCATAATTTGTTCAGTCATTCCCCAACTGATGTGCTGCATCCTCTCAATTTCCCAGTTCTTTGCCACTGCAACAAGAGCTGCTATGAATATGATTGTACATATGGGATTTTTATCCCTTGTCATGATCTCTTCAGGGGGTCTGTATTTTTTTATTTTCCTTTAGGCATAATTCAAAATTGCTCTCCAGAAAGGTTGGATCAGTTCACAGTTCCACCGACCTAGTGCATTAGTGTCCCAGATTTCCCACATCCCTTCCAACATTGATCATTATCCTTTCTGGTCATATTGACCAATCTGAGAGGTATGAGGTGGTACCTCAGAGATGCTTTAATTTACATTTCTTTTATCAATAATGATTTATTGCAAGTTTTCATATGACTATAGATAATGGATTTCCTCACCTGAGAACTGCATTTGGATATCTTTTGATCATTGTATTTTTATAAATTTGACTCAGTTCTCTATATATTTTAGAAATGTCAGAAACATTAGTTGTAAAAATTGTTTCCCAGTATTCTACATTCCTTTTGATCTTGGTTACAGTGGTTTTGTTTATGCAACACCTTTTTAATTTAATATAATAAAAAATTCCAGTTTGTTTTAATGATGTTCTCCTTCTCTTCCTTGGTCAGTTTAGCTTCCCATTCCATAGATTGGACAGGTAAACTACTCCTTGTTCTCCTAATTTGATTCTAATATTGTCTTTTATGTCTAAGTACTACACCCATCTTGACCTTATTTTGGTATAGGGTGAGAGATGTTGGTCCAGTTCTAGTTTCTGCCATACTATCTTTTAGTTTTCCAAGCAGTTTAAATTGAAGAGTAAATTCTTAGCCCAGAAGCTAGAGTCTTTGGATTTATCAAACAGCAGATTACTATAATGGTTTTCTGCTGTCTTTTGCACTTAATCTATTCCACTGATCCACCACTCTATTTCTTAGCCAGTACCAACAGTTTTAGTAACTAATGCTTTATAAAATAATTTTAGATCTGGTATGGCTAAGCTGCCTTCTTTTGCATTTTTTTCATTGAATTCTTTAATATTCTTGACGTTTTCTTCCTCCATATGAATTTAGTAACTATTTTTTCTAGCTCACTAAAGCAATTTTTTTGGAAGTTTGATTGCTATGGCACTGTTGTGCCAAGTAGTTTAATTTAGGTAGAATTGTCACTTTTATTATATTAACCTGGCCTATCCTTGAGGAGTTGATATTTGCCCAGTTATTTAGATCTAATTTTATTTGTGTGAAAAAGTGTTTATAGTTGTTTTCAGAATTTTTGAGTTTGCCTTGGCAGGTAGACTCCCAAATATTTTATGTTGTCTAAAGTTATTTTAAATGGGATTCCTCTTTCTATCTGTTTCCTTCTGCTGTATCTTGTTAGTAATATGTAGTAATGCTGAGGATTTATATGGGTTTATTTTTTTTATCCTGAAAATTTACGTAAGTTGCTAATTGTTTCTAGTAGTTTTTTAGATGAATTTTTAGGGTTCTCTACGTATAGAATCATATCATCTGCAAAGAGTGATTCTAATTGTAATTCCTTCAATTTTTTTTCTCTTTTTAGCTAAAACTAACATTTCTAATACAATATTGAATAATAGTGGTGATAATGGGCATCCTTGTTTCACCCTTGATCTTAATGGGAATGATTCTAGCTTATCCTTATTGCATATTATACTTATTGATGGCTTCAGATAGATATTGCTTGAGAAAAAATCCATTTATTCCTATGTTCTTCAGTGTTTTTAGTAAGAATGGGTTCTACATTTTGTCAAAGGCTTTTTCAGCATCTAGTGAGATAATCATATGATTTCTGTTACATTTGTTATTGATATAGTCAATTATGATGACAGTTTTACTAATATTGAACCAACACTTCATTCCTGGAATAAATTCTACTTGGTCATCATGTATTATCCCAGTGTTAAAAATTTTGCGCCCATATTCATTAGGGAAATTGGTCTATAACATTTTTTTCACTGTTATAATTCTTCCTGACTTAGGTATCAGCATTGATGTCATAGAAGGAATTAGGCAGAGTTCTCTGTCTTCACCTATTTTTCAAATGGTTTTTGTAGAATTGGAACCAATCATTCCTTGAATGTTTGATAGAATTCACTTGTGAATCCATCTGGCCCAGTAGATTTTTTTTAGCTAGCTTATTAATGGCTTACTGAATATCTTTTTTCTGAGATAGGATTATTATTTAATTTCTTCTTTTAATTTGGGCAATTTATATTTTTGTAAATATTCATTTCACTTAGATTATCAAATTTATTGGCATATGGTTGGACAAAATAATTCCAAATTATTAATTTAATTTCCTCCTCATTGATGGTGAATTCACCTTTTTCATTTTGAATACTAGTAATTTGGTTTTCTTTCTCTTTTTTATCAGATAATAAAAAGTTTATCTATTTTATTGTTTTTTTTATAAAGTCAACTCTTCATTTTATTTATTAGTTCAATAGCTTTCTTTTGATTTTATTAATTTCTATTTTAATTTTCAATTTGGTATTTAATTAGAGATTTTTAATTTGTTCTTTCTCTAACTCTTTAGTTGTATACTCAGTTCATTGATTTCCTTTTTCTCTATTTTATTCATATAAGTATTTAGAGATATAATATATCCTCTAATAACTACTTTGACTGTATTTCATAAATTTTGGTATGCTGCCTCATTATTGTCATTATCTTGGATGAAATCATTAATTCTTTCTCTGATTTGTTGTTTGATACATTCATTCTTTTAAAATAGGTTATTTAGTTTCCAATTAGTTTTAAATCTATCTCATCATGGCCCTTTATTGCACATGATTTTTATTTCATTATGGTCAGAAAAGGATGCATTCAATATTTCTGCCTTTTGGCATTTGATTATGCAGCTTTTATGCCCTAATGGTCAATTTTTGTGTAGGTGCCACGTACTACAGAAAAAAATATATATATACCTCTCTATTCCCATTTAGTTTTCTCTAAAGGTCTAACATGTCTAAGTCTTCTAACATTGTATTTACTTTGTTAACTTCTTTTACTTTAAGTGCTTTGTACTTACTTTACTTTATATCCTTAACTTCCTTCTTATACATTTTATGGCTAGATTTATCTAATTCTGAAAGAAGGAAGGTTGAAGTCTCTCACCAGTAGAGTCTATGTCTTACTGTAACTCATTCAGCTTCTTCTCTATGAATTTGGATGCTCTACAGATTGCTACATAGATAGCTAGATAGCTAGATAGCTAGATAGATAGAGATAGATATATATTTAGAATTGAAATTACTTCATTATCTATGGTACCTTTTAGGAGGATATAGTTCCTTCCTTTTCTCTTTTAATAAGATCTATTTTTGCAGCTGTTTTGTCTGAGATAAGGATTGCTACCTCTGCCTTTTTCACTTCAGCTGAAGCATAATACATTTTGCTCTAGCCTTTTACCTCTACTCTATATGTATCTCTCTTTGCTTCAAATGAGTTTCTTGCAAGCAGCATATTGTAGGATTCTGGTTTTTAATCCACTCTACTATCCACTTCCATTTTATGGGAGAGTTCATTCCACATTCAAAGTTATAATTACTAACTCTTTTTTGCCCTCCATGTTATTTTCCCTCTGCTTGTATTTCCCCCCCTTTTTTTAATTTTATCCCTATTTCCCAGTATTTTGCTTCTGAGTGCTACCTCCTTCAGTGTGTTTACCACTTTCTATCCAACCCCCTCTATTTTCTTTCCCCTTTCCCTTTACCCCTTCTTCCCTTCCTTTTGACAGTAACTCCTTTTCTCCCCCCCCCCCTTTTCCCCTCTTAGTACTTGAAAGGTAAGATGAGTTTACAAACTCAACTGATTGTGTGTTAATCCCTCTTTGATCCAAATCTGATTAGAGTAAAATTCATTCGGTTCTCATCTCCTCTCTTCTTCTCCTCTATTGCAATAGGTCCTTTGTACCTCTTCATGTATTGTAATTTACCACATTCAATCTTCCCCTTCCTCCTGACTCTTTACTTTCCCAACTTTTTAATGACATATTATTTTTAAATCATTCCATCAACATCATAGACATGTCATGGATGTCTATTCCTTCTGGTTAAGTATATTCCCTTATGAGAATCTTCCTTCCAGTTGGGGATATAACTAGTTTAATCTTATTGGATAACAGTTTTTTTCTTTTCCCCTATTACCTTTTCATGATTCTCTTGAGTCTCCTGTTTGAAGATCAAATTTTCTGTTTAGCTCTGGTCTTTTCATCAGAAAAAGTTGAAAGTCTCCTATTTTGTTAAATGCCCATCTTTTCTCCTGAAAGGGGAGGCTCAGTTTTGTTAGATAGTGAATTCTTGACTGTAATCCAAGCTTGCCCTTCAATTCCTTAATGTCGATACAACCAGGTTCTGTGTAATCCTGGCTGGGACTCCTTGGTATATGTATTGTTTCTTTCTGGCTGCTTATAGGATTTCTCCTTGATCTGATAGTTCTAGAGTTTGGCCACATTATTCCTTCGTGTTTTCATTTTGGGATTTCTTTCAGGAGGGGATCGATGCATTCTTTCAATGACTATTTTGTCCTCTGGTTCCAGGATATCTTAGCAGTTCTCCTTCACTATATCTGGAAGTATGGAGTCCAGGTTCTTTTTTTCTTCATAGTTTTCAAGAAGTCCTATGATTCTTAAATTGTTTCTCCTGGATCTATTTTCCAGGTCTGATGTTTTGCCAATGAGGCACTTTACATTTTCTTCTATTTTTTCATTTTTTGATTTTGTTTAACAGATTTTTGGTGTCTCATGAAGTCATTAATTTCCACAGATTCCAACCCTTCTTTTAGAGAAGAGTTTGCCTCCTTTACCTTTTGCATCCCTTTTCTAGCTGGTCAATTTATTTTTGAAGGAGTTATCTTTTTCCATTTGTTCAATTGTGTTTTCTTTTGAATTATAAAAATTTTATTTGAGTTTTACAATTTTTCCCCTAATCTTACTTCCCTCCCCCCACCCCCCACAGAAGGCAATTTGCCAGTCTTCATATTGTTTCCATGGCATACATTGATCCAAATTGAATGTGATGAGAGAGAAATCATATCCTTAAGGAAGAAACATAAAGTATAAGAGATAGCAAGATCAGACAATAAGATATCAGTTTTTTTCTAAATTAAAGATAATAGTCCTTGGTTTTTGTTCAAACTCCACAGTTCTTTCTCTGGATGCAGATGGTATTCTCCATCACAGACAGCCCCAAACTGTGCCTTATTGTTGCACTGATGGAATGAACATCAAGGTTGATCATCACCCCCTTGTTGCTGTTAGGGTGTACAATATTTTTCTGGTTCTGTTCATCTCACTCAGCATCAGTTCATGCATATCCCTCCAGGCTTCCATGAATTCCCATCCCTCCTGGTTTCTAATAGAACAATAGTGTTCCATGACATACATATACCACAGTTTGTTGAGCTATTCCGCAATTGAAGGACATTTATTTGATTTCCAATTCTTTGCCACCACAAACAGGGCTGCTATGAATATTTTTATACAAGTGATGGTTTTACCTTTTTCATCAGCTCTTCAGGGTATAGACCCAGTAGTGGTATTACTGGATCAACATTTTGTTGCCCTTTAGGCATAGTTCCAGACTGCTCTCCAGAAAGGTTGGATGAGTTCGCAGCTCCACCAACAATGTAATAGTGTCCCAGATGTCCAACAATCCTTCCAAAAATGATCATTGTCCTTTCTGGCCATATTGACCAGTCTGAAAGGTATGAGGTGGTACCCCAGAGAAGCTTTAATTTGTATTTCTCTAATAAGTAATGATTTAGAGCAATTTTCACATGACTATGGATTGCTTTGATCTCCTCATCTGTAAATTGCCTTTGCATATCCTTTGACCATTTGTCAATTGGAGGATAACTTTTTTTTTAAAATTTGACCTAGCTCTCTGTATATTTTAGAAATGAGTCCTTTGTTGGAGACATTAATTGTAAAGATTGTTTCCCAGTTTATGACATTTCTTTTGATCTTGGTTACAGTGGTTTTGTCTGTGCAAAAGCTTTTTTTAATTTAATGTAATCAAAATCATCTAGTTTCTTTTTAGTGATGTTCTCCATCTCTTCCTTAGTCATAAACTGCTTCCCTTTCCATAGATCTGACAGGTAAACTACTTGATCTTCTAGTTTGCTTATGATATTCAAATATGTTTTTGAGAGAATTTTTTTGCATTTGTCCAATTTTATTTTCAAAGGATTTGTTTTCTTTTTGTAAGGTATAAATATTCTCTTGCATAATGTTAATTTTCTCTTGTGTTTCTTTTCCTGATTTTTTCCATTTAATTTTTAAACTCCTGATCTCTTCTAAGAAGACTTTCTGGACTGGAGATCAATTCATATTCTCCTCTGAAGCTCCAGTCCTCTCTGATTTAGGATCCTTATCTTCAAGATAACATTCAATGGACCCCACTTTGTGCTGGCCTTTCTTCATTTTGGGTCCTTTCCCTAGGAGGGAGGGACTGGTTCACGGACTTTTATGGTTTTGGTATTCTCAGAGGCCTTGCTCTCTGGGTTTAGGAATTCCAGGGGCTTCCTCAGTGGACCCACCAGTAGGGGAAGCCAGAAGCTTTCTCAGATTGTCTGTGATGTTGATTAGTGACCCACTCCCTAGGCCTGGAGGGGTGGGGGGTAGGGCAGGATCAGGACTGTCCTCACACAAACTGGGCTGGGTCCCCAGGCTAGCAAGCTAAAGTACTCAATCAACAATCAGAGCTGGTGGAGATCTGCCACCTACACCTAAGCCTTGGGGCAAGGTGCAAACCCTTGGGGGCTATTACTGTATTCAGGAGAAAGTGATGCCCTTCCACAGGAATTGGGGGGGAGGAATCAGTGGGAAACATGGGACTGGGCTGAAAACACAGGGGGTTGCAATTGGGTTTTCCAGACCAGTTTAACTGACTGGATAGATATCTGGGTTGCTGTGCTGGAACTCTCCCACCTGCCCTCTGCGCAGACAGAAAACACTTCTGAGCTGTTCTCAGTTTAATCCCTAGTCCTCATCCCATTGCCCTTGCTCTGGGTCTCTACTCTCTGCCCCCGGCTCACCCGCTCCCCCTGTGACAGACCTTGCTGTGAGATGTTCCCCTTGTTTCTTCTCTGAATTCTGTGGATCCAAAAATCTGTTTAGAGACTTGATTCATGTTCGTTCTAAGGGAAAACCAGGAGAACTTACAAACAGTATCTAGTTTCTCTCCACCATTTATTGAATACTTTTAATATTTTTTAGCACTGCATTGGTGCTATGGGTACAAACACAAAAGGAATGTTTTGTGTTTGTAGCCTCAAATAAAAAAAATCCCTACCTTCAGTAATTTTCCATTTTGTGGAAAAAAATAACATGTACACATATGAGTAAAATACAAAATTTAGTAGATTCTTTATGGAGGGTTTAATAAAATATGACTAATCATTGAAGACTGAGTAGATAGGGATAGATTGCAATCCGTATTTGGGGAAGGGGTATTCATATTATGAGATCAGAGATGTATCTAATTATCTCACTAAATGGTTATGGACCCTTGTTCAATCCCCTAAATTTATATGCTGTAAAAATGAGACTCAAAATTGTGTTTGTATGTATGAGTTTGTCCCCCCACACAAGGTGAAACCTGACCTAAAACTTGTTTTCCTGACTCTTCAGGATAAAGCATTTTCTAATATGCCACACAAGAGTTCAAAGGTAATTTTTTTCTATGACAATCTATACTCTGTGTTAACTGACCTCCCAGCTAAGCTACAAGATCTATTTTAAGATTCTATAAATTAAGAGAAAAGTGGAGAAAATCAGAGGAATGGAATGATCATGATTTAAAGATTGGGAAATAAGACATAGAATGGTAGACTAAAGAGATTAGTATTCATTTTAGAGATGCATGTTTTTTAAGACTTCTTTTAACTTCTTTTAAAAACATAAAGGAGTAATCAGATCAGATATAAGTTTGGAAGAAAAGAAACGAGCTAAAATTAGAGGAAAAAATTAACAGTGGAAATTATCACTTGACAGCCACTATTATCAAGTTTAGTGATGGATACTCTTTCCATATATTTCTTTAAGAAGTAGATAGTCAGTGTCCTGGAACAATATAGTCTTATAATCTAGGCTTAATCAGCATTTACTATCTGTATAAATTTACTATCTGTATAACCTTGAATAAATCACTTTCAGTTTTCACATCTATACAATTAATCATTTGGACCAGATTGACCTCTGAAGTTAACATCTCTAAACTTATAATTCTAATATTCAAAAGTCACAACAAACAAATTATTCCTGTGTATAATGCACAATTTACGAACTGAAATACATCAATTCCTTTCCTTCTCCCTTTTCTAGGTTACTCGTTTAACCTTCAGGTTTTGTCTTGAAGTTCAAAGATACAATTCAAAACCTATTTAATAAAATAACAAAGTACAATAGAATTAAGAAGGGTTCCAAAAAGTCGATATACTCATTCCTTGGTTTTCCTAAGAATGATAAAACTTGTTTAAATTCATAATAGCAATTCAGCTATTAGTAAGACATAACCTTTGGTCATGTGGTTTTTAAGTTCATATTAAATACTTAGGGAATGCATTCTTAATTTTAGGGGGATCATAGACTCCTTAGTCTGGTGAAGTCTATCAACCCATTTTTAGAATAATGTTTTTAATTGCATAAAATAAATTCATAGGATTACAAATGAAACCAAACCAACTTGAAATATAGTAAAGAAAATATATATTTTAAACATCTATAAGGTCCCAGACCATAGGTAAAAAATCCTTGGTGAGTAAAAAACATCAAATGCCCATGAGGATTTCTAGTCTTGTTGGACTTAAATTCTCTGTTGAGGGATTCCAATAAAATCAACATGAGTAAGGGACTGGGAGATGATTTCCATTATGCATAAAGTCAGTTTGCCTCAGTTTCCTGTGGTAAGTTGGTGAACTGAAGAGCAACCACAAGAGTTACAGTTAATTTTTTATATGAGAGATGCCTACTCATAAAACCTTGATATTTGGACCTATGTTGCATTAGGACCTGTTAAATTATGATGGGAAAGTTGATGACAATGTTACTGAAAAACAACAGGTGTTAGCACAGCAGGGAAGGCATTTCAACAGTGCCATGTCACTGAGAAGGGAGCAGGTGTGGCTGGATATTTGTGCTAGGAGTGCACTGTCATTTCTTCTCACTCAAGAACTGAATGCAACTTGCAAATTTAAACAGGACATATATTGTAACTATTTCTGGTGTATTTGAGACTGGTCTTGTACAATTTCATGAACACTGAATGATCCATTATGAGAAGAGGGCACAAATCAGTTAGGACTTTTAATGCAGTGAAGTAGAATGTCCTTGAATGCCCTCTGACACTGGTTAAAAGCTTATTCATTAATTACTACCTATGTGACCTTGGAGAAATCAGTGAAGGTCTCACGATTTCTTCATCAGTAAAATAAGGTTAAATTATATGACTTTTAAGTTCCCTTTTACCTCTAAAGTTATTATCTTCTTATATGTTGTTGTGCCTTGCTCTATATGTATCTATATGGAGTATGCTGTGTGTTTTCCTATTTATTTCATAGTTTCATAATATTTTCTTTTTCTTTCTTTCTTTCTTTTAGGTTTTTGCAAGGCAATGGGGTTAAGTGGCTTGCCCAAGGCCACACAGCTAGGTAATTACTAAGTGTCTGAGACCGAATTTGAACTCAGGTACTCCTGACTCCAAGGCCAGTGCTCTATCCACTGCGCCACCTAGCTGCCCCAGTTTCATATTTTCAAGGCATTTTGCAAGCTTTTAAAAAATTTATATATATGTGTGTGTGTGTGTGTGTGTGTGTGTATTGTGTCTACCTATGTATCTACCTATATTATTACTATCTATTCCAAAATGCTCCATCTAAATAGCTGGGTCTTGAGTCTTAACTATCACTAGTAAGATCATCTCTAATTCTCTAATGATTTTGTGTCTTTGGGTCAAGATCAATGTTATAAGTCCAATCATCATCTTTTAAGGTCACTCTCAAGAGTGTCAAAACTTCAAAATATATCAAAAAAGTGTCTATATATACAAAAAAGCAGCACCAAGACTGGGCAGAATCTATTAGCAAAATAAGATCTTGGCTTAAACTATTAAGAATTTACAGTCTCAGATTCTCCTTCCCAAGAAGAACCACTGAATGAATGAGTTTGGAGTGAGAAATCACAAATTGTAAGACTGTCATTCAAAGTAAACTAGAGTTGTAAAGGTTTAGAAAAACTCAGGAAAGGGGAGGCTAGGTGGCGCAATGGATAGAGCACTGGCCCTGGAGTCAGGAGTACCTGAGTTCAAATCTGTCCTCAGACATTTAATAATTACCCAGCTGTGTGGCTTTTGGCAAGCCACTTAACCCCATTTACCTTGCAAAAAACCTCAAAAATAATTAAAAGAAAAACTCAGGAATGAACTTCCATTTTCAAGAGGCTTACCAGTCACCCTATGACACTGCAAAATTAATCAGAGTCTAGATGCATTTAAGAGGCATTAGAAGAGCAAAAGTCAATGAGTGAGTCCCTAAAGATCATCTGAAGGACACCAAGTACTGTATACATTAACCTATAGAGTGCATACCCTATAAAACCCACAAAACATCACAGGGTTAAATATCAGGTAGGCTGCCTTAGTAACCAACTAATTTGACTGGTTGGGTAGAAAGTCGTTGTTTTATTTATTGAAATGCAGATAATCTTATGAGAACCAGCTCAGATTCCACCTAGATGGGGCATCAGTAAAGTACCAGACTAGCAAGGATCTGAGTTCAAATAGTCTCAGATATTTTGTGTGACATTGGGCAAGTCACTTAATCTTTTCCTACCTGTTTCCTCATCGGTAAAATGGCAAAAACAATAGCAACTACCTTTCAGGGTTGTGAGATTTAAATGAGGTAATATTTGCAAGGCATTTTGTAATCTTTTAAAATATTAAATATATATGAACAATTATGTGTGTATTCTATCTATCTATCTATCTATCTATCTATCTATCTATCTATCTATCTATCTATCTTATTACTATCTATTCCAAATTGCTTCATCTAAATATCTGGGTTAACAGTGACCTCTCACTTCCAGAATTCATGGAGTACTTTATAATTTTTCTCAGAATGATTTTGCATGTGGTTTGCATTTGAACATGAATATTCAACTTATCAAATTTCTCTAACAGCCTATCAGTTATTTTTCTGTATTTCCTCCAACTTTCCTTTTGTCTATTCATCCTGATTTTGTTATGGATGCATTTTATCTTTTATATAATTGTTGTCACTGTGTTGCTCTAATCAGCAATTATTTTAATGGTGATTTTTTTTGCAAAGACTTCTGATGAATGCTTCAATATGAAATAACCAAATGTCCCAGGAAATTATGTTTCTTCTTGCCTTTCAAAAACATGATAAAACCAATCTGTCAATTCTCTTATTTGTCTCTCTAAGGAAAGCCTGTGAGCCATCCTTCTGTTTAGTTGATTCCTCCCATTTCTTGTTTACAAATATGGCAAGAATTTTTACATTGATAGAATTCAATTCCTCAAGTAGAATGTCCACTCTGGTCACTGGAAAAAGTTCTCACATTTAAAGTACTGGTTTACAAATTGTGCTTCTCTTAGAATCTTCTAACTACATTTTCTCTGCTTTGTCACTACATAAGAGAAGTGGGGATGGAAGAAAGATCATTTGGGGTTTTTTCTTCATTTTTATGTGTTGCCATGGCCAAAGAATTCAGTACCATGTGGGCAGCTCACTGGGAATAAACCTCTTCACACTTAGCTAGGCTGGGCCTCAGAAAATAGACTCAGTCTGTTTCCAGATTCATACTCAAAGACATTCCAGCATGAGAGAATCTGACTGATTTGGTGGTCTGCTATTACAGACTTCAAGAATCCAAAGTCACCCACATGCCATTATGAGACATCTTTTTAGTATCAATATTCCATAATTGTTTTTGCTTTGCTGTAATTCAAAAATAAAAGTCTCTGTCCATTATGTGCTTCTATATTGGTGATTCACTATGTCCTATCCAGGAGTGTAACACAATAGAGGTACATGATGAGCATAGTCAGCTATAACATGTGGAATGATTGAGGTGTGGGTGGGGCAGAACTTCAGAATAGAAAGTTTTAGAGCTAGGAATGAATTGGAGTAAAGGGAGCAAAGGGTTCACATTGAGTAATGAGAACTGAAGTTCAATAGGAGTGATTGTATAAAGCAAAAAGTTAATGTAGTTATGTGTTTTTCAGAGAAAATAAGTGGCTACAAAACTTTGATTTCCTTCACCATTATTATGAGCTCTCTTTGTTTTACCACCACAACAACAAAGGTCAAATTTATGGAAGGTCTCAAACATCAAACAGAATTTTGGATATAATTGAAGACTGGAATAACTGATCAAAACTTGTTCTACTTTGTCCAAGATGAAAGAAGAAGAAGGAAGGGATAAAAGTTGCAAAAAGGAAAATTTAGTTTTGATATGAGGGAAAACTTCCTTATAGCTAATGTTGTCTTGGTGGATTAGGCTATTGGAAGAGATCAGGTTTTCCCCTCTCTGTAGGTCTTCAAGTAAATGGGGGGAAACCACTTATTAGAGATGCTTGTAGAGGGTGATTGTAGAGGTGTGGTGAGATAGTCACCAAGGTCTCTTTCAAACCTTGAATTCTATTATTATAATCTCTGATCACATTACAAATAAAGAATTAGGGAGAATTTGAGTAAAAGATGTCATCAATGAAATGAATATGCCAAAAAGTTCTATTGGGCATATAGGTGGCTCAGTGGATAGAACACCAGCCCTAGAGTCAGGAAGCCCTGAGTTCAAATGTGGCCTCAGACACTTGACCCTTATTGTGTGACCTTGGCAAGTCATTTAACTCTGATTTCCTCGCATCCAGGACCATCTTCTGTCATTTTTTTTAAGGTTTTTGCAAGGTAAATGGGGTTAAGTGGCTTGCCCAAGGCCACATGGCTAGGTAATTATTAAGTGTCTGAGACCGGATTTGAACCCAGGTACTCCTGACTCCAGGGCCGGTGCTTTATCCACTGTGCCACCTAGCCGCCCCTATCTTCTGTCATTTCAATCTATATCTGGCCATTGGAAAATCAGATATTAAACAATTACCAGCTCACCCCTGTCCCTGCATATCCCTTTGAGGTTGAGAGAAAGTGACAAAGATTAAAAACACATTGAGTAGACCAGTTGTAGCAAACTTAGGGGATGATGCGATCAAGAAGAGAAGAAATGAAGAGTTTGTTTTCTGCATTTATGGAGGAAATAACTCAATGAGATCATAGATTCATATAGGAGTTGAATTAGTGTCCATCCTGTTTTGGTCTTGCTCTTTCCTTATTTCTTTCCATTTCTTATGCTTAATAGTCTTAATAACATTATGGTTTTTTAATTGTTGTTATTGTTTGTCCTTCATTCTGGAAGGGGAACGATGACTTCAAGAGGGTGATGTCTTGGTTTGCAAATGAACTGGATTTAAGAGAAGCAGATTTGTGCAAAATCACTAGCCTCACTCTTTCAGAGTCATCAGAGTCCAGAAGCAAGACATAGATCAGGACTACTTGGTGATGGTCCTAGGTGCAGTGGGAGACCTTGGTCTTTTTAAGTTTAAGATCTTTCCCAGCTCTCAGTTTGTCTGAGGCAACACCCATTCAGTAATTAAAAACTAGGTAAGAATTGAGGCAAAAGATGACCTAATTTATTATATTGATATAGGAAGAAAGAAAGGTAATAAGCATTTATTAGCACCAGGCACTGTGCTAATTGCTTTACAATATTATCTCATTTGATGTTTATAACAACCCTGAGAGATAAGGACTATTATTATTTCCATTTTATAGCTGAGGAAACTGAGGCAGACAGTGATTAAGTACCTTACCCAAGATTGCCTAGGTAATGTCTGTGGTTAGATTTAACACTGGTCTTCCAGACTCCAGACCCACTAAAATACCTAGCTGCCTCTCAAATAATTTATCTAGCCATTGTCTAATTGCAGAATTTTAGGCATTTTAGTTGTTTTTGCTCTGTGTGTGTGTGTGTGTGTGTGTGTGTGTGTGTGTGTGTGTGTGTGTGTATGTGCTATGGAAGACTTAAATTCCAGATACCTGGATTCAAATATCAGCCTAACTCCTAACTACCAGTGACAACCACAGACAAATCATTTGACCTCCTCAGACATCAATTTCCTCATCTGGAAATGAGAGGATTTGATGGTTTCTTCCAGGTTTAAATCTATGACCTTTAAGCATACAGCAGCTTCCCTCTTTTTTGATCATATTCTCTGGGTATACTTCTGACAATGAGGTTATTTTTGTAGCTCTTTCAGTGTACAGCCAGGTTGCTCTTCAGAAAAGATTCAGCCAGTTCTTTGTGCATATCTCTTTTGGAGGCGCCTCTTTTAAATTAGTGTCATGGCTATTTGTGTCCCCTTTGAATTCCCTAACTGGTTATAAACTCCTCGAGGGCAGGAATTATGTTTTATTCATCTTTGTATCTCTGCTCCCACTGAAGTAGCTGCTTAATAAATTGGCTGAATTTGAAGTAAGTTATTTAGTCTTCATTGCTCTTGGAAAGTGGGAGCAAGAGCACCTGGCTTGCCTGAGGGTTGTTGATAAAGCAGTTTTATTAGAGGGATAGGAAAGGAGAGAAAAGGGGAAGAGGGAGGAAAACAGTTATAAAGCAGAAAAAAATACTACTCATGAAATAGGGTTGAGTCTGAAACCATTTCCTTATACTCACCTTAAACTACAATCAGCTAATCAACTTATCACCTTCTTTAAGTCACGTTTTTAAAAAAATGACCTTTTTTTACACCATAATCATTTTCTTGAAAAAGCCTCTATGCTCCCATTGGACACTCTTGTTAAAATAAACAACACTTAAGTTTAGAGTGTGCATCTGGTAGTACACTCCCAGTTATTCCATAAATATTCATTTATTCATCTATCTATCTTTCTTATTTATGGAAAAGGGTATCTACTTCATCACCTGTTTTTCCAGAATTGATTATGGAAATTAATCTTATCTCAATTGCATTTTACCATTGTTTTCATTTTCATTTTTGTAAATATTGTACATATTGCTCTCCTGATTCTATTTGGTTCTTTCTGTATCAGTTCATACAAATCTTTCCATATCTCCCTGAATCTGACATATTGGCCACTTCTTAAAAAGCAATATTATTCCAGTTGGTTAATACTTTTTAACTTTAGTACTCATTTTTTGCCATCAACCACACACAAAAAAGCTGTTTTAAATGTTATATGTGATTTCTCCTTTTTGCCTTTGTTCTCCTGGGATTCTTGTTGCTATTAATCCCTCATTTTTGAGGAGGACCAATTTGCCTATGACTTAAGTGAGGCAGAATTGCACAAAGTCATCACTTTCTCTTCCGGAGTCATTAAAGTTGAGTGGCAAGACAATAGTCAAAAGAATTGGTGATGACCTGGTGTTTTTAGTATCTGACCTTGGTGTCTTCAATGTCTGACCAAACTCTAAGCACTCCACATGCTTCAGCTACCTTGGGGGACATGGCTATGACTGGATCAAAGGACATGATTATTTGGTTTCTCATAGCAGTTACTATGCATCTGTACTTATCTTTCATGCTTTACACAGATGATCATGACTAACATCACTATTTAAGGTCTTTAAATTTACCTCTGACAAAAATTTAACCCATTTAGACCATCTTATCTAGGGGAATTTCTGCCCATGGTGTTTGGTGTGAGGATAAATTCTTTGATTAATTTGCCTAAGGCTGTGGATAATTTAGAAGTAAATGACACAATCAAAATTCATTAGAATAAATCCATCTCCTCATTGTAATATTCATTCTTTCTCATTTCTTGTTAACCAATCAGAGTTAATTGTCATCTTCTGGAACATCCACTCTTCTAAGGGCATATAAACCCTGAGCCTGCTGACATGATTGCATTTGCTAACACTATTAATAAAATGATTAATTACCATACACTATAATTCTCAAACTTTGAAAATGCCACAACTCCATTTCTAACTCTACCATTATCTGTATGACCTTGAGTAGGCTACCTGACCTCTCTGAGTGGAGGGGTCACTTTCTGTAAAATGAAGATGACTTGTCTACCTCATTGTCATTTTAGGATTAAAAGACATAATCAATATGAGAATTATGCAATTTTGGACTGCTTTAATTGTTGCTGATTTAGCTGCTGGTATAGTGGATAGATAGATCATGGATCTGGAATGAAGATCTGAAAAATTTAAGTCTCAGATGCTTCCTGTGTGACCCTGAACAAGTCACTCAACCTCTGTTTTCAGTTTTCTTATTTATAAAATAAGTATAATAATAGCACTTTAATGAGCTAATAATTATAAAGTGCTTAGCATAGTGTCTGGCAAACAGTAGGAATTATATAAAATTTAGCTATTATTGTTGTTATTATTTTTCGGGATTTCCTGTCTGCCTAGTAGAACCTTGGTATAAACTCCAATGATATTTCAAATTAGTTGTTTCACTGGATTTTACCCAAGTGAGTATTGTAAGTTCAGAAGAAATCTCCTTCAGGACAGAAAAAGAGCATTAAACAACTTTGACAAGAGTAATTTAATTTTATATATTGATAAGTAATGCTATGGAAGTAATGCATGTACCATATCATAGGAGAAAAATCAATAAAAGGTAACAATAATCAGAGAGTTCCTTAGTGTTCTTATCCAAAGAATGTGGTATGAACACTAGGCTCCTTTTAAAAAGATCTAGTTTTTGTCTTTAGAAATCTAAGTGGAAAAATGCCATTGATCAAAGAAAGACCAGGTGCAATGTAATTCAGGATAAAATTCACACTCCTCTGCCTGGCATTAAATGGCCACTACAATATGGTGCCACCCTTCCTCCTCACTCTTATCTCACCCTGTGTGAGTGCTATATTCTGGCTAAAATTGGATTACTTGGTACCCTTGGAAATATTCCCTCTACTTCTCTGCTTCACTGTTCTAGGACTGGAATGTGTTCCATGTTGAACTCCCACCCATCCTTTAAAGCCAATTCAAATGTCTCCTCCAGCAGAAAACTTTTCCTGGTCTCCTATCTTACCTCAAAGCATACTTTGTTTTGTAATGATAATTGTTTACTCTTATGCAAAGAGAAGATTAGGAGACAGAGCCTGAGAAAGGTCTTGCTGCTATAGTGGTTTTTATGGATCATATTCCATATGGGAAAAAGTCCCAGTAACCATCATTTTTCCCTACCCCCCCCCCCTTTGCTACTTACCCTATAGATACCCACTGTCTTGGTGCCATTGCATGCCCAACCTTTTTTTCTCATTTTCTCATTTCTAGCTAGGCTGATCTCTTTTCTGTTCCTACCAGGAGCATTGGTGAATATTTAACTACTGGCTCTCCAGACAATGTATGCAGATTACATTTTAAAGTTTAATTTGCATTATTAACATTTTTCTCCATCATTTTCTTAAGTTTATAGAGAATCAACAAAACAATAAAGCAAGCCCTGATTTGTAGTATTTGATTCTGAAGATCACTGGCAGGAGAAGATAATAATGCTGAAGTCCTTTCTCAAGCTAAACTGCCAAGCATTCCAACTTTACTACAGAGAATGCAACTAAGATGGACTGGACATGTTGTTAGAATGCCAGACATACACTTGCCAAAAAACCTATTTTGTGGAGAACTCACACAGGGCAAGCTCTCACAAGGGGGTCTAGGACACTATGAAGGTATTTCTTAAGAACTTTGGAATTGACTGTACAGCTTGGGAGACAGTGGCACAGGACTGCGCAGAATGGCATGCCCTCATCAGTGAGGGTGTTGCACTCTGTGAGGAAGGCAGAATTGAAATTGCTCAAAGGAAATAAGACATACCTAAGTTTAGAGTAAGCACCCTAGGTGTTCAAATGGATTATTTGTGCCCAAACTGTGGTAGAGCATTCCATGCTCCTTTTGGTCAGATTAGCCACAGTCAGATGCATTGTAATTTGTCTCAAACATAGTGACAACATTTTGGTTTTCTTCAATAACAAAGCACAAGAACCAAATAGTATTTGGGGATTTCCAAGATGTAAATGCCCACTTTGAAAATATAACAATCAGCTTTTGCAAGAAGATGTGCTCTGACTCCACACACAATTGCACTGCACCCCACTCTCACCTCATTCGAATCTCCACTACTTTGCTCATGTTACTTTTAGTTTCCTGGCAATACCAAGTTTCACTGACTTTCACTGTCCTCTGAACTTTGATAATGTTGCTATACACATAAAAACACCATGGAATATAAAGAACTGAAAGGAATTTAGAAATCATATTGTTCAACGTCTTCATTTTACAAAGGAAGAAACCAATGCCCAGACAGAAGAGGTATCTTTCCCAAGGTCACATTGTTAGTAAGTGGTAAAGCTGGCATTTATATTCATTTTTTAAGATTGTCCTGCATTCTTTCTACCTCACCACACTTTCCCCTTTAGTATATGTGTTTCCCCAATTCCTTATTTGTTCCTATATTAAAAATCTTTTTGCCCAACTCAAATATAAACCCTTTAATGAGAAGGACTGTGTCTTAAACTGAGTAGTTCCATAGTGTGATAAAGTTAAATAGACAGACAGGATAAAGGATTAGATAGAAAGGTAAGTAGGTGGGTAGGTAGGTAGATAGATCGATGGATGAATGTAAGGATGGATGGACAGGTAGAGAGAAAGATAATTGGATGGACAGATGGTCAGGCAGTTAATTGATGAATAGATGGATGGATAGGCAAACAGACAGACATAGATATAGATAGAGTTGGATGGACAGATATAGATAGAGATGGATGGATGAATGGATGGATGAACAGACAGATGAACAGACAGTTATACAGATAGATGGATAGATAGAGATAGGCAGATAAGCAGATAGATAGTTAGATGATAGATTGATGGATAGATAGATGGGTGAATGAATGAGTAGATAGGTGGGTAGGTTAAATGGGTGGGATGAATCGTAAATAGATAGTCAGACCCACAGACAGATAGAATCTTCTTCTTATTCATCCTTTGCTCTTGAACAGGACCAAAGACATCATCAATTGCATTTAAGTGAGGTAGAGGTGTACAAAGTCATCAGTGTCACTCTTCCCTACAGAGTCATTAAAGACCAGTGGCAATCTACTGAGTGCTAATCAAGGGTCCTCAGCACTGGAGTTACAAATACAAGAAAGTGAGACAGTTCCTACCTCCCAGGACCTTACATTCCAATATGAGAAAACAATAGATTGCACAGTAAGTTTTATGATTTCCCATATCATTTATGATTTCCCTTCTTCTGCATTTCTTCCTCCATGGGTTAAATTTCAAGTTAGTTGCTTAGCTGAATTTTATCAAGTGAGTGAAGGAGTGTTTGGAAGAAATCTCCTTTAGGATAGAACACTGAGTGTTAAACTACTCTGATTAGAGTAATTTAATACCTAAGAGGTAGTAAATTCTAATTATTATTGATATTAGACCATCAAATCACAAATAGAAATGTACAGAGTATTAGGATAGTTCTTCCTTTAGAGTGAGTTTGTTTTCTTAATAAAATCCTTCCTTAGTTACCATAAACTTTTCTATTTGTTATATGGGATAGTGGAAAGAGCATTTGACTCAGATCCAGATGATCTGGCTCTTAGTTTTGCTTTTATCATTTAATAGCTTTGTGACCTTAGGCAAGTCATTTCCTCTCTTTGATCTTCTATTTATTTATTTCTCAAATGACCTCTAAAGTTCATGCCAACTCTTAAACTTCATCATTCATTACTGTCAGCTTTTAAGAGCTCCCTCTTGCTCAGTCATTTTTTTGCTGATTGAATTGAGAAAGGTCATCAAAAGAAACACCTATAACTCATCCCAGTCTTCATTCTACCTTTAGTTTGTAAAGAAAAGTAAGTTTTGAGTTGATTTCCAAGGAAAATATTTAGAGAAAGAAATCAAATGAATTATGGAAATATGACAAAAGAATAGGGTGAAGAGTGTCAGCATTTGGAACATTTCAAATTGAACTATTTCCAATTGCCTGATTGTGAACTGAATGGGGTCATCCTATGTTAACTAGAACTCTGGAAAGACACAGAGACAGACAGATACACACACACACACACACACACACACACACACACACACACACACACACAGAGAAAGAGAGAGAGAAACAGGATGACTGGAGTTGACCTAAATGTGAGATAATCAGGGATAAGTGATTTGCCCAGTGTCACACAGTTAGTAAATATCAAGTGTCTGAGGCAAATTTGAACTCAGGTCCTCCTGACTCCAGGAGCTGGTGCTCTATCTACTGTATCATCTACCTGCACTGGAAAGTATACTAGATTGGATTCAAATTTTGGAACGTAACACTTTTATAACCTTGGATAAGTCCCTACAGGCAAATAACATTTGAAGAGCAGGTATGTGAGACAGACGTCGGGAAAGATTAAGTAAGGAAAATGGGAAAACACTGTGATTTCAGGGGCCTGGTCTTTTCTTCATTGCAGAGTTGGGAAAACATGTATATATTCCACATACTACCATTCATGTTGGTTAGTTTTGTGGAAATTTCCTCTTCTTTCTTTTTTGAATCTTTTTACAAGACATAGGACTTGGAGGAGGGGAACAGAAAAGATAATACATGTGATATTCAAAAATACATGTGATAAAAAACAAAAGATCTATGAAAATAATTTTTAAGATTAGGTCCTAAATTAGAAGATGGGAAAAAACAAAACCAATATGAATAGAAAAACTCTGAGTCCCAGGTTCAATTTTTCCAGTAATTAGTGGGTCTTATTTTTTTTATACATTAAATAGGGGAATGATCTGAACTATGAGATCCATTTAAGCTTTAAAATTATGTGAGTCTGCAAAAGAATTTTGTGCTTTTTCTAGTTTTTAGAAATATTAATGCTAGCCTGAAGGATGAACAGCAATGGAAAGATATTCATACACACTCACAATCATTTAGCAAGAAGCTCCAATGTTCCAGGCAATGCTAGGGATACAAAGAAAGGCAAAATTTGTCCCTGCCTTCTAGGAGCTTGTAATCTAATGGGGAGACAGCATGTAAGTAACTTTATATTTTCAAAGGATCTGAATTTTGATCTGCAAATAGTTGCTGTGCTCTAGACATAGGAATTCCCATCTCCACCACCCCCTGCTCCTGCCTCAACTCCATCTACTGCACTTCATGTTTGCTGAGGCTGTATGTGGACCTGCTGACAGTCTTCTTCTGATGATCTTCTGATGATCCTCCTTGCACATAGCTTGATGGGATCTTAGATACCAGCCTTCTAATAAATTGATAGGCTCCCAAATGAAGCCTCTGCAGTTCAACAGGACCTGTTAGAGCTTGCCTGGAACATCCTTTAAGAAATCCAAGTATTTTATTTCCTTGCAACAATGTGGCTTTGGAATAGGATTCATACATTTAGAGTTGGAAGGAACTTCAACAGTTGTGCAACATGAGGAAACTGAGGCACAGAGAGATGTGATTTACCTAAAGCCATACAGAACTGGGATTTTAATTCAGGTTGAAAACAAATAAAGCACTTGGATTTTAATGAAGACTGTTACACTGTAAAAACTATTTATTTGGGATTTAAAGGATCAGGGTGGCATAATGGCTAGAAAGTTGAGATATACTGACTATGGGACCTCGAGCAAAATCACCTTACCTTTCAGTTCTCTAAATAATCTAAGACTAAGTTGCAATGGAGTTAAGTGATGTGCCCAAGGTTATACAACTAAGTAATTACTAAGTGTCTGAGGCTGAGTTTGAACTCAGTTCTCTTGACTCCAGGGCCAGTGTGCTATCCACTGCACTACACTGCACCTAGCTGCCCCTATTTGGGGTTTTCATGGCAAAGATTCTGGAATAGTTTGTCATTTCCTTCTCGAGCTCATTTTATAGATGAGGAAACTGAGGCAGACAAGGTTAAGTGACTTGCCGAAGATCACACCGCCAGTAGTTGGGTGGGATCAGATTTTAACTCTGGAAGATGAATCTTCCTGACTCCAGGCCTGGCACTTTATTGTGATATTTAGCTTTACCTAAGACTACAATTCTAATGTTAATTTTATAATTTAAAAGACATAGAAGAATTATGGGATTTAGATGCTTAACTTTTTATTCCTCTAAACTGGAACAACACTAGTATCTCGAGAATGGAGTTTAGACCTTAAATGTTTTTCTTGGTCTTTTTTCAGAACTCCAGATCTGTACTTGAAATTACCCACAGGACATTTTCACCTAAATGTTTCATTAGACTATAGATTCTTATTTCAGAGGCTAGAAACTTTTAAAAATATTTTGACAATTATATTTTAGTACAACTGGTTTATTTTGTAATCCCATTTATCTTATTTTATGCTTTTAAAAATGATAAATTCATTATATATTTAAAAGAAATAGCAAGTTATACATAGTAGACTTAGTTTCATGTGAAATCATCTTTTTTATTATTCTACTATGTTATGAAAATTCTCACTTTGTTTAGTAAATTTTTTTAAAAGGCACTTTGAGATCTGGTTTTCTAGATATCCTGGACTATTTGATTTCTCTCTCTCTCTCTCTCTCAAACTGTCTGATATCCCTGATTTTGTGCATACTCTCTCACCTCTACTTCCATTGTCTCTCCCCTTAATTTCTCTTTGACCTGATGAATTCCTATCAGTCCTTTATAGTCCAACTCAAAACCACTTTCTTCAGTATCCCTTCCTTGGCTAGGTTGGAAATGCCCTGTCTCTCTTTGAACTTTGTTTGTACTTCTCATACATAATGATATCATTTTTGTATCTTTGTTCTTTCTGTAGAATAAGTTTCTGCAATCCTAATTGAGGCATCAAAGTGTTCTTGGATTCTTAAAAGTGGTGAGGTACAAATTCTCCCAAACTGGAAACATTTAAAATCTGAGTCAAGAAGGATTCTGGAATGATGGAAGAATAGGTAAGAAAATTCCAAACTCTACATATTTCCTCCTCAAACAAGTCACAAAAGCACTTCAGGGAAAGCATAGAGTGGAAAAAATGAAACAAGAGTTGCAGGAGAATAGTGGTCCTCCTAGGACAACACAAGAGGAACTAGAAGATTGAGAAGACTGAAAGAAAAATCCTAGGATTGGAGTTTCAAGAATGAAGTGTAAACATCTCCCATCTAAGGGCAGTTAAGTGACCCAGTGGATAGAGCACCAGACCTGGAGTCAGGAGGACCTGAGTTAAAACCGTCCTCAAACATTTATTAATTACTTGTGTGACCTTGGGCAAGTCACTTAACCCCATTGTCTTTCAAAAAAATAAAACCCTAAAAAAATACAAGAAGCAAGCTCTAGGGGTAGCCAGATTGGGAATTACCCAAGATATAGCAGCAGATACTTTAACTTAACTGCCTGTCTTGGAACATTACATATTGAAGAGCAAAAGAATGGCCAAAAAATCATATCCAGCAAAATTAAACATGATCCTTAACTAAAAAAATGGACATTCAATGAATTGCCAGACTTTCAAATTATTTTCTCTATATATGTAGGAATGTAAACCATATATGTCCAAGATTGTTATTAGTAATTGAGTAGTTTGACAGAAAGATAGAGTAGACTTGAGTCCAGTGGGATTCTTAAAAGTAGAATAGTGCAGGAAAAGATTAAAACAAAAGAGTTGTTTTTTAAAAAAATATGGTGTGAGAGGAAGAATTGATCCAGAGGAATTCGATGGGGAAGGAGAGCTTGTGGTTCTGGAAACCTACTCTCATTGGGAATGGGTTAAATAGGGACAATACATACATAGATATGTGTAATGTATGTATGTGTATACACATATACATATATATATATATATACATAGAAATATAATTTCTTGGTTATACTTGTATATATAATCTTCACTGTGAAATTAAATTGAGGTATTCCCAGTCCCTAGGAGGTGGGGAACTAAATAGCTCAGTGAACAGAATGCCAGTCTTGAAGTCAGCAGAACCTGAGTTCAAATCCTGCCTCAGGCATTGTGTGTGATCTTGGCAAATCATCTAACCTTGATTGCCTTGTGTCTAGGGTTGTCTCCAGTCATCCTCATTCTTATCTGCCCACTGGACCCAGATGGCTCTGGAGGAGAAAGTGAGTCTAGTGACTTAGCACAGCACCCCGTTACTCAAATCCAATTCATGTGCATGTCATGGTATCACCTCCCTGATGTTATGGTCTTCTTTCTAAATGAAGGACAAACATTATATCTATATGTATATATGCAGGTATATATATATATATATATATATATGTGTGTGTGTGTGTGTGTGTATGCATGTATGTATAAAAGTGTGTATAAAAGTCTTTTAAATTTCGAAAAAATAAGAAGGAGCTAGGGAGAGTACTCTTAGAGGGTGAGATATTAGGATAAGGGGATATATAGAAGGATGTGTAGATTAATGAAGGGTGTAGAAGGGTATGGAAGGGAAGGATTCTTGGAAGGGGATAAGTTTAAGGAATAATAGGGCAAGATAGAGAGTAGGAGTAAAGTAGAAGAATGAGGGGGGGTTGTTGCTTTCAGGAGATGTTACAAAAATGAGACACACACAAAACAAATATATAGATATTTATGAATAGGTATAGCATACTCTATCTCTGTGTATGTAGGAATATGTGTATATGTATATATAAATGTTTACATATATGATGTATGTGTAAATATATATATGTATATATAAACATATACATATTAACTGTAGTCATGGGGGGAGGGGAAAATAAAATAAGCAGTGCACAACTGAGAACAGAAGAAATCCAATAAGGAAGCAAAGAAAAAATGGACAATTTTGAACACAATGCATAGTATTTATCATACAGGTTTTCTTGAAATGGAAATATATTGCTTTATATTATGAATTCTCATATTTTTATGTGCACATGACAATGGATTTTTTTTGCAAGGCAAATGGGGTTAAGTGGCTTGCCCAAGGCCACACAGCTAGGTAATTATTAATTGTCTGAGACCGGATTTGAACCCAGGTACTCCTGACTCCAAGGCCGGTGCTTTATCCACTAAGCCACCTAGCCACCCCTAGGATTTTTTCTTATTTTGTATTTGAATTTAATTTTAAAAATACATGAAAAAATCTGTGTTGAGCTGTGTTTCCTTGGGACTTCTCTGACTGATTTCTCTACCATGGCTTAGAAAGCTCATTATTGGGATAACTACATCATCCTGTAATGTCTCATCAACCTTCTCATTTCTGTTTCTCTATTGGAGGGTGGAGCCATGATGGCCACAGTGCCATCTAACTGCCCTTCTTTGGCATATAGTAAATGTAGAATAAATACATATCCACTATTGATCCATAGAAATGAATCCTTCCTATCATACACACAAAGAGAAGGCTCTGCTATTTCAGGACATCTCTAGCTAAGTATTCTGAGACTCACCATCAGAATGTTTACTGAAAAGTAGTGAATTATTTTGCTCCCAGCAACATGTGAAGTGGACAAAAATAAAAAATGTTCTTAAGTAGTCCATTTCTTTTTCCACAGTAATGATGATGGAGTAATGGAAAAAGAGTTAAAGGTTGCAAATAATGACACAATTTTACAAATATTAATTTAATTGTTGGTATTTTTAATATGAGAAGTAGCATAGCATAGCAGATATATACTGGATCTATGTGTCTTTGAGCAAGTCATTTAAACTCTTAGTGGTCAGGCATCTATCTAAGACTACAACTTGCCGTATGAGTGCTATGGACGAAGAAGTTTCTCTTTTGAAATTCCCTAAGCTAATGAAATCAAAAGTTTAGTTTAAAACATTTTTAAAATGCATGATCTTTGTCCAATAACCATGTAGCTCTACTTAGCTCACAGGTGTACAAAAAACAGCTACCTGATTTGACCTAATGGCTGTAGTTTGCTGCCCTTTTCTAAACTAGGTCCTTCCCTTTACAAACAAGGAAACTGAGTTCCATTGAAATGAAGTAGTTTGCCCAAGATCAAAGAGATAGGATACAAAATAAGATGATCTAATTCCAAACCTAGAACTCTTGCTGTATCATTTTGAAAAGTATAATTTGGTTTTTTTTTGTTTTCTATTGCATATTGTCACATTTCTCTTCAAAATATTTAAACTAGTTTATAATACCATCAAAAATAGACTAGGATAACTAGTTCCTTATAGGCTTACCAACACGGGTCTTTATCATCTTTGGATATTTTTGCCATTTTAATATGGTGTTAATTTAAGGTTGTTAATTTGCTCTTTCAGTAATAGGAAATTTTTGTTTTACTTTCCTTTATAAATGATCTATTCATGGCTTTAACTATTGCTCCATTAGGATATGTTTAGTAGTAATCTTTTAGATAGCATCAGTTTCTTAAAGATTCTGAATGCCATCTATTTTCTATATATTTACTGTCTACCCCAATTAGCCTCTTTTCTTGGAGTTTTTTAGAGAGAATGCTTTTTGTTGTGTAAAATCCTTTTATCTTTATATAATCAAACCCATTACTTTTATCTCCATTGATTTTTCTCTATTTGTTTGATCAATAAAAATGCCCCTCCTCTTCATAGCTGGACAAATATTGATCCAATTGTGGGGTATGGTATGAGGTATGGATCTATATCCTTTGTTTTACCTTGTAGTCATTCAGTTTTCCAAACAGTTTTTATTGAATTCGATTCTTTAGCATTTTTGAAATGTGGGCTCAACAAACACTAATTGTTTATATACATTGGGTTCTGTCTCTGTTCTCTATTCTTTTCCATTGATCTATTTTTCTATTCTTTTTTCCTAGTATTGGGCACTTTTTGTCATTATAGCTTTAGAGTACCTTTTGAGATGTAAACATGCTAGTTAGTCTCCCTTTGCTACCCTTATTTTTCATAATTTAAAAAATGATCCATTGTAAAATTGATTTTAAATGTGAATACAAGCAATTAAACCTGTTTCAGCTAGATTTACATTTAAATACATGAAATGTCATAGAAACTTTTCATTTATTCCTCTTAAGCCTACATCAATAAGTACTCTTTGTTCATTCATTTCCATTCTCTTTTCTTCTTAAATAGTTTTGTTCTGATTCTGCTTTTTTTTATTTCACATTATTTAATAAAATTGCATTTCATTTCATACTTATTTATCTTTACTACATTAAAGTATTCCATTGCGTTGATGTATAACAATTTGTTTGACTCATTATTTTGGGACATTTAAATTGCTCCCAATATTTATTACAAATATAAATAATGCTCCTATAAAATCATCAATGAGCTCTTTTTTTTATTTGTTGATAATACCCTCAGGGCATATTCCCAACAGTGGAATTAGTGAGTCATAGAATATGATTATTTTTAGAACTCTTGCTGCGTGCTGCCAGAATGATTTACCAAAAAAAAAAAGACTGTTTTGCAATTTCACCAGCAAAAGATATACTTCTTCATAGTTCTTGATGTTAGTTTTCTATATTAAATTTATTAAGTCAAATTTATGAACTATCTATGGGAATTTTGATGAATATTACATTAAATTTGTATAATAATCTGGGAGACACTGATATTTTTTACATTTGCTCAATCTAATTGTGAGCAGTGGATATCCCTCCATTGTTCAACTATTCTTTGATTTCTTTCAAAATCATTTTAAAATTCAACTTACATAGGTCTTGAAAATCAATAGTCAAATATTTGATACATTTGCTCATTATTGTAAAGGGTACTTCTCATTTTTTTGACTCTTGTTGATGGTATACAAAATTATAGATGATTTTGTATGTTTATCTTATCTCAGTAATATAGTAAAATAATTTATTGCTTCATTAATTTTTTATTGATTACCTTAGATTTTTTTAGATATACAGTCATGCCATCTACAAATGAAGATGTTTTATCTTCATTTCCTGTGCTTATTTTTAAAATTTATTTTTTATGTTCAATTGCTTCTTTTGATACTTGAATGAAACTGTTTTCTCTAATATGTAATTTCATCCCTTCATATGATTGTGACCCATCCATGCCTCCTTATCCTGTAAGACTTGTTTCCTAGATTCTCCTGTAAATCCTCCATAGAGGCTCCATACAACATTCTAAGGACATTCCTCTAGAATTCTTCACCTTGTTTGGGGACTAGGGGAACACAAAGGCAGCCCACCTCTTTTTTAATAGGTACATTTTTTGGATAAGATATTTTACAGTGTATCTTTCATATTGTTCTTAATTAATATTGTCAAGCATGATTGTGCCTACAGTGTGTCTTTCACTAACCTTTGGATTACTATAAATTTAATCCTTCAGTGACTATAGAATTTAATATTTTCAGTACATTATTATTCCTTCAAGAATATTGATAATAAAAAGATAGACTGCTTTTTATAGGAAAAGTTTTAGGTCATTCAAAATACTGATCAATAAGTTTTACATACACATTATACAAACTGCTCTCTTTTTCCTGTTTGATTAAGGGCGGTTCATTGTCCAAATGCAGTATCCATCCAAAATAGATCCACTGAAAGACCAGCAATTGGGCTGTTCTGTCAATTGCACATTATATTCTGGAAAATAGTCATATATTCATACATTTGGTTTTTCCTATGTGAATATTTATTAGCAGACCTGTGACTGGAAAAAGTCACTCTTGCTCCAGGTACTGAGTTTAGAAGGTACTGAATTTGTAGGACTCTGAAAACACTTTCAGTCTTTTAGCAGTGTAGAAATAATTGACATCACTTTGTAGCAAGAATAATTAATTATAGTGGGTTGTGGTGGGCTCTTCTTCCTGACTCTCTCTGTCTTTTTCATAATAAAATACTAGAGCCTTTGTTACAATTGTCCCCATAGAATATAATAATCCCCTCAACTTCTCCACCCTATAATATGTCATGTTTTTCATATGATTTTGCTTTAAGTATGATGTTAGGCACCTATATCAGGCTAATTTTTTTTTTGTTTAAGATTCTAGGTTAGTGAAAGACTTTTGAGTAATTATGGATTACATTTAAAGGACTTCAGGATTCTGATCTTGCTGCAATCAGCACAATAGTCTATGTAACAGAAACTTTTCAAGGAGTGTTTTAAAGCTAAGTTAAATGGGAGGAGCAAGAATATAACTTGCTTGATTAACACCTGTTTTTAATAGGATCGCTTCTAATGTTTTTCCATTAATGATGATATTAGCTACTAATTTCAAGTATATGTTTAAATTATATTATGGAGAAATCTTTTTATTCTTACATTAAAACTTTTAAATACAAATGTATGCTATATTTAATCAAAGACTTTTTCAGTATCTAACTTTATGAACATGCAATGTTCCTTTTTTCTCTCTTTTAAAGTAAGATTTGCTATATTGATTCTTTTTCCTAGTATTAAAACCATCTTTGTATTCCATTTATAAATCTTATGCAGTCATCATGGATGATTTTTTTGAAAGTACTATTAAAGTCTAATTGCAAGTATTTTATTTAGTAGCTTTTCAACAATATTTAGTAATGATATTCTTTTTATGTTTTCTTTTTCAGTTTTTTTAATTTGGCTTAGTGATCAATATTAACCTGATAGGAGGAATTAGGTGACCCGCAGTCTTCTTCCACATTTATAAACAGTCTGTAAAGTATAAGAATTATTTGTTCTTTAAAGGTTTGTCAGAATTTACTAGTGAATTAGCATGGATCTTATGTTAACTCTTCAATGAACCTATTTCCACTTCTAAAAATGGTCTGGAGGGGCGGCTAGGTGGTGCAGTGAATAGAGCACCAGACCTGGAGTCAGGAGTGCCTGAGTTCAAATCCGGACTCAGACATTTAATAATTATCTGGCCATATGGCCTTGGGCAAGCTACTTAACCCCATTGCTTTACAAAAACTAAAAAAATGGTCTTGAGGTAAAGAACTGCTTGTTAGTTTTGGCATTAAATAGTTTTCTGGATAATGCATTTCCTTCAGATTCTCAAATTTATTAGCAGAGATATTTCTTGATATCTTTTGAATTCATGATGATGCCACTATGTCCCAAGTCAACCCAAAAATAGGATACTTGCTATTATTCCTTTTTTAGTTATATTGGTTTCTGCTATGACCTTGACTTTTTTCTTTTTCTTTTTTTTGGTTTCTTCCTTTTATAAAATCATTAAGTGCAAGCTCAAGTAATTTTTATTCTCTATTCATTCACATAATGTTATGAATTTGCCTTTATCACTTTGTCTACATCCCATAGATCTGTATTGTGACTATCTTTGCTATAATCTGCTATTTTTTATAATTTCTCCTCTTTACCCAATCATTATTTCATGCCATTAAGGTTTTCTTCCCCCTACGACCTGGTCAATAAAGAGGATTCTTCAAAAAGGGTTAGGTTCTTAGAACTTTTGTAATAATTTTTCCTGGTCCAAGCCCTATGAAGACTTGATAACTTTGCTTCTGAGCAGGCATACATATTGAGGGTCTTTTCCCTGTTTTGGTGTATACCCAAGTATTTCTTCTCTCTGTTTATCTGTGTCCTTACTAAGAGTTGAGGTAATTACTGTCAGTTGCCTGTTGGGGCCACTTTGTGACGGTGAGTTCATGACACCTATGTATAACCTGTCTTTATTCTTTCTTGATTTTAGATAAAGATATTGGAGAAGGGATGGTCCAGGTTATGAATCTGGAAGTTTCAAAATATTAAAAGATCCATTAGAGGTCCAACACTGGAGTCCATGGCAGAGTGTGTAATCACAATGACTAATCAAGTGAGTGATATTGAGGAACAACCTATTAGACTCAGGCTCACAGTGGATCAACCAAGCATCTGAGTCACTGTGTCCTGGAAGCAAAGGAGTGACTTCAAGATTAGCTATGTCACATTCAAAAGTAAACTTAGAGGACAAATGCTTTATGTCGATCATTTAAAGTTTGAATCCACTCTCCTAGAGACTGAGAATGACTTGCAGGGATATATTTATATTTCTGACTTTGCTATCCTTTCTCAGTATATATCCTTTTGAAAAAACTAATTGATGGTCATTGGCAATCAATAATATCTTTTAAATTTTTTTTAGGGTTTTTTTTGCAAGGCAATGGGGTTAAGTGGCTTGCCCAAGGTCACAAAGGTAATTATTAAGTGTCTAAGGTCAAATTTGAACTCAGGTCCTCCTGACTCCAGGGCCAGTGCTCTATCCACTGCGCCATCTAGCCACCCCCCCCCCAGGCAATCATTAATATTGAGGAGATTTCAATTGGCCAAACTTATAATGGGGTGATTTATATTGGGTGAGCATATCATATGAAGTTATCAAGTAAAACTATTAGAGAAAGACACAACTCAATCTGTCAGTTATTCCTAGACCTCTGAGGGAAGTACTAGTACTATCTTTGCTCTAAAGACCTGACCTGCTCATCAGACTATAGGTTAAGAAGGTGAAAACAGATATTCTATAAATGCTCTACTTGCCTCATTATTGCTACTTGTTGCATTGCATTATGGTCCATAAATGCAATTTATAGAATCTCTGATTTTTACAAGTACCTATATCTTTAAAAATTATTTGTCAAAATAAACATTAAATGACAATATAATGGGCATACTCCGTAATTCAGTGGTTCTTGACTTTTTTTTTCTTTTATGTATACCTTTCACACACTGGTGAAGCCCATGGATGCCTTTTCAAAATTATTTAAAAAAAAAATTTAAAAAACAAAGTACAGAAGATACCCCCCCAATTCAAAGTATATTCAAATACAGTTATCAGCATTTTTTAAAAGTTTATAAACCCAGGGGTGGCTAGGTGGCGCAATGAGGAGCAGCTAGGTGGCACAGTGAGGGGCAGCTAGGTGGCACAGTGAGGGGCGGCTAGGTGGCGCAGTGAGGGGTGGCTAGGTGGCGCAGTGGATAAAGCACTGGCCCTGGAGTCAGGAGTACCTGAGTTCAAATCCAGCCTCAGATGCTTAATAATTACCTAGCTGTGTGGCCTTGGGCAAGCCACTTAACACCATTTGCCTTGCAAAAACCTAAAAAAAAAGTTTATAACCCCAAAGTTAAGAAGCCCTTGCTCTAAAGAATTTTTTCTTATTTCTTTCACATTTATTTCTTTTTTATTCAATTATAGTTTTGTTTTTATTCTTCTGATGTGTCTTTTTTGCTCTGTATTATTTTATAAAGCTTTCCTCATATTTCCTTATATGCAATCACTGATAATGTTGATAATTATTATATTATTCCAAAATGTGTCCAAACATCACCTAATTGTTGGACATTTGGTTGACTTCCAATTTTTTGAGTCTTTTTTCAATTAAAAGTAATATTATTATGAAAATATTTCAACAGATAAGCATTCATTTATCTTTTTGGTTGCTTAGAATTTATTCTCAAAAACATACTTATTGGGCTTCTCATATGTTCTTTGCAGTATAATACATGATCAATACTTCTGTAAGACCCCTTTTCCCCTAAAAGTATATTCTTTGTTTCCTTCATTAAATTCTACCCACTTATCTATTAGATATAGATTTATATACTATATAATACAATAATTCCTTTTTTTCTGTCTGTCCTTTTCATCTATTTGTTACACAGCACGTTAGTAGAGTTAACTTGATGAAGGAAAGGGTACTATAATTAAAATCAAAGATTAAGTCTATGTTCCTGCCATTTTTTTCTCACTTGTCTCATATGTAAAAAAAGAGGAAATTAAATTGACAATGCATGCAATGTTCTATACCCATAGTCCCCCATTTCTGCAGATAAGGGAAGGAGGTGAATTTTCTGTTCTCTCAATCTCTCTCTGTATCCCTGTCTCTGTCTTTGTCTCTCTCATTCATTCCATTTCATTGTTGTGCTCATTTTATGTATTTTTCGTGATTCTGCTAATTTCCTTAGGTGTGTTGTCTTATTCCATTAGATGCCAGGTTCTTTCAGGGTAAAGACTATTTTGTTTTTCTTCCTATCTCCAGTTTTTAACAATAGTGCTAGACACATAGTATATGTTTAATAAATATTGACTGATTGATACTAAGTGTCAGAGAAAGTACTTGCATCTAGGCTTTCTTTTCTCCAGGGCCAGTCATTTATCCACTATGCCACATACTCTCTCTTTCTGGCTCTCTCTGACTCTGTCTCTGTCTGTCTCTGTCTTTCTGTTTCTCTCTGTCTCTCTGTCTCTCTGCCTCTCTCTGTCTCTGTCTCTCTCTCTCTCTTTCCCCCCCCCTTCCCTCTGTCTCTCTCTCTCTGTCTCTCTGTGACTGTCTGTCTCTGTCTCTCTCTCTGTCTCTCTTAACTAACCAACATATCACTTGAGTCTGACAGTATGTGTAATATTCTCTATCTATAGGCCCCACTTCTGCAACTCCCTCTCTTTTCCTTTCCATTTAATTGTAGTCATTGTGTATATTTTTCATGACTCTATTTAACTTCCCTTTCTTTGCATCAGTTCACATAGGTCTTCACATATTTCTTTGAAGTCTTTATTTGCTATTCTTACAGGGAAATAATAGTTTATTACATTCATACTTACAATTGGCCATTCCACAACTGATTCAAGACCTTCTTCCCATCCTACTCCAATTCTTTGTTAATGCAAAAAGTGCTACCCTGGATATTTTGAAACTTCTTTAAAGTTGATTGGTTCCTGATGCTGCTCTATGATTGTGGATCATAGAATATCAATGTCCATGACTGAGGAAGAATTAAAATTATGAGGTTTTCCCAAGGACAATGGAAAGATTTATGTAGTGGATATTAGCAGCCTGTACTGTCTTATGAAGTATGACTTGAGCATAAAAGAATTGTATTTGAATAGGAAAGGAGATGGATTGGTCACATTGCAAGGGTGGGAAACAAAAGATAAAATAAATAAAAGATAAAAACCATAAGTACACATTAATAGAACCAAAGGAATGTTTGCAGTATGATGGGTGGATCCTCTCTGAAGGATATAGGAAGTTATTATTATGGTGACCTCTTAAGACATTCTAAAAACTTGAATTTATATATAGCATCTCCTATCACTAATATGCTATATAGATCTTATAGACAGTACTGTCCTAAAATCCTTAGCTCATCTTACTGAGAGAAGCATGATGACATTGACAAGAGGGAAAATTCAACTGACAACTATTTATTAAGTATCAATTATTCCCACTCTGCTACGCACTAAGAATTCAATGTTTATAAATTAAGGGTATGATCATAAGGGTAAGTCCATTTTCCAGATGAAGAAACAGAGGAACAGAGTGATTAAATGACTTTCCCTGGAGTCACACTGCTAAAAACAGCCTCCAATGTGGAATTTGAAACCAGATCTCCCTGACTCAGAGCCTTATGCCCTATTCACTAGAGGGTATATTGTTTGCTCAAAAAGAAGACAAATGGGAGAGATGCTATGGAGAGCTAATTAATAAACTTAGCAACTAATTTTCAAATACACAATGGAGTCAAATCTAGAATTAGAATGGACTACCCTGGCAGAAAGTTAGCCCCACTTTCCTCCCCACCTCTGCCCACCTCCCAAGAGATTTTTGTGGATTGAATTAGATGGCTTCTGCAGTCCTTTTTAACATGGAGGTTATGTGATCATGTGATTCTTATTTTTATTCATGGAAAAATATGACATAGAATGGGGAAGTATTTTCACCCTGCATCACTTTCTAGATAAATATTACTTCTCATTTTAAGGTAAGCTCCACTTAGTGCTTTCAATAGCAATGGATGCTATATTTTGTTAAAGGTCTTTCCTGAATCCTTTGAGATTATTAAGTAATTTCTGTTGGTTTTGTTATTGAACCAGCCCTGCATTCCTGGTATAAATTCCACCTATTCATAATGTATGATCATTATAATATCTTTCTGTAAGTCTTTGCTAGTATTTTATTTAAGTTTTTGTATCAATATTTGGGAAATTGATCTAATATTTTCTTTCTGTTATGTCACTTCCTGGTTTGGATATCAGCTCCATATTTGTGTCATAAAAGGAATTTGGTAGGATTCCCATCTCCACTTGTTTTTCCCAAATATGGTATTGGGATTAATTGTTCTTTAAATGTTGATAGAGTTTAATTGTAAATCTATCTGATCCTGGGGATTTTTATTCTTTTTTTTTTTTTTTTTTAGGTTTTTGCAAGGCAAATGGGGTTAAGTAGCTTGCCCAAGGCCACACAGCTAGGTAATTATTAAGCATCTGAGGCTGGATTTGAACTCAGGTACTCCTGATGCCAGGGCTGGTGCTTTATCCACTGCACCACCTAGCCACCCCTGGGATTTTTATTTAATTTCTTTTTTTCTAAGAATGGATTACTTAAGTATTTTATTTCTTCTTTTATTAATCCAGGAAATTTTTGCTTTTTCATCCATTTAATTTAGATTGTCAAATGCTTTGGCATATAAAATTGGGAAAAAAGCTCCTAACAATTGTCATGATTTCCTCTTTATTGGTGGCAAATTTATCCATTTTATAGTTGATACTAGTAATTTGGTTCTCTTCCGTTTTTTAAAATAAATTAATTAATGGCTTATCTATTTTAGTTTTTTCCCCCCCATAAATCAAGTTCTAGCTTTCTTACTTTAAATTTTGTTACTCTTTGATTTTTATCATTTCCAAATTAATGCTTAATTGGGGATTTTTAGTTTATTCTTTTTCCAACTTTTTTAGCTGCAGATCCAATTTGTGGGTTTACTTTTTCTCTATTTTATTAATGTAAATGAATAAAGATATAATTTTCTCCCTAAGTATCACTTTGGCTGTGACCTATAAATTTTGGTATATTGATTGTTTTTATGATTTGTTCTTTGACCTCCTTTTATTTTTAGGATTAGATTGCTTAATTTCCAAGTAATTTTAATGTCTCTTTCCATTGTCCATTATTTAATGTAATTTTTATTGCATCATGATCTGAAAAGGATGCATTTACTATTTCTACTTATCTGCATTTGGTCGTGGGGTTTTTAATGTTCTAACACATGGTCAGTTTTTCTGTAGATGCCATTTACTGACGAGAAGAAGCTGTAACCTTTTCTATTACCATTCATTCTTCAGAGATCTAATATATCTAACTTTGGTAGAATTTCCTTAACTTCTTTTTTTCTCTGTGTGGTTAGATTTATTTAGATCTGAGAGGGGAAAGTAGAGATCCTAATGAATTATTATAGTTTTATCTGTTCCCTCCTGGAAATCATTTAACTTCTCCTTCAAAAATTTAGATGCTGTAACCATTTGGTGCATACATGTTTAGTAGCGATAAGATTACATTTTTATGGTCCCTTTCAGCAAGATAAACTCCTTCTTTATCTCTTTTAATTAGATCTCTTTTTGCTTTTGCTTTGAGTGAAATCATGATAGCTACTCTGCTTTCTTGGCTTAATAGAGTCTGCTGCTGCGATGCCTTACCTTTACCCTATGTGTTATCTCTGCTTCAAATGTGTTTCTTGTAAACAGTATATTGTAGGATTTTGGTTTTTAATTCATTCTGTGATCTACTTTCATTTTATAGATGAGTTCATTCCATTTGCATTTCCTGATCCTGATCCTGATGTTTGTCCTTCATTCCTGAAGAAGACCACAAAATCAGGGGAAGTGTTCCCATGACAAGCACATGAATTGGATTTGAGCCATCTGAGTCCAGTGGCCAGATTTGAATTAGGATAATTGGAGACACTCCTGGATGGAAGGCAATCAGGATTAAGTATTTGTCCAAAGTTACATAATTACTAAGTGTTAAGTGTCTGAGGTTGAACTAGAACTTCCATCCTCCTGACTCCAAGACTAGTGCTCTAAGCATTTATAGATAGAAGAATTAACTGCATATTTCCCTCCATGTTATTTTTAGTTCCCCCTCCCCACTTTCTCTTACTCCCAGACTTTTCCTTCTCACAATTGTTGTACTTCTGATTAACACCTTCCCCAGTATAACTTCCTTTTTTTTTTTTATCAATTCTCCCACTCCTTTCAATTATCTCTATTTCCTTTTTACTTCCCTATAGGGTGAGATAGATTTCTATTTTCAGCCATATGTTATTCCCTCTTTGAGCCAATTTTATTGAGAGAAAGGTTTAAACTTTGTCACACCTCTCATCCCATAATTCCCTCTCTTATAATAGTTCTTTCATGCCTCTTTTAAATGGGATAATTTACCCCCATGCAATCTCTCCCTCATTATTCTTCCATCTCTTTATTTTGTTGTGTTTTTTTTTTTGCTGTCATCCCAAAAAAAGTCACCTTATGACAACACTCTCTATCTATATATAATCATTCTAATTACTCTTATGGCAATAAAGTTGTTAAGAGTTACAGCTATCAACTTGCCATAAAGAAATATAATAATTAAACCTGATTGAATTTCTTATGTTTTCTCTTCTTTCTATTTACCTTTTTATGTTTCTCTTGAGTCTTGTATTTGGTGGTCAATTTTTTTTTAAATTAAACTCTAGTCTTTTAATTAGAAATACTTGAAACTCCTCTAATCATTGAATAGCCATTTCCCCCTGAAATATTCAGTTTTGGGGGGTAGGTAATTCTTTGTTGTAATTCTAACTCCCTTGCTTTTGGGTATATCATATTCCAAGTCCTTTGGTTCTTTAATGTGGAAGCTATCATATCCTGTATAACACCATGATATTTGAATTGTTTCTTTTTGGTTGCTTTGTTCTGTGAGCTCTTGAATCTGGCTATGGGAGTTTTCATTTTGAAATCTTTTTCAAGTTGTGATTGGAAAATTCTTTCAATTTCTATTTTTTCCTCTGGTTCTACTATATATCAGGGCAGGGTTTTGGGATTTTTTTTTTTGATAGTTTCTTGAAAGATGTTGTCCAAGCCATTTTTTCCCTGTTGGATCATGGCTTTCAGGCTGTACAGTAATTCTTGTATTAGCTCTCCTGGATCTATTTTCTAGGTCAATTTGTTTTCCAATGAGAAATTTCATACTTCCTTCTATTTTTTTTATTTTTTAATTTTTTTGTCTCTTGATGTTTTATTGTGTCATTATTTTCCACTTGTTCAATTCCAATTTTTAAGGAATTATTTTCTTCAGTGAGCTTTTGTATTTCCTTTTCCATTTAGCTAATTCTATTTTTAAGGGTCTTATTCTCCTTTGTAAAATTTTGCATATCTTTCTCCACACTATTAACTCCTTTTTATGATTCTCTTGTCTTATTCTCATTTCTTTTCCTAATTTTTTCTTCTATTTCTCAGATTTGCTTTTTAAAATTCTTTTTTTAAGTTCTTCTAGGAATTCTTTTTTGAGGGCCTGAGACCAGATCACATTTTTCTTTGAGGCTTCACATTTAGTCATTTTGACACTATTGTTCTCCTCTAAGCTTTGTCTTGAACCTCCCAATCACCACAGTAACTGTCTGTAGTCAAGCTTTTTTTTTTTATGTTTGTTTTTTGCTCATTTTTCTGCCTCCTATTTTGTGACTTCTTTTTACTTGAGAGTTTTGCTTTGGTTTTGTACTGTCCTAGACATTTTATGCTCAGGTTCTGAGTCATACTATCAGCTTTCACTGGGCTTCAGGGCTTAGCTGCTTGTTTTCTTTGGAGGGTCGGCTTCCCTTCTGACTTATACTGGATGGATGTCTTCCCCTTGGCCTCCCTTGGGTATAGTGTTTAGCTGATCTGCTACAGGGGTGAGACCCTGCTGCTGCTACTGTTGTGTCTCTTGGATGTTGCTCCCCTTCCACACCATGATGACAGAACTTTCCTATGGGTTGGTAACTGCTCCCCTGCTCCTAGAACAATTCTGAGATGGTTTTCTAGTTGTTTGGAAGAGAATTTGGGAGTGCTTCAGAGAGTTCTTTTCTCACTCTACCATCTTGGCCCTGGAAGTCTCAATTTTCTGCTATCTGATTTTCCATCACACTAAATCTTTATCTCTTACTTCTATTTCCCAGTCAGGTTCTGTCGTTTTTGGTTGTTTTTTTTTTGTTGTTGTTGTTGTTTTGTAATTAGTATACTACGAATTCGGGAAACTCATTCTTGATAAAGTAGATCTGAATCTACTTTGACTTTAAAATGTTCCATTTTTGACATTAATTCCCTAAATTACTGGGACAAAAATATTTCCACTTGTTTCCCTGAGCATTACCAATTTATGTATTCTTTGAAAATGCAGTCCCGTATGTTCTTAGTAACAAAAATAGGCAAGGATTTTTTTTTTTCCTTTTTCTGGAGAATGTCTTGCAAGCTGCTTTAAACAATTTGATGTAATTTCTCTAATGCGTCTGTCTGTCAGTTTTCTGCTTCTCCTTGGCCTACATTGTTCAGGATCCTGCCCCTCCTGAAGGAGGCGTGGGCATCCGGTAAATTGGTTTCTTTGTGCATAGAGCAGAAGGGCAGGTGTGAGCTGTGATTGATGGCTGAATTTATACAGAGACAGGAAAAAAAAAACTGCTGGTGTGGCATTTCTCTTCTGCATGGGGTCCAATTCATCCTTTTGCTGCTGCTTCATTTCTATAAAGTGACTTTTATTCTTCACTTGGCTTTTTATTACATTATTCATCTGTCACATATAAAGATATTTGGAGGAATATTCCTCCAGTGCAAATCTTAGTTTGGAGGAACAATGGTAAGAAAACTTTTTTTTTCATTCCTGAAGTATGTGCAGCATTCTAGAGAACCTACTTACTATAGTGGCTATCGTAATGAAACTCATGGTGAGAATACTGTGATAAGAATCAAGGGCCTCCTTCCTTTCTTCATCTTGTAACTTTTTTTGTCAGAAAAAACAATGGGAGGGGTGGCTAGGAGAACAGGGATAGAGCACCAGCCTTGGAGTCAGGAATATCTGAGTTCAAATCCAGCCTCAGACATTTAATAATTACTTAGTTGTGTGGCCTTGGGCAAGCCACTTAACCCCATTGCCTTGCAAAAACCTAAAAAAAACCCTAAACCAATAGGACCTCTAAATAGAGGGGGAAATGTCTAAAATGTGGAGGTTATCTTTAAGAGAGGGTTTCAAATGATAATTCCAGTCAACACATTGTTTTCGTCTGTATTAAATGGATTATTGCCTTGATTCTTCACCAGACTTCAAATGTCATTGCTGATGTTTATGTAGAACCCTCTCTGGAGCTATTCAGAATTTGACTGGCTATTCTCTCTTCAGGATTCTAGAAGTAGCTATGAGGAATTACTGTTCTGTTTCTGTGTGTTTGTGTGTGTGCGTGTGTGTGTATGTGTTTGTGTTACGGGTATCTTCTATAAATCTGTTTGAGCATATAGAGCTAGATATACATTGATATTTATCAATCAATTAATATATTAGCTTTTACAAAGGACTATTAACTGAAAAAAAGGATAATAATAATAAGTGAAGCACAAAATCTCCAAAACTGAGAGCCCATTTTCTCCACGATCACCTTGGTTCTCAAGGAGAATGGACTCAGATTTAACTAGGTGACTACCATCTATTTCCTCCTCCAGCTTCATTTCTCCAAGTGACCCTCTCTTAGCTGCATTTCTCTCAGCTCCTGAGTTGATTCCCTGCTGGCTGGATCAAAGTGGTTATGTTTAACATTTGTTCCTTATCAGGTTCAAAGCTAACTCTGCCATGGATTCCAGCTGATGGACTTCTGGTGATTCTTCTGACTTTTCAAAGCTCACAAGGTCATAACCTGACCTCTTTTGTTTGTGATAGTCTTTCATGACCATGAGGTGTGTGTGTGTGTGTGTGTGTGTGTGTGTGTGTGAGAGAGAGAGAGAGAGAGAGAGAGAGATACAAATGACAGAGGGACAGAGACAGAGATTAAGAGGACAGAGAGAGGAAGGGGGAGGGAAGGAGACAGAGACAGAGAGACAGAGAAAGGGGGAGAAAGGGAGAGAGAGAGAGATAGAGATGAGAGACAGACGGAGATATGGAAACAGAATCTGAGACCCAAAATTCTTTTTCTTTATTGAAAGCCACCCTTTGAGGGCTTGCTTCCCTTATCTCAGGTTTTTTGTATGCATACCCAATTCCAGCTTAGTAGCTAATTTAAGACCAAACCAAACAAAAATTTTTTCATTATACTGTGTCTACCCAAAAACAGTCTTTAAATACCTGTACTTGATCTAACTGGGAAAAGGATTCTCTATCAGACATTTCTGGAAGGAGGTCTACCAATTTTATGTGTGTTTCCCATTGAGTGGAACATATTATGCACATTGTAAAGACAGACCCCAATATATGCATTTTCTTGTCCTCATGTTTTTCTAGGGCGATTCCTTTGCTTAGAATGTACTCTATGGATCCTTCATAATTTTCTCTTTACTATCTCTTCCATTTTCTATATCCTCCCTCTTTAACAAGACTCTTGATAACTAACAAAGTGGGAAAACACTAAGGAACAGTTTGACTGGATAACTTTTGTTGCCACTTTCTAAGTGAATTGGAAAATAGTTCATCTTCAGATCCTAACTTACTACTGCCCATGGACTGCTGTTCAATCAGCTTGGGATGGGGTATAGGATTGGAGGAAAGAATTTTATAATGTTTTTATATTCCTTGTTATTGTCTGGTTGAGTTATCAACAGATATCAAACCAATCAGCAAGGCATAATAACCAATTAACACTATGGCTATGTTGATGATTGACAAGTCAGTGAGTGACAATGATGTTTTCATTAGCACAAATTCCTGAAAATAACCCAACTTAGTCACTTTTGGTATTCAATAAATATTCATTTTGCTAATAATTATGAAGATGTAGCACTCTTCTGAAAAATCAGTCTGAATAACCTTATGCATATCCAAGGGCAAACCAGACCCTTTGTTATTCTCTTAAATGAACAAACATTTATGAGGTATTGTGTGCAGAACCTTGTGATTATAAATGAGACTATTACAATATTTAAAATATAGTCCTTACTCTCATAGAACTTGTGGTCTAATAGGAGTATAAAGCCTTTCTTAATCTCCCAGTTGATAGCTTTGTCCACATTCCCTCCTCCCAAAAATTGCTTGTTATTTATTTATTCATTTATTTATTTATATCAATATATTTATAGATATGGATTCTTTCTTATGTGAATACATGTGGTTTTTCTACCCAAAATCCATTCCCAACCTGTAGAATATAAGCTATTTATCTGAGGGCAGAAAGTGATTCATTTTTGTCTTTGTATCCCCCACTCTATCATGGTACTAACACACATTAAGTGTGTAATAAATACCTGTTGGATTAACTTGAATTAAAAAAGATGACAGATTTAGAACTGGTAGTGGTCTTAAACACCAAGTAATCCAACCTCTTCATTTTATGAATGAGGGAACTGAAGCAGAGTTCCCTCAAATGACTTTTTCATGGTCCTACAAGTCAGTGTCAGAATGAGGGTTTTTCAATCATTTCTAAGTCATTATTAGAGACATTTGTAAGGAAGATAGTAGGATTTATGGATTAAATTAATGAGAATGGGGGGGGAGGAGTGAAGATTACAGTTGACTTTAAGGGACTTCAATTGAAGGCTGTAGCATAAAGGTAACTTAGTAGTAAGAGTGACCATTAGATTAAAAACAGTAGATCCTGACAGCTTTCCTTTAGACAATAGTTTCTTAGTTTTCTTCATTTCTGAGGCTGCCTAGGAAGAGTCCTTCTTGCCATATTAAGTGGATCTGAAGGAATTAACTTGAATAATTATATTCAGAGCTATGCTTCAATGGACAAAGATTCCAAAAGAATTCTAAAGAGCATCCTTGTTGAACTTTCTTCAGAAAAGAGACACCTGTGATAAAATCTTGCTGCCCTACTTCTAGCTTGAAAAAAGCTGTGAAATAATAGGGAGAATAAGACAAAGACCATAATTTATTCTCTTCTACCTCTTTTCTCCCTTCCTCTTATTCAGTGAGTCAGTCAATGAGCAATTAACACCTGTTGTGTGGCAGACACTTTGATAAGAGCTGAGAAAAAGAAAGACAAAAGACAATCCCTTACCCTAGAGATTCACAATTTAATGCATACTACAATAGAACTCCCACCCTAAGATGTGTCTTCTAGGCTTTTCTGAGAGCATTTCAGTTGAATGGCTGGGGAGAGCATATTTCTGAGCTCCAAAGTTGGCAGCTCTCCTTCCACTAATTTCCTATGTGACCTTTTTCAAGCCAGTAACTTTTCTGGGTCCTTGATTTTTTTTTTTTAGAGCCTCTCTGACAACTTTCAAAAGTACCATTTTTTGAAGTGACACCCCTGACTCAAATATCACTTCCTTAGCTCAAGTTTGAGATGAGAGGCAAAAACAGAAGCTTATTCCAGGGAGGTCAAGCTAGTCTTTGTTCAGCTCTCCTGGTCAGGAGATGAGGAGAGGAGCTCAGCTTGGAGGAATGTAACTCCCTAAATAAAAAGAGGTTATAAGGGAGAGCATCCTGAATGGACAGTCAGTGAGACTTAGTGACTGGTCATGAAGGGTGGGAATTTCCTTCCCTAGAGAGCTTTTAAGGTCCAGAGGATACTTCCTTCCTTCCTAGAATATGAGGAAGGAACAAGTAAATTTGTTCTCTGCCAGCCTTCTGTAAGTTGGAGCTTCTAAAGGCTGAAGACTTTTGTTCAAAACAAAGCAAACAAAACAAAATAAAAAACACTGGATGTAGCCAGTTTCAATCAGTGGCCCAATACAAAAATGTGCTATTGTCTCCAGTGTTCTCTTGAGCTTTTGGGAATAGCTTAAGATCTCTAATAAAATCAGGATGATCCATCTGCATTGTGGCAATAATAATAATAATGACACTTTCTCCTGAGTTGCAGCTCTAAAACTCTGCTCTGCTTTTAGAGTTGAATAAATATAAATTATGGCCTCACCCCCACCCCACCCCAAAGCATTTTCACTGATGTCTTTTCCCTGTGCAACAGATCTCAGTCTCAGGAAGGTTTGATCAAGAGATGGAGAATGATTGTTCCATCACCAAGGACCTGCCAGGCCAAATTCCCCTTTCAGTGTTGCTTCTAAGGTTGGAGAGTCTGATCTGTCTTGGCAATTTTAACTTGGGAAATACACTGTGCTATTATCCCAATGAGGACTATTAAAGAATCTAAATGTGGAAATGTTAGACCCCAGCCACAGACAAAGTCCCCAAGTGTGTGCATATGGCCTAAATTAGACCACCTAAGGAGTCGGTGAGCACAACCTAGACATTAGCAAAATGAGAAGTGGCAACTCCCTGAAGTGAGCCCACCAGCAGAGCCATTCCCTCTCCCTTCCACTAACCATCAAGGATTTCCTAGATGGAGTAAAGAGAGTAAACATATAGTCTGAGAGGTCTAACTCCAATAGGTCCTTCTTTATTCTCTTCTTCCTCCTCCACCTCCCCATTCCCCTCACTCTTCTTTATGCCTTTAAATGTCCTTCTTAAAGGAAAACCTTAATGAGAATCTCTATTGAAGGAGAGAGCTTTCAGAAGTTTAGAAAGGCAGTGTTAATTCCCTTACTGCTTTTGAGGGCAGCCTCATCTTTTCCAGTTATCCATATTAGAAGCCTCATTTCTTTAGACTTTTTACCTCTCCCTCCTCTCCTCCCACATTCAGTCAGTTTTCAGGTCAAGTCAATTCTCCCTCCAGATTTTTCACATCTGTCCCCTTTCCTTCACTCATATGACCACCATATTCATTAAAGCCCTTATCAACATGACGATAGTTTACTGCCTTGTCAGTCAGGTGCATGCCACGGTGAGAGGAACATTGAATCTGTAGTCAAGAAGACCTAGGTTAAAATCTTACCTAAGACATTCAATAGCCTTGTAACCCTGAGCAAGTCTTTTAACTACTGTCTGTCTCCGTTTCCTTATTTGTAAAATGAGAGGAAATAATATCTATTTTCCAGGGTTGTTTCAAGGATAAAATGAGATATTTATAAATTACTTTGAAATTTTTGAAGATATGAATTCTAGCTATTATTCTAATTGGTTTCATTGACTCTAGTCTCTCTCCTTTATAATCCATCTTTACCACAATTACCAAATTGTTATTCTTAAAACACAGCTCTACTTAAAGGAAGCAGCATAGACATCTCTAGGCTCATCTCCTCTCACTCTTTTCATTCCAGAGATCACTGCTCTGCCCAGAGAGAGAGGGTACCAGGTTAGAAGTATATCTGTCTGCTCCTTTAATAAGTGTTTGAGGCTATAGTTGAACTCAGTTCTTCCTAACTCCAGATCTAGCTCTCTAGAGGATATCATTGGGTGCCATCTAACATCTTATCACGTTGTCATTTGGGGGGGGAAGAGGAGGACCCCAAGCTCTACATTTAAGGCTTGACTTCTTTCCCAATAAAAACTAGTTCCACAATGAACACACATAGAGAACAGCAATATCCAAATTGGTAATAATGGAGATCAGAGAAGATATTCAAAGGAGAATATGTACTAGACTATACAGAGTGAAGGAGCTCTCCCACTGGGAGCAAAGTAACTCAGCTCAACCAAGAAACCATCCTAGATCTCACCTAAGGGGAAGCTCCCTAAAGTGTCTCACGTAGCAAGCTGAGAATAGGGACATGTTGAAGATCGCTTCCCAGAGTCTTTTCCTTCAGCAATCTAAAGTAGAATTGGCCTCTTCCATCTTCTGTCTCAAAGCTGAAGGCCAGGAGCTCCTAAAACAACTTACCACTCAAAGAAGACTTGAAGCCTGACCAGACCCAAAGGGCACTGACCCTGAAGAGTGCTGAAGAAGGATTAAAGAAAACTGGAGCTCTCTTCTTTCCAGTTACATCTTGCTCTTTATGCAGGCCAGGGTATTCATCTCCATCAATAAGAGAGAGTCTCATAACATTAGGCTTTGGGATGGGGTAACTTTTTGATTTGTTATTTAAAATCCTGTGTGATCTGCTTCCAGATCTGCTTTCCAGACTAATTACACACACACACACACACACACACACACACAAACACACACACACACACACATTTTATATATATATATATATATATATATATATATATATATATAAAATGTGTGTGTGTGTGTGTGTGTATATATATATATGTATGTATAAAATTGTTCAACTTTCTGTAAATCATACACATCTCTTCTCCCAACTGTAAGCTTTTGCATACCACTTCCTCTTTACATTGCTTAACTGCTTTGAAAGTTCAGTTCAAGTGCCACCTCTTACAAGAGGCAGTTCCTGAAGTCCTCTTTGTATTTATCTAGCATACATTTTGTGTTTTCTTATTTATTACATATTGTATAAATACAACTTATTGAGGTCAGGAGATGCTTATTTTTGTCTTTATGTTCCCAGCGGAGTTGTATAGTGCTTAGCATACAACAGATGCTTAATAAATGCTTATTGTCTTGAAGTGAAACTATAGTTATCCTTTTTTTCCCTATTGATCATTAAGTCTTAGCTGAGGTAAGAAGATTAAACCTATTTAGCTCCCAAGGGGTTTTCAGGCTAGGGATCATCAGGATTTGGGGAGTAGTAGATGCAGGAAAAAGAAAATGAGGTCAGGGGCATAGGAATAAAGAAAGAAAAGAGGGAAACAGGATTCAGGCTAAGTTTGAGACAGAAGGTAGTGGCAAAGAATTGGAAATTGAGAGGATGCCCATCAATTGGGAAATCCATGTTATAGTACATGAATACTATGGAATATTATTGTTCTGTAAGGAACCATTAATGGTTGGACTTTAGAGAAGCATGAAATGACTTACAGGATCCGATGCTGAGAGAGGGGAGTAGAACCAAGAAAGCAATGTATACATCAACAGTATTATGAGATGAACAACCTTGATAGAAGCAGCACCTCTCAGCAGTCCAGAGAGCTAGGACAACTGTATTTGGCTGGTCATGGACTATGTTATCCCCATCCAGAGGAAGAAAAAGCAAAAGAAAACATACAAATACAAAAAACAACCCTTCCAAATATGATGAACTTCATAAAGACTATATCTTATGTATTTCTTTCCCTTAATCCTAATTTCTCATGTCAAAAATTACTAATTTGTAAACATGTTTGTCATAACATGTATGTAAAATGCTAACCTGACTGTTCCCTACTACGGGGAGGAGGGTGAGAAGAGAGGGTGGAAGGAAATTTTGTAACTTGGGAATATGCATGTACATATGGATGAAAATAAATAAATTTATTTTTAAAAAACAAATTGCAACATATCTGTGACTGGGGGAAAAAAAGAAAGTAGAGTCAGAGACAGGGACAAAGAAGATTGCCTAGGGCTCTGAATACATATATTATTTAAGTGAATCAGAGGACAGTAGACACTATCATCTCCTGAATTTAAATTGGAAACAAAGATAGCTAGGTGACAAAATGGCTAGAGAACCTGGTCTGAAGGCAAAAAGACATGAATTCAATTATGGCCTTAAATACTTATTAGCTGTATGACACTGGGCAAGTTATTTAACATCTTCCTACCTTAGTTTCCTTATCTATAAATGGAGGTAATATTTGTAAAGCACTTCACAAAACTTTAAGTGTCATGTAAATGTTAGCTAGGTTTCATCATCATTATCAACTGAGGTGACTAGGCTCCCAATTTTGATATTGTCAGGTCCTCATCCTATACAAAATTGGGAAGAAGGCCAAGCTGAGCTTCAGTTTTCTTCTACCTCCAGATGGTAACTACCCTCCTTCTTTGAAAGTGGAATCTCCTTTCGCACAACCATCTGTCCGCTCAGGGTTTCCTCACTATGGTGTTCTTCTAAGACCTGCCTTCCAACTGAGTACTCCATGATCCAAATAGCTCAAGATCTCCTAAATGTGATCCACTTTTAAGCTGCTTTGAGATTTATGGTACTGTTAATGTATTTATTTATTCAAAGTTGAGACCCTATTGCTATATCTCTATTCCAGAACAGGCTATGTAACACATAAATTCAGACCTAAAAATGATTTTAAAACAACAAGGAAATAACAAGCATTTATTAAGTGCTTATTATGTATTGAGTGGGCAGCTAGGTGGTACAGTAGATAGAGCACTGGGCTTGGAATTAGGAAGATTCATCTTAATTAGTTCAAATGCACCCTCAGACATTTACTACTTGTGTGACCCTGGACTTGTAACCCTGTTTATTTCAGTTCCTCATCTATAAAAGGAGCTGGAGAAGGAAATGGCAGTAGCTTTGCCAGTATCTTTGGCAAATGGTGTCCTAAAGAGTCAGAAGCTACCGAAAAAATTACTGAACATCATCGTTGTCGTCATCATCACCACCACCACATGCCCAGCACTATGCTAAACACTGGATTTAAAAAGAAAATCCCTACTTTAAAGCAAATAACTATGACATATAGGGTATATATTATATAAATGGAAGATAATCTCGAAGGGGAGGCAATAGGAACGGGGGTCAGAACACACTAGGAAAGCTTCCACTTTTTAGTGGGGTTTGAGTTGAATCTTGAAAGAAATCAGAAAAGCTAGGAGTTGGAGGGGAAGACATAGAACACTGCAGGTCTGGAAAACACTAAGTACAAATTGAATCAGGTTTTTAAACATCCTCGGCACTCATTTCCAAATGGGTGCTATTCCCAAATGTCTCCTGGGAATTTAAATGACTCCCAGCTAAGCACTCTTTCTCTTCAACATATCAGAAAAAATGTTCCTATACAAGGAAAGGTGTTAGGGTATATGGTAGGCTCTATTTAATTATTTCCCTTCCTATTCTCCAGTGGTATCAGTAGTTTAGGGGGACACTGAGATCTTTTGGGAATTGGAAATGAAATCCAACAATTTGACTTGCTGCCTTTTCACGACTACTGCTTCTTTCCCCTCTACTCATCCACAGTGTTTTCTAGATTTCGTTGCCATTTTGTTCTTTCTCCTCTCTTATCTTTCCACACAAACTTCAATGTGAAATGCCTGCCATCCTTTAAATATTGTACATTCCATCCTCATCACTGAATCTAAGTCTGTGCCATCATCATCATGTTTCAAAGAGAATATTCAAAGAGAATATGTGATCTAGGCACACACCCATACACTCTCTTTTATGCTTAACTTTACTGTTTCCCTCTTTCCATTAGTTTTAATTCCCACAGGACTTCCTTTGGCCATCAGAGTTAATATGTAAAAACATTCATTGTGCAGTACTATAGTCAAGGTATAAGTCATTCCAAGTAGCATATCTGAATTCTTTTAGAAATATTATAAGATTAAGTAACTTTACAGAAAAATAATTTAAATAAGATTAAAGTATAATAATTTATAGAACTCTAAATTATTTTTCAATAGTTAATAGTATATTTCATGCTTTTTTTTACCATTAAAAATTATTGATAGCTTTTATATCTATAGCACCTTCCTTTCTGAACATATCCCTTTACCCTCTCTTCTGCAGTAGGTCATCAGTTAAAAGAAACAATATAAAAGAGGAAAAGAAAGGAATTCACCAGAGCTAGCCAATACATCATTGAGTCTGATAGTTTAGCCTGCAATGTTACACAGTCGCAACATCCTATGTCTTTACAATGCATTTTCTTGACTCTGTTTCAAGGCCAGTTTTTATCATCATAATTTCACAATGTCTCGTTTTGCTGATTTCCATTTATATAATTCCAATTTATATAATTGTCACCATTGGGCATATTTTCCTGGCTCTGCTTATTTAATTTTGCATCAGTTCACATGGAATTCTTCCCAGAAATCTCTATTTTCTTCATATTTATCCTTTCTTGCGGTAGTCATATGCCATGTCCTTCATATACCACAATTTGTTTAGTCATCTTCTTCTACTTCCAATCAATGGCAACTACTTTGTTTCCAGTTTTTTGCTTCTACAGAAAATGTTGCCACAGACAAGTTCATATATGTAGGACAGTTCTTTATATCTAAGACTTCCTTGGGATCCTTACCTAGCAGAGAAATCTCTGGGTCAAAGGGGTATGAATAAGTTAGTCAGTTTTTGGACATTATTACAAATTGCTTCTGAAAATGGTTAGACTAATTCACAGCTTTGCCAGCAGCATAGAAATCTACCTGTCTTTCCACCTCCCTTCCAACACTGACTATTCCTATCTTTCGTCATTACTAGTTTGCTCCCAAGTAAATCATCGGAATTGTTTTGATTTGTATATTTTTGAGTGATATGAATCAATCTTATTAATGTTAAAGGTTTGAAATTCTTTATTTGGGAACTATTTGCTCATATACTTTTCTTATTGTGGAATATGTTATGTATGAATTTGTGTGTGTGTGTGTGTTGTGTGTGTGTGTGTGTGTGTGTGTGTGTGTGTGCATGCATGGAAGCAGTTTACATAAAATTGTAATCAGTTTATAAAAAAATGTGTGCTCAGTTATCTTTATATACTAAATGTTGTTTAGACCCATAAATTCTTCTTGTCTAAGGAAACATTAGAGAAGAATTCATTTAACACTTTCCCTGAAGAAGGAATTCTTTGTATAATAGTTTCCAAATGACCCTCTAGCCTGCGTTTGAACACCTCCAGTGATAGGGAACTCATTAAATACTATGAGCTCATTCTTCTTCTTCTTTTTTGCAAGGCAATAGGGTTAAGTGACTTGCCCAAGGTCACACAGCTAGGTGATGATTAAGTGTCTGAGGCTGATTTGAACTCAGGGTCCTCCTGACTCTAGGGCTGGTGCTCTATCTACTGTGCCACCTAGCTGCCCCCAGCTCATTCTTCTTTTAGAAGTTCTGACTACAGTGGTAGCTAGATGGTACAATGTATAGAGCATCAGCCCTGGAGTCAGAAGGACTTGAGTTCAAATCTGACCTCAGACATTTAATAATTACCTGTGTGACCTTGGGTAAGTCACTTGACCTCATTGCCTTGCAAAAACAAAAACAAAAAAAAGGTTCTGACTAAGAGAAAATTCTTCCTTATATTGAACTGAAATCTGTCTCTTTCATCACCAATTCCACTTCCACACAGAATAAACTTAATTTATCCTCCACACTCTACACTCTCTATCCTTCACAACTGAAAGACAGTCATTATGTTTTCTCAACATCTCTTCTCTTCTAAATGTATATAGTATAGTTTACTTAGTCAGTCATCTAATATGGATATGTTTAATAAGAACTTTTGATTCTTTATCCCAAGGAATGGCTAATGATGGGAATTTCAGGCATTGTACCAACCAATGGGCAGACACAGGGGCATTTCAGTGCCACTCACATTATATAGTATGGTCTCTGTCTATTTCACCTATAAGATGGATCAGGGTTGACCGCACTATTGAGTTTTATCTTACTTTCTTTAATAAAGGCTGAGGGGTGTGATTGGGTTTGTAGTCAAAACTATTGAGTCTAAATTCCAGATCTCTTGCTGGCTATGTGATCTTGGGCAAATGATTTCATATCTCTGGGCCTCGATTTCTTCTTCTAGAAAATAAGGGCATTAGATTTGATAACTTCTAAAGATACTTATAGGTCTAAATCTACAACCTTAAGATTTTTATAGCTTCATTCCTGGTTCTGCTAGCTCAATGACCTTTAAATGATTATAATAATCTGCTGTTTGATAAATCCAAAGAATCCAGCTTCTGGGATAAAGACTTTCTCTTCTATAAAAACTATTGGGAAAATTGGAAGTTAGTATGGCAGAAATTTGGATTAGACCAACATCTCACACCTGATATAAAGATAAGATCAAAATAGCCACCAGATTTAGACATAAAAGACAATATGATAAGCAAACTAGGAGATCAAGGAATAGTTTATGTCAGATCTATGAAAAGGGAAGCAGTTTATGACCAAGGAAGAGATGGAGAATATCATTAAAAACAAATTAGATAATTTTGATAACATTAAATTAAAAAGCTTTTGCACAAAACCACTGTAATCAAGATCCAAAGAAATGTAGTAAATTGAGAAACAATTTTTACAACTAGTATTTCTGACAAATGATTCATTTCTAAAATATATAGAGAACTGAGTCAAATTTATGAAGAAAAGCAAGCCATTCCCCAATTGACAAATTGTTAAAGGATATGCAAAGGCAATTTGCAGATGAGGAAATCAAAGCTATTCATAGTCATATGAAAATTTGCTCTAAATCATTACTGATTAAAGAAATGCAAATTAAAGCCTCTCTCAGACTGGCTAATATGGCCAGGAAGGACAATGATCAACATTGGAAGGGATGTGGGAAATCTGGGACACTAATGCATTGCTGGTAGAGCTGTGAACTCATCCAACTTTTCTGGAGAGCAATCTGGAATTATGCCCAAAGGGCAATAAAAATGTGCATACCCTTTGATCCAGCAATACCACTACTGAGTCTATATCCTGAAGAGATCATGAAAAAGGGTAAAAACATCACTTGTACAAAAATATTCATAGCATCCCTGCTTGGGGTGGCAAAGAATTGGAAATTAGGTGAATGTCCTTCAACTGGGGAATGGCTTAACAAACTGTGGTATGTGTATGTGATGGAACACTATTGTTCTAGAGAAACCAAGAGGGATGGGATTTCAGAGAAGCCTGTAAAGACTTGCATGGTTGAGCAAAGTGAGCAAAACCAGAAGAACATTGTACACCCTGACAGCAACATGGGGGTGATGATCAACCTTAATGGACTTGTTCATTCCATCAATGCAATAATCAGGGACAATTTTAGAGCACTTGCAATGGAAATAACCATCTCTATCCAGAGAAAGACTGTGGAGTTTAAACAAAGATGAAAGTCTATTACCTTCAATTTTTTTTTAAAAAAAGTCTTATGCACTACATAATTTTGGCATGTTTAATATTTTATTTTCTCCTCAAGGATATGATTTCTCTCTCAACACAATCAATTCTGATCAATGTATAGCATGGGGGAATGGGGAGGGAAGTGAGGGTGGGGGAAAATTATAAAATTCAAAACCTTACAAAAATGATAGGTAGAAACTTCTATTGTATATAATTGGAAAACAAATAAATATGAATTTTAAAAAGTCATTTCCCTTTATATGAACCTCAATTTCCTCAAGTGTAAAATGAAAGGATTGGGCTAAATGATTTCTAAGATGTCTTTCAGTTTGTAATCCTTTGAATGCCCCTTTGAAAACAGTGATTCTGTGTCTTGTTAGAATAAGTGGCATTTTTGCAACTCATCCTTCCCTTCCACATTTCTTTTACATCCTTAGCCCAGACACTTGTGATGGCTGTGAAAATTTGACTGTAATAACTACTTAGGTAGTGTTTTAAATCAATAGAATATTTCCCCCACCTTCAACAAAACTCTAGGGTAGGAAATTTTGCAGATGAAGACATTATCTAAAGTTCAGAGATTTAAGTGGATTGATCTCTAAATAAGGTTTTGAACCCAAGGATGTTTACTCTGGTAAAGTCCTGTACATGTTTCCCTATATCTTTCTGCCATAGGTTTTAAAGACCTGCACTATTTCTCCAAGAATTCAGAGCTGAGCTTCTGGAATTTGGAGCCTTTGTTCTATCTGCATGCTTGTTAAAACAATGCTTCCCCCTAACCCAGGGGCCAAAGTTGGAGGCCTAGTTACTTGGGTTATATAAGAGCAAGGATTGGCTGACTGACTTTCTTGGCTGGCTGACTAGTTGGTTGGCCATGAAGCCATGGAGCCAGACTGTAGCCAGTAATTTCCAGAATCTTGCTGGCAACTACTATGCTTTTTCTTCATCTGAACAAACCACCCAGTGCTCACCTGAAATATGAGAACTTGGATACCTCCCAGGTGAACTGTTGAAAGCTCCTTGCAAGAGCTTCTGGCTCAGGGGCCACAAAAACCTGACACACTCAGAAAAGAAGTTGCAGGGTCTCAGAAATTCCAATTCCCTTAAAACCCAAGGGTCCTAAGCCATTTTTCCCAGCACTCCTGGAATCTTTTGCCTGATGAGACAGGGTGGTAACTGATACCTTCTCCAGGGCATCACACAGAATCTCACCTTAGAATGGTGCTGGAAATATAGTTTACTCCTTAGCATTTGCTCTGGAACCATCTGTACCATGATCTAGAAGCTATCCCAGTTGAAGGGGCATGGGGTAATGTTAAACTTGGAGTCAGGGATTAGTATCCACCCGGCTAAAGCCAACACTCTTTTACCCTTAGGTTTTCCAATAGTCCTTGTTCTAATACTGATGCCATTAATGGCAGCAGGTGAAGCCAAGGAAGTGAGAAGCTCTTCCACCATTGATGTTCCTCCTTATTATCACTTTATGAAAATCATCTTCTATTATCACTTTATGAAAATCTTCCCCCTCCTCCACTTCCATTCCCTCCTCCACCCATACTGAATATAGTCATAGGGGGGGTTGCTAGGAATCCCAGTGTATAGAGCACCAGCTGTGGAGTCAGGAGGACCTGAGTTCAAATCCAGTCTAAAATCCTAGCAGTGTGACCCATTGCCTTGCAAATCTATATCTAGTCATACAGAATTTGAGAATCATAGAGCTAGAGCTGAAAAGGGCCTCAGAAGCCAGTCTATTTTTACAATTGAGGAAAATGAGACCCAGAGCAATTAACTTATTTGACTAGTCAGGTTCCTAAGAATCAGAGGTAGAATTTAAACCCAAGTCATTTGGCTCATAGCCAATAATGAGAGAATATCTATAAAAGTGCTTCTCACAATGCCTGGTACACAGTAGACATAATACAAATTCTTGTTTATTCCCTTTCTCTCCCTGACCCCTCCTCTCCTACTCCTCCTCCCCTTCCCCCCACCCACCCCAGCTCTTTCCCTTCCGATGTTGAGTCTATTCTTGGTAGAATCAACCATGATGTATTTACTACTAATATTTTCTTAGATATTACCTTTTGGACCCTGGACAAGTCACAGAGGCAAAGTTTCCTCATTCATAAAATGGGATTAATACTTCTAAGTACCTATCTCACAGGGTGAAAATCAAATGATGTAATATGCCTACAGAACTCTGTAAACCTTCAAGCACTGTAGAAATGTGTTACTCTTATGGTACAAGACACTTGTTCATATTATGATTAGAAGTTATCTTATTCTCACATTTTGTTAGGTTCATGTTATTATATTATTGATTAATAAATATTAACAAATATAATAAACATCATCACTTCTTTAGGACAGTGCACCCTGGTATTGTTCAGCACAGGAAACATTGCTTACTAGTTTACAAGTTTTTTGATGGAAGAAACTGAATTTTACCCCCTTTTTCACAGGAGAACACTGGAAAGATGTTTGTTTTCTTCAGGACAAAGAACTTTTTTGTATAGCAACTCCATGACCACCAACAGAGATGGTAACTCAGCTATGACTTGTGAGATAAATCCTAGGGAATTGATTGAAGTACCAATGATTAAGTAAATTTGAATTTGGGACTTCCTGAATCTAAGATCAATGCTGTTTCTGCTCTGCCATGTTGCTTTGGGTGTTTAGTGGTTGTACTCACTCTATTTGCTGGAATGATGAGCCTTTGAGGCTGTCTCATAGCCTTTGCTTTAAAAAAGCAAACAAACAAAATTAAACAAAAACCTCCAATTTCCCCCCACCCAACAGCTCCAAACCAAACATGCCTCCTGTCATTGTAATTTAAGACATATATTCCTTCAAGAGGCCCCAGGCTCTTGAGAGAGGCAGGAACTCAGCCTTGTCTCTACTGAGTTGAGGAGGATGACTGGAATGTGAAAAATGGATAGATAGAAAATATGCATGGTTGGCCTAGGGGTGATTAGGTTGGAGGAGGCCTTTCTATCATTACAACTACCTTATTTAAAGGTAGGAATGTTTAGGGGATTTCTAGATATCTTTTTTCTTCACTTTCTTTGGTTTGATGTGACTAGATGAGTATCAGGGGACAGGACAAGCTCAGTCCTGGCCCACTAATAGTAGGGAAGAACTGCTTAGCTTTACTTTGATCTTTGAAGTGAAGCAAAATCATAATAAAGCTTAGGTCATTAGAGCTCTTTCCTAGGTGCCATTTTGGGAGGGGTGTTTACTTTGTTTATGTTAAGAAAGGGCAAGGATATTTCAGGATTCTGGTTGAGTGGTCCTAGAGTAAGGAACAGTTCCAGTAGAAAAATATTGTCATCTCAGCTGCTGTGACCCTGAGCAGAAATGTAAAATACCCACTCTTCCAGGTCTGAGCTAGAAAGTCATCCTTAATCACCATTGGTCCATATAAAAGGACCACTTCAAGGACCCAGATCCAGTGGGAATAGAGGTTTGTCTTGGAAAAAAAAAAAGATGGTTTCTCTGTACTATGCCCAGTGAAAATTCTTAGCTCAGCTATTAGGTAGGACTAAGATCTGCAGAAAGTTGGCAAATACTCCCACAGACCATATAATCCTCCATTCTATTTTGCTCTGCCCTCCAACTGAATTTGCCCCAGATTCCAGAATTCTTAGCTTTGATGTGAAGAGCCTTCAAAAAAAAAATCCTGAGAGTTCCTGGGTGAGAATGTTGGAGAGAAACATCAGGGGCACCTTGAAGATTATTTAGGTCCAAATTTGTTGTTCAAAGCAGGTACTGAAGAAAGGTTCAGACAAGAGACAAACCTAGTTCCTGTGAAAAGGTCTTTATTTTCAGCATGAAAAGCAATCCTTTCACCATGGACCAACCAGGCCACTCATTCAACCTTGATTCAGAGATGATAAACTCAAACACAACAAAACTCCTTCCAAAGTGTGGATACATTAAAAACCATGTACCCAAAGGAGGCAAATGGTTAATCTATTCAATACTTTTAAGTGTCTGGATCTACCAGGAAAGGAAATGAAGTGACAAATGAGGGAAGATACTGGGAATAGAACTAATGATCATATCTGGCTTTTAACAAAAGTTCAACATTTCCAAGGCCAGAGGTAGAGTCAGAGAATGATTAGCCAGCTTTGCAGAACAGAAAAAGAGGATCAACTACTTGTCCATACAAAATTTTGGGGACTTCAAACAAAGAACTAAAAAAGTATACAAGGAAAGACATAAAAAAACAACCCAACAACTGAAAATAGACTCTCCATCAAAATGTCACCATCAAAATAACTTCTGGTTGTTGTAACCTGCAGGCAATTCTTATAAGGGGTGATATACATACACACATATGAATTCATACAGATATATACATATATTTGTATATATGTATCAATACATGTATATATGAGATATATATGGGAAAACTACACTTAAATAATTAGCTTAAACTTGTATTAAATACACTTATTGTATTAAATAATTACACTGAGTAAAGGGCAGCTAGATAGCTCAGTGGATAGAGCTGTGGATGTGGAGTCAGGAATACTTAAGTTCATATTTGGTCTCAAATCAGTTATGTGACCTGGACAAGTCACCTAGCCCTGTCTGTCTCTGTGGCTCATCTGTAAATGGACTGGAGAAGAATCTTTGCCAAGAAAACACCAAATGGGGTCATAGAGAGACAGAAGAGAAACAAACATGGGGAGACAAACTGATCAACAGGTAAAGAGATCAATCCCTCTTTACCTATAAAAAGTAGAGATGTTTTTTTGTCATCGAAAGATTTGTAGATGACTAAGCTAAAAAATAACATATAATAACAAAAATTAGGAAACCTGGTCATCTAGTATATTCCCAACTAATTTTACCAGAGTTTTTTACAGGTCAGAAAGACTGGGTCTTATCAATGGTTGAAGAATGAAGGATTTTTGCTTTGTTTTAAGCAGTTTGATATGCCATTAAAAAAACTGCTAATGTTATCTTGGTTCACATGGAGATATACTCTGTTGTCTTTACTCTGTTCTGATAAAACTACATCTGGAATAGTCTTAGGTATCACATTTGAAAATGGACATTTAGGGGCAGCTAGGTGGTACAATGGATAGAGCACCAGCCCTGGAGTCAGGAATAACTGAGTTCAAATTCAGCCTCAGACCTTAATAATTACCTAGCTATTTGGCCTTGGGCAAGTCACTTAACCCCATTTGCCTTGCAAAAAAACAAAAACCTTAAAAAAAGGAAAAGAAAAAAGAAAATGAACATTTAGAAGTCAAAGAATGTCCACAGTCAGGCAACTAAGATGGCAAAGTGCCTCTTATTCTATACTATGTGAGAATCAGTTGAAGGAACTGGGATCTAAATCAATCAATCACCAAGCCTCTAGTAAGCACCTATTAGGTATCAGGCATGGTGTTAAGGTTCAGACAAGCCAACTCTAAGATATGAAACTGCCCCTTTTCTACCATCCTCATTGCTGTTCCTCTTCCACACTGGCCATAGAAAATATTATCTAGGACCATTTCAACAGTTGCAGACCTGGGAGTAGGTTAAAAGTCATCTAATTCAATCCATAACTGTGTGGGAATCCCTTCTAATGTATTTCCTAGCAAGATTATACCCATTAATTGGGGAATGGATGAACAAGTTATGATAGAATATGATTGATCTATAAGAAATGACAAGTAGGATGATTTCAGAAAAACCAGGAAAGACTTACATAAACTGATACAAAATGAAGTGAGCATGAGAATATTATACACAGGAACAGTAATATTGTATGATGAAGAACTGAGGATGATGACTACTCTCAGCAATACAATAATCCAAAACAATCCCAAAGAGATTGACACATGTTATTTGTCTCTGGAGAAATAGATGACATTGTCTGAATACCAACTGAAGCATGCAATTTTCCCTTCCTTCCTTTCCCCCACTCCTTCCCTCCTCCCTCCCTTCCCTCCCTTCCCTCCCTCTCTCCCTCCCTTCCTTCCTCCCCCCTTCCCTCCTTCCCTCCTTCCTCCCTCCCTTCCTTTCTATGTGTAAAACTTGATTAATTTTGAAATGTTTCACATGATTACACATGTATAACCTACATTGAATTGCTTATCTTCTTAGAGTGGGAAGGTGAGAGGAAGGGAGGAATAGAATTTGAAACAAAATGTTTTAATGTGAAAAATAGTTTTAAGAAGTAATGGAGGGGATAAAATATTGTTTTAAAAAATAAATATTTCCTAAAAGTGGTCATCTAATCTTGGCTTGAGTATCTCTGGTGAAAAAAAAGGAAGCTTATTACCTCCTTAGGCAGCCTGTTCCATTTTGAAAATTTTTTTTTTGGTTTTTGCAAGGCAAATGGAGTTAAGTGGCTTGCCCAAAGCCACACAGATGGTAATTATTAAGTGTCTGAGGCCAGATTTGAACTCAAGTACTCCTGACTCCAGGGCCGGTGCTCTATCCACTGTGCCACCTAGCCACCCTGAACCGATTTCATTTTTGCATAACTTTATTAAGAAATTTTTTCTTATTCTGAGCTGAAACTTGTCTTTCACTAGCTAGTTCAGACTCCAGGTCAAGGTAGAACATGACTGATCCCTCTACCACATGACAGCCCTTCAAATAATTGAAGATAGATATCATGTCCCCTAGCTACCTCTTCTTATCCCCCTTCCTCCAACCCCTTTTCATATATTGTGGCTTCAAGATCATTCACCATCCTAGATGACCTCCTCTGAATTCATTTTTTAATGTTCCTTTTTTAGTATTTAATGACTTGAATTTAACAGAATTCCAGATATAGTCTAACTAGGGCAGAAGACTGACTGGTTCTATTCCTTGTTTTTTCCTTTCCAGTCTTTCTTGGTGACCTCATCTGCTCCTAGGAATGTATGTATGATGGCTAGATGATTCAGTGGATTAAACACCAGATATATAGTCAGGAAGATCTAAGTTCAAAACCAGACTGAGACACTAGCTATGTAACTGAGCAAGTTATTTAACCTGTTTACCTTAATACAATAGTGAAGAAAATAGTAAATCAGTACCATTGCCAAGAAAATCTTATGGATAGTATTGCTGTGATATGGTCCTTGGGATCACAAAGATCTGAACATAACAGGTCGATTGAACAATATGTATATGTATAAATGTATATATAAAATATATGAATATAAAATATTTTTGTATACATATGTTTTATGTATAAAGCCATGTTTGTATATCTATCTATCTAACTCTTTATCTATCTATCCATCTATCCATCCATCTAACCCCCAGTCTTGAACCTGAGTTTTAGTCCTGTATTATCATCTCCTCTTTGGATATTTTAAAGAGGAGGTGCCAGAAACATCTACAATCCAACATGTCTAAAGTAGAATCTAATATCTCTTTCCCAATCCCATCCCTCTTCCAAACATCCCTATTTTTGTCAGGTACCACCATTCTTTGAGTTTTCTTTAGATTCACAGAATCACCACTCTGCCAAACTCATCACTTTCCACCCTATAGATACAATTGGTTGTCAAATTTTTCTGCTTCTGCCTCTTGCTCTGTCTCCTCCACTCCAGTTCATCCCACACATAGTTGTTAAAGTGATTTTCCTTTTGTGCAAATCTGACCACTTTTCCTTAATAAAAAAAAAAAAAACCCAAAACAAAACAAAGCAGTCTACTGGTTCTTCATTGCTTCTAGGATGAAATATAAACTCTTCTGTCTTGTTTTTAAAGTTTTTTTACAACCTGGATCTAATTTTTCTTTCTAACTTCATTATTCACTCACATAAGACAGCAGTCAAATTGGCCTTGCATTTTCCTCACACATAGAATGCGCTTCTTCCTTATTTTTGCCTTTAAGAATTCCTCTCTTCTTTCGAGATGCAGTTCAAGTACACCTTTTTCCCCTTCTCTCTCTCTCTCTCTCTCTCTCTCTCTCTCTCTCTCTCTCTCTCTCTCTCTCTCTCTCTCTCTCTCTCTCTCTCTCTCTCTCATTTTGTATTTTATTACCTTGAAAATTTGGTTGAAGCTGGAAGTTCCAATCATAGTTGAAATTTCTGTAAATGAGCAATGGTTAACCTCCATTGCACTTCCTACTCTTATCTGAAGTCTAATGTACCAGAAGCTCCAGTCCTCTAGTTGTTCAGTCATGTTTGACTCTCATGACCCCATGGACCATAGCACTCAAGATCCTTCTATCCTCCATTATCTCCCCAAATTTTGTCAAACTCATGTTTAAAACTTACATGACACTATTTATCCATCTCTCCCTCTGCCATTCCTTTCCCCTAATATCAGTGTCTTTTCCAAAGAGTCTTGTCTTCTAATTATGTAGCCAAAATAGTTAAGCTTCATTTTTAGAATTTGATCAGAATAGTCTGAATTAACTTCTTTAAGTGTTGACTGATTTGATCTCATTATTGTTCAAGGGACTCTTCAAAACTCTTTTCTAGAGCACAATCTGAAAGTTTTGATTCTGTGATACTCAGATTTTCCAATAGTCCAACACTCATAGACATACATTGTTACTGGAAAAACCACAGCTTTGACTATACAAGCCTTTATTGGCAAAGTGATGTTCCTGCTTTTCAGTATGCTGTCCAGAATTGTCCTAGCTTTCCTTCTAATGAACAAGTACCTTTTAATTCCATGGTTGCATCTGTCATCTGCTTTGATGAGAGCCTAAGAAATTAAATTTTTGATACTGCTTCCAGTTCTCTTCTATTTGCCAGGAAGTGATGGAACCAGTTACTAGGAGCTTAATTTTTCTGATATTAAGCTTTAATCTGGCTTTTGCATTTTCCTCTTTCACCCTCATCAAGAAACTTCTTAATTCTTCTTCACTTTCTATTATAATCTGCATATCTGAAATTGTTAATATTTCTCTTAGCAGCCTTAATTCTAGATTTGATTCATCCAGTCTGGCATTTTGTAGCATGTACCACAAATATAAATTAAATAAAGTGGCAATATACAGCCTTTTCACATTTCTTTTCCAATCTTAAATCAGTTGTTCATGTTTGGTTCTAAATGTTGCTTCTTGGCCTGCATATAGGTTCCTCAGGAGACAAGTAAAATGATCTGGTACACTTGTCTCTTTGATTATTTGCCATATTTTATGATCCATATAGTCAGAGGTTTTAGTGTAGTCAATGAAAGAAAAATAGATGTTTTTCTAGAACTCCCTTGCTTTCTCCATAATTGAGCAAATGTAGACAATTTGGACTCTAGTTCCTCTGCCTCTTTGAAAACGAACCTATTCTGGTAATTTTTGGTTCAAATACTTTTCTGTCAGTTGTTCAGTAAATTGAACATTCTTTGGCATTGTCCTTCTCTAGGACTGGGATGTAAAATGATATTTTCCATTCTGGTGGCCATGTTCCTCTGGCTTCTAGTTGTATACCTTCCCTTCTGTGACTGAGATTTGGCAGTATCCTTTCTTTCACCCTTTTTCCTCTCTGTTCCTTTTCTGTGGGGTCTTATTTTAAATCCTGGACTTTTCTTTGTGTGAATTAAAATTCAACATGATGGGCGTCTATTGTCTTTTAGATGACTGGTTACTCAAGTTATTTTTCAGAACTCTTCTCTAGCGTAAACTCATCATCTTCAATCTCATAATTAATATTAAGTCAAGCCTTGATCCACAACATTATCAAAAGTTGATTGGGAGGAATAGAGGATAGAGGAACAAACTCCTCCTAGTACTCTCCTTTATAGAGAGCAGAAACTAGACTTTTTGACCTCTTCCACTCTGTATATACTATTTTGCCTGATAGCAAGTTCATGGAACAAAATACTCCCTAGTCTTCTCCTCTATTTTCTTGTCTTCTTGGTGTGACTGGCACATAGTAGTTTTGGGGGTTTGTGGGGTTTTTTTGGGGTTTTTTTGCCTTTTTCAGGGCAATGGGGTTAAGTGACTTGTCCAAGATCACATAGCTAGCTATTAAGTATCAAGTGTCTGAAGCTGTATTTGAATTCAGGTTCCCCTGACTCCAAGGTCATTCCCTAGCCACTGTACTACCTAGCTGCCCTCCCACATAGTGGATTTTTAATAAATAGATGCTGACAAGATTAAAGATGATGAATTTACTCTGGAGGATGATATGGATAACAATCAATGAAGGCAACTGAGGAGAAGCAGTCAGTCAGGAAGAGAATTGGGAGAGAGCAAGGCCATGAAAAACTAGAGAGACGAGAATACTAGGGCAAGAGGGAGTGTTGAAAGTTGCTGAATTATGGAGTTAGGGTCCACAGAACTTAGTAAAACTAGTCAGATAATGAATGTGAGGGAGTGTAAATGTTCAAACATAATTTGGAGGTTTGGAGCAAGTGAATTGGGTGAAAGATATTAGTGTCAAGATATAGAGTCAGGAAAAGAACAGGTGGTAGACATGCTGAATTTGAGCTGCTGGTAGGACTTCCAGAGTTCTTCTGCAAATGGCTAGAGATGTAAAACTAGAATTCAGGAGTTAGTTAGTGCTACAGTGGTAGATATGGGACTCACCTGTAGTTCTGCGAAGAGTGAGAGCCAGATGTGCCTGGAGATGCTAGTACCCCTTGGGGGGAGGTCAGCAAACTTAGTAGTTGTTCCATGCATACACATGTCTCATCTGGGTAGAGGTTACAACTAAAACCAAAAGACTAAATGGAATTGCCTAGGGAGGACATGATAGAGATGGAAGATAAGAATCTTGAGGATAGGTCCTTGGGCAATATCCTCCTTTAAGCAATGGAAAGAGGAAGAGAAACCAATGAATGAGACAAAAGAGTTATTAGAGAGGTAAGTCCAGAACAGAAGTGTGTGCATGTATAAATGGGGTGACTAGGTGGCACAGTGGATAGAGCACCAGCCCTGGAGTCAGGAGTACCTGAGTTCAAACCTGACCTCAGACACTTAATAATTACCTAGCTGTGTGGCCTTGGGCAAACCACTTAACCCCATTTGCCTTGCAAAAACCTAAAAAAAATGTTGTATAAATATAAACTCCTATAATCATTGTTTTTGGAGTTAGATGATGGAGAGAGGTCAAAGAAGATAAGGACTGAAAAATAATTGCAAGATGTATTGATTATAAAGCCACTGGTAAAGCTTTGGAGAATGGTTTCCATAGTGTGTGAATGGAAACCAAGGGAGAACAGTCATCTAATTCACATCTCTCATTTTATTGATGAGGAAACTGAAACCCAAATTTGTATAGGTAGTAACTTTAAAAACCAGAATTCAAAATCCACATCTTCTGATTCCAGTGCTCATTAACTTTGTATAGAAGTTTATTAGTGATGCTGAAAACTATCTTTTCATGTTTTCATGTAATTGGAAAAAACTAAAATTAAAATTTAAAAAATTATTAGTGATAGGGATAGGACAATATCTGAATGTGGTAGAAGTATCAAAAAAAGTCTTAAGCTATATATATATATATTTATATATATATAAATATATATATATCCACATCTAAATTACTTATATTGATAGCTCCCTAATCTATATCCTTGTCTAGAGCTATCCATATCTATACCCATACCCATGTCTAGCTCTATAGAAAGCATTTGAGAGGAAGAGACTGAGAGATTGAAGGTATAAGGGGGAGGGAGTGATTTCTCTCAGCCTCAAGAGCAATGTCTTACTCACAGATGGTGTTCATTAAGGGTTTGTCAAATTAAGCTCAAATAATGACTTAAAAAAATCAAAGTACAAACCTTAACAAAAGTCCCTTTATACAAGTAACTCCTGGTGCACGAATAAGAACTACCTGGAAACAAATGGTTCAGTCCAGTGGTATTAAAATTGTAGACCAGGGGAGGTGGGACAGAATTCTTCAGTATTATACTTAAACCAACCAAAGATAAAGAGTGACTCTGCTACTTCTCATGCCATAAATCATAGTAAATAAGACTCCTGGTAGTTTTCATTGGGGGAGTTAACTTGTTTTAGATGACTGATGGTCCCTTCAGGTTCCAGTACCCAGGTGTTTCAGAGCTCCCCCTCCTGAATTCCAGGGCAGGCAGGTGCAAAGAGACTAGATCCCACAGATGAGGATCTGTCTCAATATATTCATAACCAATGGAGAGTATAAAGATAGGCTACTTCAATTTATAAAAGGCAAGGTTGATGAACAGATACTTTCTATGTGATAGAGGCAGTGTTCCCAGAAATAATTTAGATTTTTTTTCTAAAGCTCTATTCCATCCCTGCTAGGAAGATAATAAGGTCAACAGCTGGAAAATGCTTTGAGCTCCTACAAAGGAAGCCTAGTAATGCAAGCAAGCAAATTGGATAGTTGCTTAGGTAACTGAGGGCCCTCTCAGTTAATATGAAGTCATAGAATTTGATAGTTGAAAGAAATCCTGGCTATAGTTATAGAAATCCAATCTCCTCATTTTAAGGAAGCAAAGTAGATCCTGAGGTTTGTCTAAGGGCACATAGTTAATGGTAGAGACAGGATTGGAACTCGGGTCTTCCTGTTTAGTGCCCTTTGTTCTAAATTAACATCTAAATAGATTTAGGTACCTTGGAGACCATCAGTTCCAAACTCCTTCCCTCCCTACAACCATTCATTTTAAGGGTAAGAAAACTGAGGCACAGAGAAGTTAAATTATTTGTGTTGTGGGGGGGGGGGGGAACAACCAGGAAATCTCTGAGGTAGGATTTGAACAGGTCTCTAGCCTAAGGGAGTCATGCCCGCTCCATTTTGTCATGCTCTTAACTATTTGTTAAACAGACTATGTGTTGAATTACATGAAGCAGAGAGTTATCTTTGCAGTGCTACTTGAGGGATATTAGTAACTCTCTGTTGGGTTATTTGAGACCAAAAAAAAAAAAAAGCCTGCCTACCTCAAAATATGTGACCCAATTATGAGTTGAAATGTTTGGAATTATCCCATTACTCATTTTTTTTTTTTTTTTGAGTAAAGAGTCTCTCCAGTAGGTTTCAATGCAACTAAGTTAACTAGGAGGTTAACATAATAAGCATTAGCACCCATTAACTCATTAACATTAATTAGTTTACCAGATTAGATTAGCTAATGGAAAAACCAGGTCCGGAGGGACTCATACACAAATAGATGCATTTTGATTGAGGTCTGTTAGATGGTGAGTTGGTGACTTTGGGAAATTAGTTGAGGAGGTAGAGGTCCCACCCTGAAGAGACCAGAGCAGTGGGGTGGCCTGGACAACAGCTTCTCCTCCTTATTAACCAGCAGCTGCTATAACTCCCCTTCTTCAGGTCAACATTGCTCTCATTTGCGAGCCTCACATCTATTAAGGTGCTTATTAATCTGAAGACCCTGAAGGAATGATAAAGGATACTGGAACAGGAAGCTGTTGTACAAAGTGTAGGTCTGAGGTGAACTTGAATCATGGTCCCCTACACTCATGAGATTCTGCTAAGCCTGCACTAAGAGCATCACTCCCACTTGAATTCTTGGGCATCTTTATGGCTTTGGGATATTTTTATTTGGTTTTTCCTTGTCTTGTTTGAAATGTGTCTTGTCAACGCCTGCTTGACAGTGTTCTGAAACCTCAGAATTTCAAGCCTGGATTTGCCTGTTTCTCTTGTTGTCTGTGAGGTCCGGGATGCTTGAAACATTGCCCTCACCTTTCAGTCACCATCCTGGAAGTCGGGCTCTGGCTTTCAGCCTTCTTCTTACAGGGCTGGAGTCTCTTGCAAGCTGCCAGGAAAAGACTGGTCTAAGCTCCATTCATGAATTTAGCTCCATAAACAATTTTGAAGTGCCTACACTGGGCAAGATATGCAAAGGGATGTATAGATAAAAAAAATAAAACAAACAAAAAACAAAACCTAGCAATTTTTTGACCTCTGATATCACACTTGGGAGAAACAACATGTACCCAGATAGGTAAATGAAAAGTACTCACCAAGTCAATTCAGAGTAGAGAAAGAACAACATGCAATGGGACAATAAAGGATGACCTCTGGTGACACTTGTTCCTAAACTGAACTGTGAAGTGAGTTAGGGATTCTAAGAGTGGAGCACATTCCAGATTTGGGGGACAGCCTTTGTAAAGGCACAGAAGTAGGTCATTTTGGAGTAGGCATAGAAGCAAAGAAGGGAGGTTGGAGCCAGAATACAAAGAGTTTTAAATGCTAAAAAAAGGTGTTTGAATTTCCTTAGGAGTAGTAGGGAGCTACTGAAGCTCTTGAGCAGAGAAGTGGCTTGTGTTTTAGGAGTATCAAATTGTTCTCTATAGGTAGGCTGGATTGCAGAGAGGAGACTGAGCATAGAGATGGAAGGCTACTTCAGTAATGATGGAGAAAACAAAGTAGGGCTGAACTAGGGTGGCAGTAATATGAGTACAGAGAAGGGTGGAGGGAGAGAGACAGAGAGAGAGAGAGAGAGAGAGAGATAGAGGTGACGTGATTACAGATTACAGATAGGGATGGGTAGGGAGAATGAAGATTGACAAAGACTTTGAGATTGAAGACTTGGATCAACTAGAAAGATGGTGGTACCCTTGCAGAAATAGAGTTAGGATAAGGGATTGGATTTTTAATAATATTGATAAGTATAATATTAGTCATAAGATTATAGATTTCAAAATGGAAGAGATCTTAGAGATTATCTAGTACAACCTTGGGGCAGCTAGGTGGTACAGTGAATAGAATGCCAGGCCTGGAATCAGGAAGGTCTGTCTTCTTGATTTCAAATGTAGCCTCAGACACTTACTAGTTGTGTGACTTTGGGCAAATCATTCAACCCTGTTTGCCTCAGTTTCCCCTGTTTTGTAAATTTATAAAATGAACTGGAGAAGGAAATGGTAAATCACTCCAGTATCTTTGCCAAGAAAATCTCAAGTGGGGCCATGAAAAATTGGACTTGATTGAAAAATGACTGTACAATGCCTAGCAAAAAAACAACGGAACAAATCCAAATCCTTTTATTGTATAAATAAGGAAGTGAAGCACAGAAAAATTAAGGGACTTGGACAAAGTCAAACAGGTAGTAAGAGACAGAACTGGAATTTAAAATCAGGTCCTATGACTCCAGTTACAATGTACTGAGGTGCTTATGGGACCCAGGAGTCATGAAAAATTGGTGTTCTGAGCAAATATATAGATTTTTGGAGTCATCTACATATAGATGTTAATTGACCTCACAAGGAACTGATGAGATTACTAAGAGAATGGAAAAGAGAGATGTGAGAGAGAACTTTGGGAAATATGTATTCAGTGTTGCCAGCCTAAGACAGGATCTTATGTGGCCAAGGAAATATAATTATCTGGAGAACTCTCATTCAGACTGATGAGCTGGGCCCTGAGAAAGTGGTTACTACATCCCCTCAGAACTTTAAGGGTAGTTTTGAGATGTTGGGGGGGTAGTTTAATTCCATTCTTTTATAGATCATAAGTTTCCTTGAACTGATGTACTTTCCATACTGATTGATAGTAGATTAGAATTTAATCAGCTAGACCTTTAACAAGTGGGTAATTACAAAGAAGGTATAATAAGAACTACTGCTAAAACCAGCTCCCCAAAAGTTTATGACATACTTTCCCACAAGTCTCTCTTTAGAGGAGAGCCCAAAGAAAAATGGGCCCAAGTTTAGAGATTATATCTGGCAAAGGGGTAACAGCTCCTGGAAGTCCTTTCCTTGATAACCTCAGAATGTTCCCTTAAGTATGATGTGACTTTTCTGCCAAACTTTTTGTAAACCCTCGAATTTACACCTTACCACCCCTGCAGAGCCTGTCAATTAGCCACTGCTATTCTAGAGATGCTCCTCTGTGTTATTCTAGGTTGCTCCCCACCAAATCCAAATCCTCAAACCCCCCCTTAGTTGACAAGGTCTTCTATGGTTAAAGAGAGAGAAGAGGACTCCAAAAGATGGAGTCCTGATCTTCCTTCTGACTCAAGTGATTTCTTTGCAGGAGTTGTATATTCCAACTCTCTCTCTCTCTCTCCTTTCCTCTTGCTTGAATGTCTCAGGTTCTGAACTAACTTTCTAGTTTTAAGTAGACCTCACAAGCAATTACCACATTTTCTCAGTTAATCTGAATATACTTTTCAGGTATTATCACTTCAGCTGGCTAAGTACTTGGTCTAAATTCATGACTGATTGAGATGGGAGGTCTAATCTAGTTAATATATTGTATTGCTTACTTTTAATGGAGTAGAGTAATTTAATTAATTTACTAAATTGATCCCCACCTCTATAGAAGAAAATAAAATTAAATGGCATATCCCTTGGTTATTCCCCCAGTGAAGATAGCCAAATATTCCTAGTGCCTCAGTATTTAAAAGTTGCTATATATTTTAGTGAACTTAGCACTGATCTATTTTTTAATCTAGTTTTGCTACTTCTGACCTCTGACAATGAGCAAAACACTTCATCTATATGGACTTCAGTTTCCTTACAGAAAATACTTTTCAGTTTTCATTTATGTGTTATTGTCCCCCCATTAGAACATAAATTCTTTGAAGGCAAAGCTTACATTTTTATGATCAGTTTTTAACTCAGTATCATATACTGTAAGCACTTAATAAATGCTTGTTGCCTGCCTCCTGGAAGGTCCCTTCCAACTCTAAATCCTTTGAGAACTCTCTGAGAATGTGTCTTGAGAATGGTCTGCCAATAAGATCTTTTTAACAGTTTCTTATATCTATGAGAAGAACCAGTGAATTTGGTGTTGAAAGGGAGTTCTAAGAGAGATATAGGGGATATGGTATCAGTGCTCAAGGAAGTTGGAATTCAGTGACAGCTAGAAGATAAATGCAAAATCAGCTGCCCTTCTGATTTCTCTATTTCCAATGACTGACAGGGAGATGAGAGAAAGCAAGGGCCTATACATCATTTGGGACAGGATGGTTTTTTGGGGGGGGTATGGTTTATATATCTCTCTGGAATAAAAAGATTCATAGCATTGGGAAGCATCTTGAGTTTTGACAATATGTTAACTCTCTGCAATGTTTTGAGTCTCATATCTGGCATATTCCCTTGACTTTTGAACTCTTTGATGGGTACCTGTCTTATGTAGAATTTCAGAAAATATCAAGGAAAGACAAGAAGATTTTCTTAAATCAGCAATGCAAAAAATAGAATAAAGCAATAGAATGGGAAAGACATGAAATATGGATATGATAAAAGAACAAAATGGTAGGAAATTAACAGAAGGAGAATCATCAAGAAAAGGTAGAAAGAATACACAAAAGAACTATACAAGAGAGATCTTAGCATTACCAGTGGTGTAGTTACAAATATAGAGTTAAATATACTGGAGAGCATAGTCAGCACTACTAAAAATAAGGCTAGTGGAGGTGATAAACTATTTAGGACCCTAAAAGATGATTCTGTTAAAATATAGCACTTTGAGTAAGCCAAAAAATTTGGAAAACACAACTGTGGTCACTAGGTCAGAAAAGATCCATTTTCATTCCAATCCTGGAGAAGGGAAATACTAAGGAATATTCTAGTTACCAAATTATTGCACTTATTTCACACATCAACAAAATTATGCATAAGATTCTGCAAGCAAGACTTCAGCTATATATATATGTAAACCAAAAATTACCAGAAGCGCAAGTTGGTTATCAAAGAGGTAGAGGCAATAATATTTTCTGGATTATAGAGAAGGCAAGAGAGATACAAAAAAAAACCATCTACTTCTGCTTCATTAGCCTTTGACTGTGTGGATTACAACAAATGTGGCAAATTCTCAGAGATAAGAATACCAGATCATTTTACTTGTCTCCTGCCAAGAAGCAACACAGAAATAAACATGAAACAAGTGATTGTTTAAGATTCAAAAAGGAGTATATCACCTCGTATTTTCATCTTATTTTTTAAATTTATATGCAGAGTGCATCATGCAAAATACCAGGCTGTATAGATCAAATTATGGAATTAAAGTTGCCAGGAAAAATGTCAACAATTTTAGATGGCCTAAAGTGAAGAGGAATTAGGAAACCTCTTGATGAGGTGAAAGAGAAGAGTGTAAAAGCTGAGTTGAAGCTTAGCATAAAAAATACCCCCCCCCAAAAAAAGAGCAGCAAACAATAACTAAGCTCTTGGCAACTGGTTCCACTGCTTCCTGGAAAATAGAAAAAGAAGAAATGGAAGCAGTCAGATTTAAATTCTTGGGCTCAAGGATCTTTTGCAGATGATGATAGCTTTAGCCATGAAATTTAAAAATGATTGCTCCTTGGAAAGAAAGCTATGGCAAATTTGGACAGCATACTAAAAAGCAGAGATATCACCTTGCCAACAAAGATTCCTATAAGCAAAGCCATGGTTTTTCCAATAGCCATACTGTTGTTGTTTGTTCTACTTTCCCAAAAAACACAAGGGCATCAGGGAGGTGATGTCATAGCAAGCACATTAATTGGATTTAAGTGAGGAAGAATGTGCAAAGTCATCAACAAAAATCACTGACTCCTCTGGAGTCAACTGGGTCCAGTGAATGGCCCTGGATGTGGTGGAATACCTTGGCCTTTTTGAACAAAAGTCTTTTAACATGTCTCTGATTGAGACAACCTCCATTCTGTCTTTGGCTATGAGAGTTTGGAAAGCTGAGCACCACAGTCAATGCTTTGAATTGTGATGACTTTTGGGAGTCTCTCAGCAAATAGATCAAATTAGTCAATTCTTTAAGAAATTAATTCAGGTTATTCACTGGAAGGTCAAATACTGAAGCTGAAACTTAAATATTTTGGCCACATAATGAGAAAGGGCTCATTGCAAAAGACCCTGATGTTATATTTACTATCTCTCTTTTATTTGTTTGTTTGTTTTTCCAACTACATGCAATGGTAGCTTTCAACAATCATTTTTTTGGTAAGATTTTGAATTTCATATTTTTCTCCTTCCCTGACAATATTAGATTGCTTTCTCCCTCCCTCTCCCTGACAGAAAGCAATCTAATATAGCCTATACATAAACAACCATGCTAAACATAGAACAATATTAATAATGTTGTAAAAGAAGAATTAAATCAAATTGGGGAAAATAATACATAAGACAACTTTTAAAAATTGGAGATAGTAAGCTTTGTTCTGCATTTAAACCCCATATAGATGATATTTTCCATTACAAGTTGTTTAGAATTATCTTTGATTATTATACTGCTGAAATGAACAAGTCCATCATGGTTGATCATCAACCAATGTTGCTGTTAGTGTGTACCAGCTTCTTCTGGTTCTGCTCACTTCACACAGCCTTAGTTCATGCAATTCTTTCCAGGCTCTTCTGAAGTGCTGTCCCTCATGATTTCTTATAGGTAAATAGTGTTTCATATTCACATACCACAATTTGTTCATCCATTCCTTCAATTGCCAATTCTTTGCAACTATGAAAATAGCTTCTATAAATATTTATGCATATGTGGGTTTTTACCTTTTTTGTGTGTTCTCTTTGGATACAGATCTAATAGTGGTATTGCAGAAATAAAGGATATACCTAGTTTTATTATCCTTTGGGTGTAATTCCAAATTGCTCTCCAGAAAGCATGTGACAATTCATAACTCCACCAACAATGTATTAGTGTGCTAGTTTTCCCACATCCCCTTCAACATTGATCATTTCTCTTTTTTTCATTTTGATCAATCTGCTAGGTGTGAAGTGATATCTCAGAGTTGTTTTAATTTGCATTTCTCTAATCAATAATGATCTAGAGCATTTTTCATATAGATAGCTTTAATTTCCTCATCTGAGAATTATATTTTCATATCCTTTGACCATTTATCAATTGGGAAATGATCAGTATTCTTATAAATTTGACTAAGTTCTCCATATATTTTAGAAATGAGTCCTATGTCAGAAACACTGATTATAAAAATTGTTTCCCAACTTACTGCCTTCCTTTTAATCTTGGTTGCATTGGTTTTATTTGTGAAAAACCTTTTCAATTTAATGAAATAAAAATTATCCATTTTGTATCTTATAATGTTCTCTCTCTTCTTTGGTCATAAAATGTTACCCTTTCCTTAGTTCTGACAGGTAAACTATTCTTTGTTCTCATAATTCACTTATGACATATTTCATGTTTAAATCCTGTATCCATTTCAACCTTATCTTGGTATGGGTGTGAGAAGTTGGTTAGTGTCTAGTTTCTACCTTTTTCTCAGCAGTTTTAATCAGTTAGTTCTTAACCCATAAGCTGGAATCAAACAGTAGATTATTGTAGTCATTAAAACTACTTTTTTGCACCTAATCTATTCCACTATCACACCACTCTTTCTTAACTAATATCAAACAGCTTTGATGACTTATGTTTTATAGCATAATTTTAAATATGGACTGACTGGGTCACCTTTCTTTGCAATTTTTTCCATTAGTTCCCTTGATATTTTTGATCTTTTATTCCTCAACATGAATTTAGGTACTATTTTTCCTAGTTCAATAAAGTAATTTTTATTGATATGGCACTGAATAGGTAATTTAATTTAGGTAGAATTGTCATTTTTATTATAGTAACTCAGCCTATCCATGAGCAATTGATATTTGCCAAGCTAATTAGATCTGATTTTATTTCTGTGGAAAGTTGTTTTCATATAGTTTCTTAGTTTGACTTGGCAGGTAGACTCCCAGTATTTTATGTTTTCTACAGTTACTTTAAATTGAATTTCTCTTTATATCTCTTGTTCATCTTATTAGCAATATACATATATATATATATATATATATGATTTATGTGGGTTTATTGAATATCCTACAACTTTGCTAAAGTTGCTAATTGTTTCAAGATTTTTGATTTTCTAGTTTTCTCTAAGTATACTATCTCTGCAAAAAAAGAGCTTTGTTTCTTCATTATCCATCCTAATTCCTTCAGTTACTTTTTCCTTCTCTTATTGCTAAAATTAATATTTCTAATATAATATTGTGATAACATGTGATAACATGTATCCTTGTTTCACCCCTGATTTTACTGGGAATGCTCCTAGCTTATTCCAGTTCATATTATGCTTATTAATGGATTTAGGTAGATTGCTTATCATTTTAAGGAACACTCTCTTTATTCCTATGATCTCTAAGGTTTTTAATAGGAATGGGTGCTTTATTTTGTCAAAACTTTTTCAGCATCTATTGTAATAATCATATGATTTCTGTTAGGTTTATTATTGATATGGTCAATTATGTCAATAGTTTTCCTAATATTGAACCAACCCTGCAGTCCTGATATAAATCCTACCTGATCATAGTGTATTATTCTGGTAATAACTTACTATAATCACTTTGCTAATATTTTATTTAAAATTTTGACATCCATACTCATTAAGAAAATTGGTCTATAATTTTCTTTCTGTTTTGACTCTTTCTGGTTTAGGTATCAGCACCATACTGGTATCATAGAAGGAACCTGGGGGAACTTCACCTATTTTTCAAATAGTTTATATAGAATTGGAACTAATTGTTCCATGAATGTTTGGTAGAATTCACTTGTGAATCCATCTGACTCTAAAGATTTTTAATTAAGAAGTTAATTGATGACTTGTTCTTTTTTGGAGATGGGGTTATTTAAATATTTAACTTTCTTTTCTTTTAACCTGGGCAGTTTATATTGTTGAAAATATTCATCCATTTCACTTAGGTTGTGAAATTTATTGGCATACAATTGGGCAAAATAGCTCCAAATTATTATTTTAATTTCTTCCTCATTGGTGGTGAATTCACCTTTTTTTTCATTTTTGATACTGGTAAGTTGGTTTTCTTTCTTTTTTTTAATCAAATTAACCAAAATTTTATCTATTTTATTGGTTTTTCATAAAACCAACTTTTAATTTTATTCATTAGTTAATAGTTTCCTTACTTTCAATTTTATTAATTTCTCCTTTGATTTTCAGAATTTCTCATTTGGATTTCAGTTGGAGATTTGTAATTTGTTCTTTCTCTAGATTTTTTGGTTGCATGCTCAATTAATTGATCTTTTCTTTCTCTATTTTATTCATATAAGCATTTAGAGATAGAAAATTTATCCCAATAACTGCTTTGACTATATTCCCATAAGTTTTGGTATACTGCCTCTTCATTGTCATTGTCTTAGATGAAATTATTATTTCCATGATTTGTTGTTTGACCCATTCATTCTTTAAAATTAGGTTATTTAGTTTCCAATTAATTTTAGATCTGTCTGTCCATGACCCTTTATTGCCTATGATTTTTATTGTATCAAGATCTGAAGAGGATGGATTCAATATTTCTACCATTCTACATTTGATTATGAGACTTTTATGCCCTAGTCAATGTTCAATTTTTCTGTAGGTGCCATGTACTGCAGAAAAAAAATGATATATTCCTTTCTATCCCCATTCAATGTTTTCTAATTTTCTAATTTCTAATTTATCCCCATTCTAATTTTCTAATTTTTCTAATATTCTATTCTTGTTTATTTTATGGTTAGATTTATCTAATTCTGAGAGGGGGAGGTTGAGGTCCCCTCCCAATATAGTTTTGCTATCTATGTCTTACTGTAACTCATTTAGCTTCTATAAGAATATGGATGATATAACACTTGATATTGACATTACTTTATTGTCTATGGTACTTGTTAGGAGGATGCTGTTTCCTTTTTTAATCCTTTTTCATGAGATCTATTTTTGCAATTGTTTTGACTGAAATAAGGATTGCTACCCCTGCTTTTTTTCACTTCGACTTAAATATAATATATTCTGCTCTAACCTTTTACTTTTACTCTGTGTGTATCTCTCTGCTTCATGTGTTTCTTGTAAGCTGCATATAGGATTCTGGTTTTTAATCCACTCTGCTATCTACTTCCATTTTATGGAAGAGTTCATCACTTTCACACTGATGGTTATAATTACTAACTCTTTGCTACCCTCCATGTTATCTCCCCTCTGTACTTATTTTCCCTTCTTTCACTCTGTCTCTCCTCACCAATATTTTACTTCTGAATACCATTCCCCCTTAATCTGTCCTCCCTTCCATCAGTCATCCTTTATTTTCTTTTTCCTTTTCCTTTTCTCCTTCTTTCCTTCTCTCAGTCACTTCAAAAGACTCCAGGGTCTGTAAAGAAGTTTGATTGATGATGTTTTTGAGGGAAACCCAGGAGAGCTTAAGAGAGTGCCTGGCTTCTCTCTACCATCTTGGCTGGAAATTTTGTTGGGAAAGATTGAAGGCTGAAAGAAATGATGGCAAAGAATGATGTAGATAAGTAATATCACGGAAACAATGATCATGAACTTAGACAGACTTTGAGAGATAGTAGAGAATAGAAAGACCTGATATGCTATTGTCTATAGGGTCTCAAAGACTCAGAAGCTACTGAGCAATTACAACAAAGTATTAGGCACCAAGAATATAAAGACAAGTCACTGATCTCAAAGAGTTTACATTGTAATGGAGAAGATAATGTGCAAACAACTATGTACAAAGTTTAGACAAGATGAGCTTCACATAATCATCAGAAGACAGGAATTAATCAACAGAAGCAAGGCTCTAGAACGAAAGGGCATTGTGAAAGATTTCCTATAGAAAGTAAGAATTTAGCTGGGACTTGAAGGCAGCCTGGGAAGCCAAGAGGCAGAGATGAGGAAGGAGAAGGTTCCAGGCAAAAAATGCTCAGAGTTGAGAGATGGACCATCTTACTTAAGGAACAGGTGGGGGCCACTGTCACTGGATTACTGAGGATCTGGGGGAGGGGAGGGGGAGGAAGTATAAAAAAACATAGAAAGTAAAAAGAGACAAGTTATAGAAGACTTTGAATGTCAAACAGGATTTTGTATTTTCTCCTGGAGGGGATAGGAGTTTATTGAGTGTGCATGTGGGTAGGGATGATGGGGGGAGGGTGACTTGACCAGATCTGCACTTTAGAGAACACACTTTGATGGCTGAGTGGAGAATGGACTGGAGTGAGAAGAGGCAACAGAGGGAGATGAGAGAGAAAACTATGGCAAAAGAAGGGGAGGAAAAGTCACAAAAGTATGAGGCTCATACCAAGGTAATGGCAATATTAGAGGAGAGGAGCCATCCAAGAGAGATGTTGTGAAGGTAAAATCAATAGACTTTGGTGAGAGATAAGATAAGAGAGGCATAAGAGAGAGAGTGAGCAAAGGCTGTGAGCCTGGGATACTGGAAAGATAATAGTGATCTCAGTAGTAATATTTTCCTTGTTAGGAAGAGGGGAAGGTTTCTGTACATGTTGAGTTTAGTATATCTACTGAACATTGTTTAAAATATCTAATAGTTGGAGATGAAAAAAGGGAGGTCAGATAAAAGTTTTGGGTTAGATAAATAGATTGGAGAATCACAAGCATGGAGAGGACAATTAAATCTATGGAAAGTGATAAGACCAACAAATAAAATATAATAGAAAGAGAAGAGAAGAATAGAAGGGGAGATGCTCATTGTCAGTCTTTCTCCCTCCAATCTATTCCATACCTCATTGCAAAATTGATCTAACATTTGTTTTGTTCATACCACTCTTAGAGTCACAATTTTAATATTTTTTAAAATATTTTAGAGAGAGCTCCTGGGAAAGCCTATTCTCATGCCACCGTCTTGGCTCTGCCCCCATACCACTCTTTTAGTCAAAACTTTGAATGAATATCCCATTTCCTACAGGATAAAGTTTAACCACATTAGAAATACATTAATAGGATCATAGATCTGGAACTGAAAGGGACTTTAGAAACTAGTTATCCTGTCTCCTCCCTTTACTTAAAAAGAAAAAGACTCAGGCAAACTGTGACTTTTCTAAGGTCACACATATAGTGGGATCAGAGGTAGGCTTAGAACTCAGGTCCTCTAGCTTCATCCTGCTATTCCAGTCTTCCCTCTAGCAATGGCCTTATAAGAATACTTCTATTGCCCCATACAATATAACCAAACTGGCCTACTCACTTTGATCTGAACATGCCTTGTTCATTCCTACCTTTATGTGTATTTCTCCTTATTCTTCCTACAATCAGAATATCTCTTTCTCTTCCCCTCCACCTGGAAACTTTTCCTGATTAGGGTGCAGCTAGATGGTGTAGTGGATAGAGTATTAGCCCTGGAGTCAGGAGGTCCTGAATTCAAATCCAGCCTAAAACACTTGGTATCTACTGTGTGTGACCTTGGGCAAGTCATTTAATCTCATTGCCTTGAAAAAAAAACAACTTTCCCTAATCGTGTTACTGACACCTATGTAAATGAGAATGTAAGATATTAGGGGGATTTGAAGTTTGGAATTGAGAAGAGGGATATCATCACATATCAAATATGAAATGAGGTCCTTTCCTTCCAAGAAGGGAAGGAACAGTATAATAAGTGGCTTAATGAAGATAGAAAACATTTGGAACAAGCCCTATGGGGAATAGGATAGGGGAATTTGTTAAGAAAGGGGGAAAGAGACAGCTAGGTGGTGCAGTGGATAGGGCACTGGCCCTGGAATCAGGAGTACTTGAGTTCAAATTCAGCCTCAGACACTTAATAATTACCTATGTGGCCTTGGGCAAGCCACTTAACCCTATTTACCTTGCAAAAACCTAAAAAAAAAAAAGGATTGCTCTGCATCAGTGAGGTTCTACTTGGGATGATATAAATATAAATTTCTCTTAGATTTATAGTTAATATAATTGTGGGAAATAACTGCTATTATTATCCCCATCATCAGACACACTACAAAGCTCACAGTCTGTTATTAGAATTGCTTTGGTGAGTTTATAATGCTTGGCACACTGTAGGCATTTCATAAATGCTTGGTTATTGATTATGTTCTTTCAGTTTTGGATTTTTGAGTTTTGGAATATGAAGGAAATCAGGGGTTATAAAGCATCTTACCTGCTACTGTCTTTAACTCTGATGAGACTTGAACCCATCTTCTGACTCCAAATCTTGGGGCTCTTTTCAATATACCAGCGTTCCTAAAATTTTCTATTGTTTTTAAATTTTCTAATTTTTCCTTTTTTTCCTAACATTTTCAATTATGAAAAACCACACCTTCCCCTCCTACTTTTTTTAACTTTAAAAAAACTAAAACATTTTGTTTTGGCTCAAAAAATACGCTCTGACAAACACCCAACTTCAAACGCCCAAAGATGTTCCTTCAAAGCAGTTAAGTAGAATGACCTAATGTATTTTCAAAGGATAGCAAAATCACTTTCCATTTGTGTAGTTTATCAATTGTGAGTGGAAAAGAATGATATGTACCTTAATTTTGATGGTCTGGTACAAAATTTTTCTGTTGTAGTTTATTTGAGTTTTATTGCCTCTTTGGGCTTTGAAGTACTCAATATCATGAAATTTGGTGTAGTCATATATAGGCAGCAATATTACCAGTATTTATTGAGAAAACATATACTATAATTTTATCAATGCTGAATACTGCAAAAATGAATTTGCATTTTATTTATTTTTATTATTTTATTACTTTTTTATTAATAGAAATCATATCAAGATACATATGAAAATTTTATATATATGTATATAAGTGGGGCTTAAGATCAAAATGCCATCCTTGATGTACAAAGGATTTCATGAGTCCCCTTCCATTAAGCACCCAGTCCTGACATCCTACTCTCCTACTCCCAACCAGGGTTCCAAAGTGCACACATTGTAAATCAGTCTTACTACACTTCCATTCTTACTTTGCTCATCTCTGAAATGGAGATACTGACTGATCCACTATCTTTTAATGGGAGTAATGCAAGAATCTTTAAAACAATTTAGACACCTTCAAATGAATATAGAGTAAGACACCACTCTCTTGGGCATGGTAGACTAAGATAGCAGTAGTTGTAAGCTTCCCGAGGCCTTCTGCCAAGTTCTGGATCTTTCTTCCCATTCAGAGTAATGAAGGGGGACTTGCAAAGGCCACTCTTTCCCAGAAATTCCTCTCAAGAAACTCAGGTGCTCAGAATTTTTTATTCAAGGTATCCCACAATCTGGGGCCAATCTTCTTTTTCAATCATAGCTCATATATAAGCCCTTTCATTGCACTCCATGTTCTAGACTTTTGGAGTACTCACTGGCTCCTCCTGTTCTTGTCCTTAACCCTCCTGGTAACTTGTTCTTTTTATTTTTCCTCCAAACCTGGAACAGGCCCACTTCATTTCCAGAACCAATATCTGTTGTTCCTTCCAGGCACAACTAAAGTAGCCATCTCCTCCATGAACTCTTCTCTGATCTCTCTACCCTACCATAACCTCTCCTCATTTCTGATAGAATATTAATTGGAATTCTCCTTTATACTTATCTTCCTGTCCCTTTTTTATTTATGTTCATATGCCCTTTGCTCCTACTTCCCATATGTTGTAAGTTCCTTGAATTCAAGGTCTGTATTGTTTTCATTTCTGTCCCTCAGAACCTACCACATATAGGACTGAACAAATATTGTTGAAATGAGAACCACTCATTCTGGACTCAGAATATTTACCTGCACTTGCATTGAACTGGTTGATTGTTGTCCATTTTTGAAGAGGACCAATATGGCATCACTATGTTGCAATCAAGTTACAGTGAGTCTAACTGTGGCTGATTAAATCAGTATGTGCTCAAGATGATCTACTGTACCTACAAGGCACAAATAGTCCCTGTGAACATTTGGGGTGGATTCTCTACATCTGTACATCTCATATTGCCTTTGAGCTACTTCAACTCTGCTTAGCTCATAGAGCACAAAGCCTTCTTTGATGGGGGTACACCATGTGGGACAGTCCTGTCACCCAAGATTTGGAGTCAAAGGACCCAGATTTGAATTCTGACTCTTATCAGTCAATCATTACCTTTTAATAAGCACCAGGCTTTATATAAGCAGGGTGACTTTGGATAAGTCCCTTATACTCTCTGAGACTCCAGCTTATCTGTAAATTGAAAGGCTTAGACTATCAGAATCATAGGATCATAGATCTAGGAACAGAAACACCTCAAAAGCCATCTATTTATTTTATTTATTCTCATTTTACTCTCCCATCAAGAGTATGATACGTTTGTTTCCTTCTTGTTTATCTTTCCCTCCCCCTGAAATATCTAGAACAGTGTTGGGAACAAATACCCTTTGGTTTAATTTAATCCAACAAGCTTTTATTGAATTGGATCAAGTTGAAATGGGATTTGAATTATCCTCATCAAATTCTTAGGCAGAGTCATCTAGCAGAACAGATTTTTAAAAGGACTATTCCAAGTTTCACTCAGCAAAAATTGTGCACAAATCATTAACAAATAAGGCAGGAGCCTCAAAAAATTCATAAATGATAGTTTTCTGAATGTACATATTTTACAAGAGCTCCTTTGACACCTGCCTGCTAAGACCTGTAACCACTCCTTCAGGCTATTGTTTCAGCCCCTTGCATTACTATTAAGTGGTGCTGATTTCATCATCTCTAGAGGGCCTGCACTAGCTCAGGTCTTGACAGGCTTGGAGTCTGTCCTCTGTGCAACAATGAGGCTTCCATGACTTTTCATGTTTTTCCATAATTTTTCTGGCTTTAGGAGAGTCATTATTGATTGAGGAGATTGAGGCATATGAGCCCAGCCTTGCAAGTTGGAGAGGAGATTTGGACATCTGCCAAAGCAAGCAAGGAGTCCTGGGTCACCAATCACCTAGACTTTGCCAACTGCTTTACAGATGTTCTCCACAGATGTTTCTCTATGCCTGTCCAAGTGTCATTTTTTTTTCTTTTGTCTGGCTTGCCAAACATGGGGCCTGATGTCAATTATTGTGGGTCCAGTGGGATGAAAGAAGGAGGGGAAAAATGGGTTAAGATGAATTGACAGAAAGTATATTGTTGATGTCCTGTATCACCTACAGCAGAGGCCAGGACTTATAAATTTCTTTATAAGGATCAAGTAATTATACTTTGGAAAGAGTAAAGAAGACATATTTCTTAAACCCTCCCTCCCACTCCCTGTATTCTGTAAGATGTAAGTCCCTGGAGAGGTTTTATATCAAGAAAGTGACTAGAGAAGAAGTCCTTTAGATTCAAACCTTAACCACACAACCAGAAAATGTTGGAGTAGGAAGGGATCTTAAGGATCATTTTAGTTCAGTATGGTAGAGGGGGAGAGTTTTAGTTTTTTCTGCTAATTTGATGCTTACAAATATATAATGACCTTGGGCAGGTCACTAATAAATTCTTTATTTTAAAATGAAGGAGTTGAATTAGATGGCCTCCGATATTTCTTACAGCAATCACCTATGAATTTTATTTTTATATGGGGGGAATCCAGGGGATAGAAGAGAAATCTGAGAAGTTCTATAACATGCCCATGATCCTACAGGGGGCAAAACTGTGACTAAAATTCCTGCCTCTACTTTTTGCATCTCTCCATGCATCAGGAAAACTAAATTCTTGTCACAGTTTTGCCCCCATAGGAGCATGGGCAGGTCGCACAACCTCTCTGGGCCTCAGAGTGGGGAGTTCCATGGTGAGATACAAAAACTTCTTTGACTGGAGAAATGGTAGAGGCAGAGGATTGGGACTTCAATTTTATTAATAAGTAACTTGCTCTGCCCCTTAGGAACCACATAATCACTTTGGCAGTATGATTTCTTGCTGAACAGGACCCAGGGAGTTAATTTCGAAATCTCAGCCTAAGTAAGAATAGGTAGACTAAACTGACTTGAAGAGGCACCAGCCAGTATATCCCTCCTCTTGGAGGGCTGGGAGCACTCTTATTTTGCAGTGCCTTCTCTTGCCCTCACCTTATCTGATCATAATGCAGCTTCAGAACTAATGCTACCTTTACCCTTAATCCACTTCATTTATACATTTTGAGTTCTTTTCTCTGGACATGGACTCCTAGGTCTTTAACACAAATCATTCAGCTAAGACCTTATCTTAATATGGGCTTTAGGGCTATAGGGGGAGAGAATGACAAGAAGAATGAAAGGAATTGAACAAATGACTATCATAGGACATGTAAACTCAGAAGAATCTATTTAATGGATAATGACAGCATGGAAACCATAGAATGGTATAGAATTACAGAATCCCAGTGACCCACTACTATACTACATGCTTCCAAAAAGAGGTAGGAACAAGTATAAGCAAGGGGGTCTTTCCAGCCTCATCCAGTCATTTTCTGGACCCCATCATATATTGGAGGGTCTAGCACAGCAAATACCACTTTTCCCTCAAACTCACTAACAATAACTTCTCACCTTACTCTATTTGTGAACATGGATCCAGATCATCTTCCTACTCTGGACCCTTAAGACTAATTAATCCCTCTTTCCCAGAGGGGTGAGGACCACCAGATCTCACCTTTTGTTTTTCCTCTCCATTCTTAAGGTCATCTGGGAGATACCATCTGCTCAAATAGCATTCCCTCTAGAACTCTGGATGTATTCTGAGGACTCCTGAGCCTTGCCATCTGCCTTGTCATTTCTTCCTTAGGAGTTCTGGAATTTGTTTTCCTTGTAGCTGACTTCCTCTATGTCTTAACTCCCCCAATTAAAGTGTGACCTCCTTGATAGCAGGGACTCATGTTTTACAATATGTATCCCCAAAATTTAACTCAGCATTTGTACATAGTAAGCTAAATAAAAGTTTTTTTTCTTTCATTCTGAAAGATTCTTCCCTTTAACACATCCAAAGAGTGAATAAATGAGCTCTTCTTGGAGACCTCCACTGAAGGGGAACCCATCACCTTCTCGAGTGGTCCATAACACTATTGAGTAACTCTTTTAAGAAGATGAAGTCTAGACATTCAACCAAAATTCAGTCACCTATTGCTCTTAATTGTTCTTAATGGTTCTAACAGAATGGGTCTAATTTCTCTTCCACAGTTCAGATGAATCCCTAAGTTTTCTCTTTTCCCTAATTATCCCTAGTTTCTACAATTGATCCTCAGATGGCATAGATTTAAAGGCTTTCTCTATTCTGGTTGTCCTCCTCTGTTTGTTCTTCAAGTTCTTAAAGATGTTCTTTCTAAAATGTGCTGAATACTATATTGTTTAGATGAGATCTGACCATGGCAGAGTTCAATAAAGCTATCACCTCCTTATTCTCAAAATAAGAGCCTTTCCTATTATAGATGAGAAAATTGAGATGTGAGTAATGAGATGATGTTCCCAAGGTCACATAGGCAGCAAGTGGAAGAACCAGGTTTTTAACCTTCGGCCTGTGAATAAAATTCCAGTTCTTTCCACTATATCATTGGATAAAATGTCTATTAAATGTCCACAGTCCATTCTACTTCTATGAAGATGTGATTCTTTGAGATCCAGGTTCACATATGAAGGAAAGGAACAAGGGTTCAGAATGAGTCAGTTAATTGATGACCTTGGTGAAATATTTGTAGAAAAAGGAAACTTTGTTCTCCAAGATGAACAGGAAGGAAGGGAGAACAGATGGGAGATTGTTTGGGAGGTGGAAATACAATAAGTACTTCATTAAAAGGCATTACCTCTATCCAATATTAACCTGAGAAATTGGAACAAGGATCATTTATGAACAAACTCATCACAATATAGGATCAAAAAGCAAATATTTTTGTCAGACTTAAATCAATAGCACTGAAATCTCTCCTCTAAAGCAATGAACCCTTAGAGGAAGCTAAGGAAGAAACCAAAATAAATCTTGTCCCTCTTACCTGATGTATTGTCTTCTGCCATAGGTGAGGATTCTGCCTAGACAGCATTTGGTCTCTCAAAGCCCCATTCTCTCTTATGTTCATTTTAGGTTCTCCAAAGGTTTAATTTCTGTCCCAGATGTCTGAAAGCTTTGTCCAGAGGAAACCATGAGGAAGAAGAAATGTGTCACCTTCTTTAATTGATTTACAATTCATCTGCACTTGAACTTGAGGGGTATTAATGAGTAGCTACTATGTATTGCCACTATACTATGTATTGTATGAGTAGAAGTCAGAAGTAAGAGAGTAAAAATAAGGTCACTACTTATGATTAGTATATAGGTCTTCCAAAATGGGGGGAGGGGATAAAAGGGGCATTCAATGTGTAATAGGAATCAGATATGGGGTAGGTGCTTTATTCCTACAGATTTAGGAAATGTTAAAGTCAGGGCACTTACAAGTATGCCTTAGCAGAACATAAACTTAAAATATGATTCAATAGCAACTTATAACTGCTATTAGAAACTACTGGATGCTGATGTTTAAACTTCATCAGAATATAAAACCATTTGGAAAACTGCTAATTAGGCACTTCATATTCCACCTTGGCTTTACACACAAATGATGAGGTGAACACACAAACTGCCAGAAATAGCTCAGTTTTGGGGAGATTCCTACTGTGCCTACCCAAACTGAAGATCTACAGAGTGGTTGTGCTGATCTCAATGTTGTATGCTATGAAACCTGGACTGTATATCAACCCCATGTGAGGAAAATGAAATGCTTCCATTTGCATTATCTTAGGAAGATTTTGAAGATCACCTGGCAAAATAAAATATCTGGCAAAATAAAATTCTTAAGCTGAACTGACAAGCATTCAAATTCTACTTCAGAGAGTGAAACTCCAGTGGACTGGTCATATTGTTTAATTGTCAAATATATGTTTGCCTAAAAGAATATTTTTTGGAGAACTCACACAACCCAAGTGCAAATACAGAGGTCAGAAAAAAGAGATAGAAGGACCCTCTCAAGGTCTTTCTGAAGAAATTTAGTATTGGTGTGAAATATGGGAGACACGGGCACGATACCATCTATTTTGCTCCATGAGCAAAGCAGAATCACAGTAGCAAAGGAAACATAAGATGCGCCAATCCAGAGATGTCTCCATCCTAATGTTCAAATAAACTATTTGTACCCAAGCTGCGGTGGAACCTTCCAAGCTTGTATTGGTCTGATCATGGACAGACAGTCAGACACACTGTACATTGACCCCAATGGAGTCATGTCAGTTTGGTCCTCTTCAAGCACAAAGAACAATGACTAACCTACCAACCAACATTATCACCCTATCTGAAACTCAAACTTCCTTTCAACTTTGTGTCTGATGTTTCTATAGTTAACCAGTCCCATCACAGCTACAACAAACCCCTTGATGCTGTAGCTGCTACACTTACTAACCCCTAAACTCACAGGGTGTCCTCCAAGCTTGGACATGTCCTTGTTGAGGATATTGCCAAGTCATCTCCTTAGGAAAGGAAATACAAAAGAGGGAGGCTAAGCCCAGGCTCAGGCTTGTCTATACAGGATGGTTGTTTTTGCGGCCATGTGCCCATAACTACATGGACGCCAGAGTGACCTTCCTCCATCCAACTCTTCGAATGGAGCTTGTAAATAATTAAAGAAATGATTCACAAGCAAAAAGGACAAGAAAGGTCATCAGCTCCTCTTGCTTGGCAGCCAATTAGAGGACTCATTTTCCAGTGTAAGCCTCTTAGCAATGAATCATATACATAACTAGAAACTGGCTCCAAAGCTCCTTCATCGTGGGTCCTCTGGGACCAGAAAGGGCAACTCTGAGACCTTGCTGCACATAGATTCCCTCTGTAACATCACTGACAACCTAGAGAAGCCTTCACTAGCTATTCTGGGTCATTCTGACCTTTCCCTTCTCTTTTTACCCCTTGTATTTAGGGCCCAGGACATTTATGTGGCCTTTAATTACACACTGCTCTGTGACACCTTGGCTTGAACTATGGTTCAAAACTTTTATTTTATTTTTAAAGTTTCACTGGCTTATATCTCATCTCTCCTACTAGACTTTAAGATCTTTTAAACCTAATTTTTTTTTAATTTTTTTTAAACTATTCAAGTTCTTCTTCTTCAGCCACCTCAGTTGTGTCTGGAATGCTTTGCTATTTCCTTCTCCAGTTCATTTTACAGATGAGGAAACTGAGGCAAACAGGAGTAAGTGATTTGTCCATGGTCACACAGCTAGTAAGTGTCTGAGGCTAAATTTGAACTCAGAAAGATGAGTCTTCCTGACTCCAGACCCAGTGCACTATCCATTGTACCAATATAGCTGCCCTAGTGACAAAGAATAAAAGTTGAGTTGGATGGCCTCCTTGTTCTCTTAGTTCTAAGATCCAGGATAGCATCCCATCCATGCCTTTCTCACATTGCCTACCAAGACTCTGCAACTCAATTCAATTCAAGAAACACATTATTAGCAAGTAGCCGTGAGACAAAGGGAAAAATGAAAACAGCCCCTGTCCTCAAGATCCTTACACTTTCTTGGACCTTTGGAAATGCCAATTTCTAAGTCCAAAATTTTGTGGGTTGCAGCCAAGGCTTTTTTTGGGGTTGATGATCATGGCCCTTCCTCTTCAGTTTTGCCTTCAAGTCCAGCAGACACAGCAATGTGCTTGGAGCAGTTTGCAGAACCACCTTGATGGTTTGCTCAGGGCCAGCTCCCTACTTTTTTTTTTTTCTGATCCTGTGTACTGTAGCTATGCTCTCCCTAGAAATACCTGGCTTATACACCTGTGGGTTTGCTTTTCTGACTTTATCTCCTACTGGGTTGCTCTAGGGGACTGTTTGGCTTGAGGCTTTTCATCATTTGCCTACTGGGAAATATTAAGCCAGATTTTCCCAGAGAATCCCACATTTCATTTAGAGGAACTTCACTTCTGTGGTACTCCTCAGAGAAATGTTTACCGCTCTCCTCTAGGTAGCAGGAAAGCTGCCTGGGCAGCTAGGTAGAGCAGAGGATAAAGATCTGAGTTCAAATCTGAAATCAGATCATTACTAGATATGTGTGACCCTTGGCAAGTCCCTTAACCCTAATTGCCTCAGTTTCCTCATCTGCAAAATAAACTGGAGAAGGAAATGGCAAACTATTCTAGTATCTTTTCCAAGAAAACCTCCAAATAAGGTGACAAAGAGTTGGGCATGACTGAAAAACAACTAAATAACAAGTGAGGTCCCTTTCACTGGAAGTTTTCAAACAGAGAGATGAGGCCAGATGACCACTGAAGTTCATTCTAGCTTAAAGTGCTACGATGACTAGATGGTGGTTTGGAAAAATTTCTGGATATGGAGACAGGAAGAGGTGAGTTTGAAACCTGCCTTTGACACCAACTGTTTGATTCCAGCAAAAATTTATTTTGCACCTATTGTGTACTACACACAATATTATGAATTTTACAAATATTATTTTAATTGATATTCATGACAGCTCTGAGAGTTATTGTTATTATCCACATATTACAGATGAGGAAACTAAAGCAGAAATCAAGTGACTTGTCCAGAGTCACATGGTAGTGAGTGTCTGAATCCCAGTGGTCTAAACCAGTGTACTACCTAGTTACACAAGCAACTTAATCTCTGTCAGTCTGGTAGTCTCATCTGTAAAAAATGGGCTAGTAGTACTCACCTCATAGAATTATTTTGAAGATCATATGAATAAACATACAAAGTGCCTTGCAAATCTAAAAGTGCTATATAGCTATTATTATTCTTATGAATCTCAATCTATGATAGACAAAAATATAGAGAAAAGCAGCCCCTAAGGAACAAAATGTTAAAATTAGATGACTAAAGTTTAAGTTTAAAAAAAAATTCTTGCATCTTCCTTGACACTCCAATTGCAGGCAAATTTGTGAACTCGATAAAGATTGACTCCCATTAAACCTCTCATTGCTGGGCTCCTGCAGTTGTCTAGTACCCTGGTCCTAGTCTTTATTTTCCCAGATGCTCTTTCCCAGCCCTGACTCCCCCAGAAATGTCCTATGACCTTGAATGGGCTAAGCTATCAGTTAGCCAAAATCATGTCCAGTCTAAAAGTAAAAAATGTTGACTCTGTAGTGCAATGGAAAGAGAGTTGCAATCACAGTCAGAGGACCTGGGTTCAAATTCTAACTCTAACTTAACTAGTGGTGGGACCTTGGGACTTTTCACCTCTCTTGCTTTGTTTCCTTATCTGTAATTGTTCACACTAAATTACTAATAGTAGATGAATTCAGTGTTTCTCCCCTTTCTTCCATTTCTCCTCCTACCAATCATTATACACGCATTCTCTCTCTCTCTCTCTCTCTCTCTCACACACATACACTCACACACACACACACACACACACACACACACACACACACAGACACATTAACTGGCCTGGGAGTTGACCAATGTGGTTTTCAGTCCTGACTGTGCCATTTATAATAATAATTATAATAATAAAAGCTAGCATTTATAATACACTTTAAGGTTTGAAAAGTCTTTTACATATGTTAACTCATTTGATCCTCATAATTGCCCTGTGAGGTAGATGCTATGATTATTCCCATTTTACAGATAAGGACACTGAGCTACTGGGAATTTAAGTGATTCAGGGTTCCACAACTAGAGTTTCTGATCCCAAACTTTCCTTATTCTAAGTCTAAAACTGGATCCTCTATGCCACTAACTAGTGATTTAGTTTTTGGTAAATCCTTTTAAACTCTCTTGGCCTCAGTTTTCTCCATTGTAAAATGTGGAAAGTTGAAGTGGATAACCTCTGACATCCTTTGCAGCACCACAACTTTGTAATTTTGTAAAGGTCAAATATCCAAGTGGTATATTAGTAACAATACCTTGGGGGAAGGGGTCCTTGACAGAGCTTTTTGGATTTCACATAGGTCACTATTTATTCTGCCATTGACCTTAGATTTAGGATTTGTCCCAAAGAAAGAGCCCCTTTCCTCTTCCCAGAGGTTTTTTTCCTCCTTCTTTTATGAAAAATGGTCATTCTTGGACTCTTTGCCTCAATCCTCTCTTACCTAACCTTAATAACTGGGTGTTGCTTTAGTCAAATTGTGACTTGGAAAAGACCTAGCTTTAAAAGGTAAAGGTCTCCCCCTGTATCCAGAGCCATCTCCAGCCATCCTGATCCACATCTGGTCACAGGATGTAGATGTCTCCACAGGAGAAAATGAGGCTGGTGACTTAGCACAGCCCCGCCCCCCCTTAAATCCAATTTTCTTGTATGTCATGGTATTACCTCCCTGATGTCATGGAATTCTTCAAGAATAAAGGACTGACAACAACAGCGGCAGCAGCAACAACAGTACAAGAATCAAGTCTTGGATGGAAGAAAAGAGAAAATCAGCACAAATGTGTGGAGGGTGGATGGGGAATGCTATGGGGAAAAAATGCTCTTGATATATGATTGTTAGGCTCAGTAAACCCAGGGGAGAGGTAAATATCCTCAGAGGCTCTAGATAACAAAAGGCAAATCCAGCAATTGCCTTTTTTTTTCTTTCAAAAGATGTAAAGGAACTTCATTTTCCCATTGCTGACAACAGATTTACCTAGTAGGCCAAATGGGGAGAAGATATCAACTGTCTCCAGCCAAGCCCAGAGGATTCAAAGTTCAGCACTCTCTCTCTTTAGGAGACCAATGAAGTGAGCAATGGAGAGCTAACTGTATTTCAAACTTACACCTTCATCCTTACCCCCTCTAGCAGTCTCTCTTCTGACTTTTATTGGCTATTCATAGGCGTCCCTGTTTTGTGCAAGTGAAGTTGGCTCCAACAAAATTCTAGCTTAAAAGAAAAAACATTCTGCCTGGGGGAATGGGAGATTGCTATGAGAAAGGTCATGTTTTACCATTAGATCATCATTTTATAGAGACTAGAGCTGGAAATGACCTCACATACCATTTAGTTCAACCCCTTCATTTTACAGATAAGGAATTGAGACCAAAGAAAGACCCTATCTGTATCCAGAGAAAAAACCTGATAAAATGTTACATGTATATATATATATATGCATATATAAGCACATATAGGTACATTTATTTGCATCTAATCATGGCCATCTCTAGTGCCTGGCCCATAACAGGTTCCTAAGAAATGTTTGTTGATTAATTTTATTGATACAAGGCAGTGATATCAACCTCAAATAGAAATGACAATCCCAAAATCAAACAGAAGGATTTTTGCAGTCTATATATTGACTTAGAAAATTACACATTAACATTAAATTCTATTGAATTTCTTTTATATTTATGGCATTGTATTTGTTTCATTTTTATTGTCCTGTATTGATTTCATTAAATATTTCTCATTTACATTCTGATTTGGTTCAGACTCAATTTTGGAGTATTACATTGTCAATGAGACCTTATAGGCCACATATTTAACACCTCTGGTATAGAGGATTCTTTTTCCCAGTGCAGATTTCTCCCAAAGCAATAGGGTTTATTGTCTTATAGAATGTTGTCAAGGATATGGAGAGATGTCACTCTACCCAGCCAGTATGTATCAGAAGTGGAACTTAATTAAACTCAGGTGTTGACTTTGAGGCCAACACTCAGAAAAACCATACGAAGTTAATTCAAAAAATAAGAACTTGAGATTCTGAAAGAAAGAATTACAGCAGGTGTAACACAGTAGAACCTTTACAGAAGAATATTTACTTCAAAAGTTATATTCACAATTATACAAACTTACTTGCCCCAACACATGGGAGGCATTAATCCCTCTACCTCAGGCTCCATGGAAAGGAAGGGGGATTAGGTTCACAGTTAAACTCAGTTCCTATAGAGCAAAGATCCAAGCCCAAAACCTTCCTCAGGCTCAAATGCCAGGCACCTTGGTTTCTCAGGCTTCAGTTTTGGATTTTCCAAACAGAGTCTACACACAGTTTACTCTCTGGGCTTCAAGTCACTGTCTTGAATTCCTAGATTCTGTGGGAATCATCTTGGGCACCCGAAATCGAGAAGGACAAGCAACTCAGAAGGGAAATAAAAACCACCAGAAGCATTTCTCAGGGCTAGTTTAAAAGAAAGGGAGCAGCAGAAGGACATCACTTCCCCTATCATGGGCAAGGCAGATATGAGTTGCCCAATAGAGAACAGCTAAAACAAAGATGGTAGTAAAGAAGATGAAAGGCTCAGTCTCATCAGTTTTAAAATCCCAGACAATCAAAGGAAGCTACCCTTATACACATAGTAGGGAATAAAAAAGGTCTCCATTTTAGATAATTTGGATTTGATACAAAGACTCCTCAAGGTCCTCTCAAGTGTCTCCAACAAGTTGGAATTGGGCATGCTCAGAGAAGCCCAGGTTGTTTATGCTAAAGTGGTAAGGTATCTCAAAAGTTATCCAATCCAAAAATGGTTCTTCATTCTGACCCACTTCAGCTCTGACTCCACTTCTTTACATATAAAAGCAGAAATAAGGAAAATCAATATTTGGGCTTCAAGACAGTGACTTGAAGCCCAATTTTCCATTATTGAGTATTCATTTCCCTATCTTAGTTGAAGGTCTTCGTAAATTTCTGTGGTTGAAAAATATTATTCCCCAGTAACCAAACCCCTTATGACAAGGTTCTCCAAATTTAGTCAGGCTAAACCTGGGAACCTAAGTATATAGTCTGATCCCAGTTGATTCTTAATTAGGACTCAACAGAGCTGTAAAACCTCTTCACCTCCGTTCTGTAGAGTAAGGCTTCAGAAGAGGTCACTGATGAGGGGCAAAATATAAGGAGAACCCTCCAAGAAAGAATTGAGATCGCAGTTCCCAGATAGGTCCAATACACCTAAATACAATCTACACAAAAGGCAGACACAAAAAGAATTTCTAAGTGGTCACTTTGTTGACTTTTAAGTTGGGAAGGGAATAGGGTATAGATTTACAAAAGTTTCCATTTGAGAATCAAACTGAGGAAAACTAAATAGATCACTTTTCCAATTATTCATCTTTCTCATTTTAATTAAAGACATTTGTAAGAAAGTTTCTGGAAGAACATCTGCTCTCCTTGTTTTGTGGACCCTTCTCTCTCCTTAGCATGCAAGTTGTCTTGGGAAATCATAATGAAATCCTGGTCATCACCTGTTCTTTAAAAAGCTGAAGCTAACAGCTCCCAGGAGCATCAGCATCATCCAGAGAAAGAAGAAAAGATGTGTGCCAGGAGTACTGTAGAGCAGTTACCATTTCAGTGCCAAACCATTGCTCATATCACCTGGGGCTAGGAAGCCAGAGGGAAGGATAGGGCAATTGGTAAGTTAGCATAGCTCCTTCCCTTCAAAATGTGCCTGGCCTGTCTTTATTCATGTAAAAAATACTTAATGATGTGAAACATGCAGGAAAAGGAGAGAAAAATCAAACGATTGTTGTTTCATCCATAAGCATAAGTGCCCAGCTGGTACATATCAGAATCCATCCAAGTCTTCTCATTCAGTAGTGTCTTGTCCATGTCTTTCTAAATTCCCCAGGGAAAATCACTTTAATGTGTTAGAAGTCTTTAGATCTTTCAAAATAATGCTAATAACCTATATAGATTGCTTTCGGTTTTACAAAGCACTTTACAAATATTGTATCATTTTATTCTTGCAAAAGCTCTTAGAGGTAGGTGCTATTATTATTTTACAGATGAGGAAACTTGAGGCAGTGAATAGTTTAAGTGACTTGCCCAAGTCATATAGCTAATAAGGGCCTGCATCCAGATTTGAATTCAGGTCTTCCTGTCTCAGGCCCAGTGCTCTATTCATGCACCATAGACCATCTGAAGTCCATCTATCATCTCTCATTCTTACTATGTGATCTGCCCACCTCCTTTTCTTATTACACTATTGATCTCCAAGGTTCTTCCCAGTTCTGAGCTTCTATAAGATTAATAAAAAAGAACTCTATTTTATTCAATTGTACCAGCTCTTAGTGGAGTACATAAGGGTCCAGGAGCCAGGAGACCTAAGTTTAGATATAGACTATGCTACTTGTAACCTGCATTCCTTGGACAAGTTATTGAACTTTTTAAGGGGCAGCTTCATTTTTTTCATGTATAAAATGAGGGACATGCACTATCTGATCCCATGTGATTACTGTACTTCCATCAGTGAACTTCAGACATTATTGATGAATCAGAGAAATATCACAGGACTGGAAATAAACATTGCCCTGATTTTAAAAAAGGGAAAGAATGTGGATGATATGTCAGAACCAAATGATTGGTCATAATCAGCTTCTTGTTGTTTCCTGGTAAAATACTAGAATGCAATATATAAAGAGTCGGGAGGAAAAGGTGATTTCTAGAAATAGCACGAGTTCATCATGGACAAGTAACAACCCCACAAGCCACATTTCCTTTTTTTTTTTTTTGCCAAGGTCACTAGCGTAGAAGATTAGGGGAATGATATAACCAAAGTATATTGTTATTCAGTCATGTCCAATTTTTTGTGACCCCATTTGGGGTATTTTGGAAAAGATAATAGAATGGTTTGTCATTTCCTTTTTCAACTCATTTTAAAGATGAGAAAAAAAATAAGGTTATATAAAATATTTGAGGAAGATTTTCATGCTATTCTTGTGGTCAAAATGGAAAGTTGTGGATTAGAAGATAAGCTGATTGACCACATCTAAAGAGTGTTGATTACTGGATCAAAGTCTCACAAGAGAGAATGCCTGCTTCAAGTCCCTCCCCACTCCAACCCATCTTCCATTCATTGGTGATTTTCCTAAAAATGCAGGTTTAATCATGTTACTCCTTCCCCACCCCAATAAACTTCCTGTTGCCTCCAGGAACAAATACAAAAATACTGTTTGGCATTCAAAGGCCTTCACCACCTCCTCCCTGCCTTTCTAGTCTTCTTATATCTTGTTGCCCAACACATACTCTTTGATCCACTCCAGCAATACTGGTCTCCTGTATATTTCTTCCATGCATAAGACATCCCATGTCTCTGCATTTTCTCTGGCTTTCTCCTATCCCTGGAATGCACTCCTTACTCTGCTCTACTTACTGACCTTTATGGCTTCCAGTAAATCCCAACTAAAATCCCACCTTCTACAAAAAGCCTTCCCAAAAAACCCCTTCATTCTAATACTTTCCCTTTTTTAATTAGTTCCTATTTGCCCTGTATTTAGCTGCTTTGTATATATTTGTTTTCATATGGTCTCTTGCATTAGATTGTAAGCTCCTTGAACATATTCTTTTGCCTCCTTTAGTAGTCCCAGGAGTTAGCACAGTGCCTAATATGTAAACTCTTTGGGGAGGGGGGCTTTTTGTGAGGCAATGGGGTTAAGTGAGTTGTCCAAGGTCACTCAACTATTAGGTATCGAGTGTCTGAGGCTGGGTGTGAATTCAGGTTCTCCTGACTGGAGGGTGGGTGCTCTGTGCCACCTAGCTGCCCCATAAACTCTTAACACATGTTTAATGATCAATTGATTGATTGAAGCTTCTTGTGGAGTGCCCCAGGCTCTCTCCTTGATCCTGTTCTTTTCAATGTTGTTAACTACTTGAATAAGGACAGTAGATGGCACATATGTGTCAATGATGGATGGCACAAAAATGGATGGGGAAAGAAAGCTAATATACTGAAAACTAGCAATGAGAGCCCCAGATGATACTGGCAGACTGAAACTGTGGACCATATTTAGTGATTCTATTCAATTAAATATAACAAGTATTTATTATGCATGCACTATGGTAAGTGACTTACAACTTGAATAGGGGAAGTCAGTACACAAAAGGAAGCTGAAAGATTGTGGGGGCCAGGGGAAGAGAGTCCAGGGATCATCCAGCCTTGAGGTCTGCTATTCCAAGGAGGAAAGACCATGCAGAGTTACTCAAGAAAAATGAAGAATTACTTGTAAAGTTCTTTCTCTCTCTTCCCTCCTTCCTTCCCTTTCTCTGTCTCTGTCTCTGTCTCTGTCTCTGTCTCTGTCTCTCTCTCTTTCTTTCTTTCTTTCTTTCTTTCTTTCTTTCTTTCTTTCTTTCTTTCTTTTTTTCTTTCTCTTTCTTTTTTCCTGAAGGTCATAAAGAAAGACTTTGGAAGGTTATTACTCCTCCCTTCAGCCTTTCAAGCAAGGGGGGAAAGCGACTGAGGGAGTTGAGAAGATATTTAGTATCAAAATTTAAATCAATTTGCATGATGATGGGATCAGTTTATCCTTTGGGAGGTATGATGTTACATGGAGTGGAACCCAAGCAGAGCTGCTGATGGAAAACAGAGAGTGTGGAAGTGGAGAATAATAGGAAAGAATGCAAAATCCCACAACTGGTTTCAAAAATCAGTTTCACCAGAGCAAGATTGGGAAAAAGGTATGGATAGAAGAGTGTCATGTGGAAAAGATGTAGGAGTCTAGTGGACCAAGTGATGATGAGGTCCTGCAATAAATCAATCAAATTTTATTATTGAAGTCTTAAACCACATGAATAGAAACAACATCCAGAGAGAAGGGGATCTAGTGTCCAGATCTGGATGTGACATTTTGGAAAGGACATTGACATGCTGGAGGGGGACGGCAACTAGAATAGTGACGAATAATGACGGCAGAGAAAAACACTCCATATGATAATGTGCTTTTTCTCTTTATGCCATACTTTAAAGTTTGCAAAGCACTTTATAAATACAATCTCAGATCAATTTTCTCATCGGCATTAGCAAGGGATGATTCTGTAACATAGGTGCCTTTTTATAAATTAGGAAACTGAGGCTCAATGATATTAAATAATTTCCTTAGTAAATGTTAGTAACAGTATTCAATCCTCAATTCAATTCTCTTTCACTCTTTTTGATGTACTAGGCTAACTCTCAGGACCCCTGTAAGAAATGAGTGAAGAGGGGCGGCTAGGTGGTGAAGTGGATAAGCACCGGCCCTGGAGTCAGGAGTACCTAGGTTCAAATCCGGTCTCAGACACTTCATATTTACCTAGCTGTGTGGCCTTGGGCAAGCCACTTAACTCCATTTGCCTTGCAAAAAAAAAAGAAATGAGTGAAGAAAATGAAAATTTAGTCTGGAGAAGGGAAGGAAGGTTGAGAATGGTGGCTGTCTTAAAAAACTGAAAGATTGTCATGTGAAAGAAGTATTAGAATGAGGGTTTTTAACCTAGGTCCATGGATAGATTTCAGGAGGAATAGGAAAAATATTCAATCTTTCTTTTTACATGCTTCTGAGTGAAATTTAGCATTTCCTTCAATTATGAATGTAGACAGCAATATATTTTTCCAAAAAGATATCCATAGATCCCTAAAAATCCTTGGATTAGAATCATTCTGCTTGGTCCTGAGGGTAGAATCAGGACCAATGAGTATAGATTACAGCAAAACAGATTTAAAGGAACATATCTGAAACCTTAAGACTTGTTAAAAATGAAATAAGCTACTTTGTCAACACGGTGGTGGTTAGTGGACTAATTATATTATTATCTCCTATAAACAGGAGAGGTTTGGTGAAGGGTAAATAATGCAGTTTGGCAGGAAGTTAGGATAGGTGGGTAAAAGTTAGGAAAGGATCAGTGGGCAGTAATACTGAAAAACTATGTTGGGGCTATTCTAGAAAGCCAGGAATGCCGGGTTCATGAAACAGGCATGGTCAGGGCATGCTTATCACAGTAGTTTAGGAAAATTCATCTGGCAACAATCTGATGGATAAATTGGAGGGAAAGAGTTAGAAGTCAGGGACATTAGGTGGGAAGGTCTTATAATAGGCAAGAGATAAAGACAACTTGAACTAGAGTAAAGTTAATTGAAAATGGAAAACAGGAAATAGATTCCAGAGATATCGTAGAGGGATAATCAATAGGTCTTGGCAATTGATTGCATGTTGGGGTTAAGAAAGAGAGAAGAAGCAGAAATGACCCTACGGTTTCCAGCTTGGGTGCTAATGCCATTGATTGAGATGCCAATAAGAATAATTCAGATTTAGATAGTGCATAAATATTCCAAAGGTCTTTCTTCACAACTACCCTGGGAGATAAAGAATAGAAGCAGCAGCTTTTGGGGTAAGGTTAGAGGGGGGTGTGATGACTTGATAAACTTCATTCATGCTGAGCTCAGTTTTGGACATGTTTAATTGAACCTGGCTAATTCCAGTTGAAACAGTCTGGATTTAATGTTGTTTCCTGGGGAGTTGTGCATAGTTCACACCCTATCATACCCTGTGCCTGCAGCACCTTTGAGACTGTTAAAAATGGCTAAATACCTCAGTAGTCTTCTAATGAATATAATACAGCCCTTTTGGGGCTTAACTCATCTTTGGGGGGAACCTTTCAGCTTAGATGACTCATTTTCCCCTTTTTCTTTTTTGTCTGATTTTTCTGTCTCCTCCTGTACCCACAGGGATTTGTCTGTTGACAGATCATGAGCTCATGTGGGCAATAGATGGTGCCAAGGAAAAAGCAAGAACATCCCCCACCCTCAATTTCCCTCTTGTGTTTTGCATCCCAGGAGAAAAAGAAGCCTGAAGATTTTTTGCTTTATCCTCCCTAGAAGCAGTTTATCTGACTTAATGGGGATTGACTGAATGAATTGGAGATGTTTATCTTGGAGAAGATTTGAGGGAATGATAACTGTTTTTAAATATGTGAAAAGTAGTCACTTGGAAGAGGGATTAGATTTGTTCTTCTTGGCCCTGGAGAGCAGAACCAGGAGCTATGGGTAGAAACTGGAACAGAGTAAATTTAGGCTTAACATGAAGAATTGATACAAACTAAAGTGATCAAAAAAATGATCAAAAAATGGGTATAATGTCTTTGCTTCCTCTCTTTCCATTCTCTTCTATATGCTCTGCAACTGAATTTATGACTTCATCACTCAAATGAAGCTTCCCTCTCCAAAATTATCAGTGGTTTCTTAATTTCCATATCCATGGCCTTCTCAGTCTTCATCTTTCTTGATATCTCCTTGCAGTATTTGATACTTTTGAACATCTCTTTTTAATTCCCCTTTCTATCTAATCACATTTTTTTCAGTCTCCTGTATTGGATCTTCTTTCATATCAGTCCTGTGGATGGAGTTCAAGATTCTTTTGTTTCTCTTCTCTCTATATAATCTTTCGCTTGTGATCTTATCAGCTTTCATGGGTTCAGTTATCATCTTTTTGGGGATGGCTTTCAGATCAACATATCCAGTTCTAATTCTATCATGAATTCTATTTCTAGATCCCAATCTTCCTATTTGAAGTCTCCATCTAAATTTCCCCTAAGCCTTTCAAACTCAACATGTCTCAAAAGGAACTCAGTGTCTTTTCCTAAAACCAAACTTGCTTCTGAACTTCCCTCTTTTAAAATTTGCTTTGTCTTTATTTTTAATAGTATTTTATTTTTTCCTGTTACATGGAAAGATAATTTTTGATTCATTTTTATAAAATTTTTACTTTCAAATAATCTCCCTCCTCTCTAAAATGATAAGCAATTTGATATGGATCATACATTTGCAGTCATGTTAAACAGATGTCTATAGTAGTCATATTGTAAAAGAAGAAACAAAACAAAAGAAAAAAACTCACAAAAATGGAGTGAAAAATAGTATGCTTTGATTTGCATATAGTATATTATCTAGATATGGATAGATTTTTCCATCATAAGTATTTGGGAATTGTCTTGGATCATTGTATTACTGAGAACAGCTAAGTCAATCATAGATGATCATTTCATAGTGTCGCTGCTACTGTGGACAATGCTGAACTTCCCTTTTATTGATAAGGGCACCATCATCCTTCCAGTCATTCAGTTTTACAACTTTGGTATGATCTTTTGACTCTTTGCTTTAATTAACCCCACATATCTAATTTGTTGCTAAAACCTGCCATTTCTATTTCTACAGTTTTTCTAGCATATCTTCCATTCTTTCTCTCCATACAGTCAACACCTTATTTCAGTCCCTAACCACCTGCCACCAAAACTATTGCAATAACTTCCTAATTGGTCTCTCTGCCCTAATCTCTTTCCATTCCAATTCATTTGCAAACAGTTGACAAAGTGATTTTCATATCAAATCATGTGAACTTCCCTGTGCCCCCACCCCCAATAGGCTTCATTTAATGGGAGATAATACTGAAAAGGTGGACTGGGACCAGATTTCTGAGAGACTTGGATGCTGACATAAGGGGCTCTACATTGTGTCCTTTTGGCAATGGGGAACCTCTGAAGGTTAATGAATGAGGGAATGTCAGGATCAAGGTGGTCTGTGTAAGATGTTTTACCAATGGGGAGGGACAAAAAAAGGAGGAGGCTGTAATAGTCCATGATAGTAGTAATGAAGAGCTGAGCTAGGGCAATGGCAGTGGTAGAGGAGAGAAGAGGATGATTGGGAGAGAGGTTTGACCCAAACTTAATTCTGTAAGCATTGACTGTTGCAAATCTACACACACACCACTTAGTGTTCACCAACTGCCCCATTCTGACTTTTTCCCATTTTTACCACTTTCAATTGGTGGAATACTGTGCTTGCTACAAGGTAATTTATTGATCAATTCATAGGAAATTCTGGGAGGGAAATAGGTGACAACTCTAATTATCTCAACCTCACAACTAGCCAAATGGGCTCTGGACAGATTAGATGCCAAGTCCTGATGGTAGACTTAAGTCATAGACTCATAATTTCACCTGCAAAGTCCTTAGAGATCATTAAGTCCAGCCCTGTCATTTTCTGGATGATCAAACTTTGGCCTAAGTCCACTCAAGTACTTAGAGGCAGAGCTGAGGCAAGAATCCAAATCTCTAGTTTTTTTAGACAATGAATGCTCTTTCCATTTCCTTCCTCTAAGCAAAGGAAGGAGGGAGAGAGGGAAGGAAGACTTGTGACATCAGAGCAGGAGGAATGGGGAACCCCCACACTTGCCTTTTCCCATAGCTCCTATTGTTCACCTAGGTGGGGGGGGGGGGAAGCTGTAGTGCTTCATCTACTATCTCTTACTGTTCCAGAATCCCAGAACCACCTGATCAGTACACAATCCCCAATATGATCAAGTGTATGTAAGTACTATGTCCTCAAGCATTCTTTGTCTATGTCTCCAGTTATCAGCATTTAGCAATATGCTTCACTTATAGCAGGAGCTTAAAAAAAATGTTTATTGAACAATGACTAAGTACAATTCTGAAGCACTCAAGATTAAACAATTCCTGATAGTTATTCAGAGTACAGATCAACATATACACACACACACACACACACACACACACACACACACGTGTGTGTGTATATATGGATATATATGCATGTATTATGTATACACATATATAAATACACATATATAAAGAACATGACCAGTGCAAGGATATGTTTTGCTTGGCTGTATATGTTTGGTAAGCAAGGGTTTTTGTTTTTCTTTCTCAAATTGGAGTGGAGGTAGGTTAGGAAGCAGTAGGAAGGAGAAAATGCAGTACTGAAAATAAAATGAAATTTAATTTTTAAAATGTTCACTTTAATGTTTATTGACTCATTTTAGAGATTCCCAGTGTTTTTCAGTCCTTGTGCCCCCTAGGTTCAGTAAACTTTCCTATATGCCCTGCTGAAAAGGAAAGGAAATAAATTCTAGTTTGCTGTGTATATAACATAAACCTTCAAGGTAGTCCCTATTTAATATGAATGGAAACAAATTCTAGAATTTACTATGTGCATTTATATAAAAAAGGAAAAGAGTAATTCACTTTAATAGGATAGTAAAGTTTTACCAAATATATTCTGTAGCCTCTTGACAAGCTTGTCTTACTCCCATATCTGACTTCCCTGGTCTAGAGTCATTGGTTTATATGTTTATGGATTAAGCAAATAATTCTCTGTGTTTTCCATAAACTTCTTCATTTTGAAAGTGGGGGAGGGGAGGAGGAAAAGGTCTGATTAGAATCAGAGAGATGAGGATTAGTCAAGATATAGACTTCTTAGGGAATAATAAAAAGTAGATCCTCCAAGAGACAGAAACAGAGGAAGCAGAGGAGATGAAATGGGGGAAAAGATGGGGAGCTCTCCATTTCTTGAGGAACCTGACAGAAAGACTCATTCAGAGAACAGGTCAGACTCAGAAATTTGATAGTTCTATGAAGACTGAAGGATTTCAGCCTTGTTTCCAATTCTGGATAAAGTAAGATTATGCATGAACCTTTTTACCTGTGATTGTTTACTTATTAGAGTACACATCTTCCTTGAGTGTTAATATATGGATTGAAGTTTTTTGGATACCCTCCAGAATTATCTGAAAACATGTGATTTTCATGAAGACACACCAGAGGCAGAAAACTGGAGATATATCTGGAGGGGGGTGGTAGTGATAAGTTAAATAAAGCATCATGAGGTTCCTAAGGCCAAAAGGCCTCCATGAGTTCTTCGGTGATGATAATGAAGGTAGGGAACTGGTAGTAGACACTATACTACAAGGGTCAGCTTTCTCTAAATGAAGCATCTTTATTCTTCATTTTAAAACCTCTCCAGGCTCCAGTGTACCCTACCTTGTGGAGCTGTGTTCTCAGAGGCTCATTACCTATTCTTATTTTATTTCTTGGCATGCCCAGCCCTGAAAGCTCTATGAAAAAAAATTCCACAGATCACATTTTGATATTAATTATTATGAATTCTTTTTTATGGAGCAGCAGAATTTTAATTAACTCCATTTCCTGTTTTCTCCCCTCAGGGAGACCAGTACATGATCTTCTTCAATAATATCTGCCTACCTGGCCATGGCATATATGAACAGAATGGTGAGCTCATGGGAGGGGAGTTAGAGGTTAGGAAGAGGAAGAATGGGGGCAGAGGAAGAAAACTCGGGAGCCTAAAGCCTACTCAAGATGTTTTCTCCACATTTGAACTATGGTGACCTTGGAAATGGCTAGACCATACCAAGGCTGCTCTTCAGGCTTTAACCTCATACTTTGTTTGGCATGGGATGGTACAGGAGTCTGAGCAGTCATTTCTGAGAATTTGGCTCGGAGGAAAAATGTTTTTAAGAGTTGATGTGCCAACCTAATTACAGTTAACAAGGGCAGTGGCTCCTGGAGGTGTTCGCCTTTCCCACCCAGGCAGATGGAGCCTGCATCTGAAAGATAAGTTGAGGAAGTAACCTTTGTCTCAAGGTCAATTGCCTTAGCATTGCAACACATGTGCTTGGACCACAGAAGTTGTAGCAAATGATTATGAATTTTTTTTTGTTCTTTGGGGAAGATGTAGAATTTGAGTTGTGTTCACTTTTCATTTTCCACTGGTTTTTTAGAAAAACTAATTTTCTTGAGAAGCAGCATGGCTTAGTAGATAGGGTGCTGAAATTGGAGATTGGAGGGTCAGAATTCAAGTTTTGCCTTAGGCATTTACCAGCTGTGTGACTGGTGAAAGTTGTCATTGTCTCATCTGAGGAAACACAGAACTCTCTTCTCCTCTCATCATATACCATCCCTTCCTCCTGACAGGTAAGTTTTTTTTTTTTTATTTATCTAAGGCAATGGGGTTAAGTGGCTTTCCTTAGGTCACACAGCTAGGCAATTATTAAGTGTCTGAGGCTGATTTTGAACTCAGGATTTCCTGACTCCAGGGTTGATGCTCTATCTATTGAGCCATCTAGCTGCCCCCAGTTATTTTTGAGGTAATAAAAGAGAAAATCAATTGCTATCTGTGGATTCAGTAGCACCTACTCATTCCAACTTTCAAGAATATCACTGTCCCCTTTGCATCCTTATAGAGTGAGCAAGACTTTCTTAGGTTTTCTCTGTTGAAAAGAAGAGGGGAAAAAACCAAATGTCCAATGGAGAAAATTTGTTCATCCTCTGTCTCTGAATAAACATTTATTAAGCACCCTACCACCTGCCTAACACTAGAGATATTCAAACACAAAAATCAAAATAGCCTTTGTTCTCAGAGCTCTGTGAACTCAATCATTTGACTAGCAACTCAGTCACTGTACTGAGAGAGAGAGAGAGAGAGAGAGAGAGAGAGAGAGAGAGAGAGAGAGAGAGAGATTTTTATGGGCCTTAACAATTCTGGGGTTTCCATTGACCCAGATCTCCCAGGCTCAGTGGTAAGGTGATTCTGGTAGGAACTATGCCTTTTCTCTCTTTTGTAAGATGGAAATGAGAATTTATTAAGCATCTGCTATTGACAAGCACCTTTTTAAGCTCCTTACAAATATTTTTTCTTTTGATCCTCACAAATCCCTGGGCTGTAGGTATTGTCTCCTTTTTGCTGTTAAAGCAACTGAGGCAAATAGTAGTTAAGTGACTTGCCCAGGATCATATACCTAAGAAGTATCTTAGGCAGGATTTGAATTCAGATCTTCCTGACTCCAGTGCTAGACCTAGCTGTCTAGCTAGCTGTCAAAATCTAGTCTTTCCTCCCTTCCCCAACCAGTTCTTGAATGTTCTGCATGCAAAGGATTCTTGACAAACTGTTTTTAACCCTAAGAGGAGAGCTCCCTTTCACACTCATTTTCCTTGCTCCTGAGTGGCAGCTTTCTTCTTGGGTCTCCTGAATGCCTTTGGCAGATTACTCCTCAGGACAATATTTCCTGGTCTCTCAATTTGAAGCTTACATAACCAGATCCAAAAGCAAAGTAGCTGGAAGTGACTGTCATAGTTCATCTTGTCTAACACACTGCCTCTTGAAATCCCTCTATTCAAATGGATATCATGTCCTTCCACAAAGCTCTCCAGGAAAAAAAAAAGCCCACTCCCACAGTTTCACAGTCTGTGGCATTTATAATTTGTGAGTGGGTTGGAGAAGGGCAGTTATTGAGTCCAAAAGTCCTTTCTCAGCTGGCCAAGTCAGAAAGCCCACAACAAAGAGAGATTGTGTGGGCATGTTTTCTAGTGACTAGTTCTTCCAGAGATCCCATATCCTGACCACAGATTCCGCCTTCCTGTTATATTCTATCATCTAAAGCTGAGTTGATGCCAGGTTCAAAGCCAGGGCTTTGTTTGTATGATTTATAATTTAATATTATTATTATCATCTTAAAAGCAGATCCATTTCTTATTGACCTGGGCATGTTGGACTCCTCCTCCTTCCCTGCCTTCCCCCATCAGTCATTCCTGGGTGGGTCCTGTTGGCCACCTTCCAGGACTTGGTTTTACCCAGAGTCACCACAGCCAGTCTCCAGACTGCCTGGGTTCTAGCACTGCTGGTCACTCTTGGCTGTTCCATGGTGGGGTGTCTTTCATCGTGGTTGGATCTCTTTGCTGAAGTTACTAGATGCCCCTCGAGATGGTGGTCTTGAACTGCTGCTACATTCATGTTGGAAATAACATGCCTCATTCCAACTTGTCCTTGTGGAGACTGAATATTTCTATTCTGTTAAGGAGGACTGAACTATACACTATGAAAGTAGGAGTAGGGGTTATGGAAAAGTCAATGCAGCTTTTACAACATTGCTCCACAGAAAACCTCTCCTAGAATTCTCAGAGGCCAAGAGTTTTGTTTTAAATAGGATTTGGCAGGCTCCAGTGGTCACTAAACAAGATTGGGAACAGGGTGCCCATCAACAGAACTAGGGCATGGTCAGGCCAGAGCAAAGAAAATTAGGAGAAGAGAAAAGGAAAAATAGAGTGGGAGAGTTATAAGAGGAAAGAAAAAGGGATAGCAAAGGGGGGAAAATGACTCCTTCATTGATTAGGTCAGGTCACATTGCCTTAGGAGCATAGATAGAGAGCTGGAAAGGACAGAAGGGGATATCTAGATCAAACCTGTCATTTTATATATGAGGAAACTAAGGCCCAGAGCAGTCAAGTCACTTGCCCAAGAGTACACAGGTAGTAAGTAGAAAAATCAGGATATGAATTCTGAACTCCTAGGTCAGTGCTTTTTCTCTGTATATATCACCTCCATTGATCTGGCTATTGTCTGAACTCCTGGAACTTATTGCCTATGATATAGAATTTAACAGCTGCTTCTGCTTTTATTTTGTGGTTTTGTGTACTGTTTTCCCCAATTAGATTATAAACTACTCAAAGGAAAGTATCATTTCATCATTTTCTTCACTGCCGTATCACCTAGAAAAGCAGATGGCTTGTTCATTCATTCACAAGATCTCTGAATTTAGAGTTTAAAGGAATCTTAGTGGTTATCTGCAACATTAATTTAAAATTTTTTTGCCTAGGAAAGTTTATTATTTTATTAGTTATTATTATTTTTAGAATGATGTTCCTAAATGCAGAAACTAAAATACATGGAATTATAAGGGAAACCAATAATCTTGAAAAAATAACAATCATTCACAGACTTCCCTGGCACCTATTCAGGGATCAAAGGATCAAACCACCTCAGGTTAAGAATGCCTGATCTGGGGGGCAGCTAGATGGCACAGTGGATAGTATGCCAGCCCTAGAGTCAGGAGGACCTGAGTTCAAAGATGGACTCAGAACCTTTATGCTTACTTAATTGTGTGACCTTGGGTAAATCACTTAATCCCATTGTCTTGCAAAAAAAAAAAAGAACCCCATCTAGAGTTTAGCTGCCTTGTAAGGACATTCAAATAGAAGGGAGTTGAGTCAGATTTCAAATCCAGGCAATCCAATATTTTCCCCACTATATTCATACTTCATTTATTAACCATTCATTCTCTAAACAAATAATCCATTTGCTACATGTAGTCAACTGGGCAAGGCATTATTAGAAATACTGAGATACCTAAAGTACAATCCCTGCCTTCAAGAAGTTTTTGATATAATTGGGGCTAAAAAGAAAAATTAAAGAACAACATGAAACAGCATATACTTATATAGATACTACATATTTACATATATATGGGCATGTATGCATATATACACAGAGGTATGATATATACTTATGCATGTGTGTGTTCACATATACATGTATACAGATGGGTGTGTATGTATTTATACTTGACCTATATGTACATATATGCACACACAATACACACATGTGTACATGCCCTGAATATATGAGCATACATATATAAACATGCCATGGAGCTAGAAGTAGGGGACAGCACTGGACGTTGAGGGAGGACTTAATGGTGGAACTAGTAATTCAATTCAACTCTACAAACATTTACTGAATATCAGATTACTTAGAATTTAGAGTTGGAAGGGATTTTAAAAGTCAGGATTTGTGGTGGGTTGGAAACATTTGGATGAAAAAATACTATTAAGTCCTTACTTTGCTTCTTACATTGTGCTAACTACAAATACCAAAGTAAAATAGTCCTGCTCTTTAAAGAAAAGTTCAAAATAGAAAGAGACAATTTATGGTAGGTAGGGATGGACATTTTGATATGGGGAGCTACCAGGGTCTTTAGGACTGTTTCAGAAGTAATAATATTGATATGATTACTGAGCCTGTCTTGGCATGTGACCTAAGTAAGTTTGCACCCACTCAATCACCAATCAAGCATCCTCAGAGTCAGAATTCTGAACCTGAGTGCTTGATACTTAATAATCACTAGTTAATTTGAGAAAATGAATCAGTTCATGGCATGGAGACAGATAGGCAGAAAGAGACACGGAACAGAGAGCCCTCAGTTGTAGCACCAGGCAGCCCTCTTTCAGGGATACTGGTGTCATATTTATATCTGTTGGACAACCCTTCTTATGTTCTACAGTCCATATTTCCCAGCCTCTTATTCTTGTAAACTCAAAACATGGGGGTGCCCCTGAGTTCTTGCTAGATTTCAGCCTGCTATGAGGTTTCATTCAGCATCTAAATTCCAGTATTTTAAAACTGAGGGTTTCTATCTAAATTTAAAGATCTGTAGATTCCTCAGGACATGGTTCCTTAGGGGGGAAATGTTACTAGTGGGGAAACGGGAACTGAAGGAAATTTATGTACACAGAATCTCTACAAGGGGTGGTTGAAAAGGGAACTAAAGAATGGGCATTTGAGAGAAGGAAGGACTTTCAGACTTTCCCAAGCCAGAGAGCATTCAGCCTCAGTGACAGCCCAACCTGAAACCCAATTGGCTGGAGGCCTTGCCCATTGTTCTCGGAATTAAGAGGCTTTGGTTTTGGCAGAAGCTGAGTAAGGATCCTAAACTGAGTTCCTTCAGACTCTCAGGAACCCTGAACCAACATTCTGCAACTCCCTAGACCACAGACCTGGTTACCTCCTTTCCCTCTCCCATAACATGTCTCCAGAAAAGAGACACCAGACATGAGAAGACTCTTTCCCATGGTGGCTAATTGTATATCCCTCTAGCCATCATTGCCATGAAAATTCAGAGACTTAAAACAATGGAATCTGCTCTGGTGGGACCATTTCCCACATTCAACAAAACAATGCTTACTTTCTATCCTGGCCCATCTTCATTACAGTGGGAGGCTATGAAATCCTTGGAAAGAGTGTTAGTCTTGTGGTATAAGGGCCAAAGAAAGCCAATGGAGCTATAGAGCAAATCTTGTGAGGCACCAATACTTCCAAACCAAATGTCTTCTCAATTAAGTATTCATATGTCAAAGAAGGGCAAAGAAAAAAAGGGAAGCCAAAATGGGCAAATCTATAGTTATTAGATTCAAAAGGGAATTGAATTAACTTGTAGAGTTGGATGCTGTCCATGTTGCTGATAAAAGAAATAGGAATACAGCCTGCTGAACTGTGACCTCATTCCCTCTTTATTTTCCTTTCCTGTTCTTCAACAGAAGGGAATTTTTCAGTTCAATGACTGGGTCATCAAAGTTTAGATGACAGATGTAAGATCTTTATAAGGATATTTTTTAAGTAGGATTTGGTCTTTCTGAGGATGAGGGTCCTACTGGTAAACAAAGAAGGAGGTTTTAAGAGGATTATCTTTGATAAAAGTAGGAAGAAGAATAGGAGAAAACACATTGTTAGTTTTGGGAGGTTGAAGAGATAAGTAAGGTTCAGGAATACCATTACTACTAAGATTTTGCAAGTGGATGATATAGTGGATAGTATGCTAAGCTTGGAGTCAAGGAGATTCATCTACATGAATTCAAATCTGACCTCAGATACTTATTATCCCTGTGACTGGGGCAAGTTACTTAGTCCTGTAAAAGTGCTCTAGAAATGCAAGCTATTATTATGCTTCAATACTTCAGAACTGATTTTATTGCTTTGGTGTCAACCCGAACCCCCCATAGATTTCCCCCATGTCCTAGCTGTCAGCTTTTGTTAGTTTTGGTATCCAAAACAGTTATTACCCAGAAGTCAAAATCAAAGAATCACAGAATTGTTAGGGACCTCAGAAGCCATCTGGTCCAATCTATACCTCAAAGGAATCCCCACTATAACATAGCAGATGAATGGTTTATCCAGTCTCTGCTTAAAGATTCCCAGGGAAGGGGAAGCCACCATCACCTTGGCAATGCACCCATCTGAACTAGACTAGGTTGATCCTTGGACCAGAGACATACAGTTCCTTGCCAGGCTTGAAGTCTTCCTGGCTTGACAAAACTAGCCCTCTATTAGATAATAGCTTTTGATAAGCCCAGGTCACTTCCCTGTCATGATGAGGCATCAGAGGGAGGATATTTAGTTGGAGGAAAACACCTGTGATTTCCAGAGTCATTTTTTTATTCATATGGCAAGAGCCAAGGGAGGGTTTCAGAAACCACCAGATACATACCTGCCTCTCTGTTTTCTTATAAAGTTGTCTCAGCTAATCAATAACCAAAGTCACCTACAATATGCCCCTCTGATTAGTGAACTTCCTTGTTAAGTTCAAATTCAGCTTGTTATTCAAAGCCCAATCTAGTCCCAAGACAGTTTTCCCTAGTCGCAATTCTGGTTCTTCTAGTAAATTCTGTATTTCATTTATTCATTTACATACATGAAATTATAATCTCTATGTGGCGTCTCATCCTTATGCCTCACTTGAAGTCTGTACCTAGGGACTGACTACCTTCTAAATGAGGGGTTAGGGTCATAAGAAGGAAATAAAGTTCATACTAGAAAGAGCACTGGACAGGAATCGGGTAACTAGACTGCCATGAAATAACTATATGACCATGAGCTCACTTGACCCTTATGGACATAAAGGTTCCTGAAGAGGATTGAGTTCACTGTTTCCTAAAGATCCCCTTTCAGCTCTAACATTCTATAGTGCTCAGTCATTTTTATTATTATGTACTGTTTGTTTTGTTTTAGAATACTCTGCTGGTAACCAGGGCACAGATTTTCTTTCAGTCTGAACAAAATAAATTTTTCAGGAAAGGGCCCATCATCATCCTAGTTATCATTTCTATATCTGCAGATGCATTTGCAGACAATTTAAGTGGCAAGTCTTCAGATATTGCCCATCTCTGATCAGCCTTAGCCTTAAACTAAGTCCAAATCACTGTTAGGGAAATGTGGAATGATTTCTAAAGCTATAATAGCAGAGATAGGACCTAGAACTATGATTTCACTGGCATAGAGAACTCTCACAGGAGGAAGCTCCTTCTACCAAGGCAGAGCAGCATTTTCTCTTCAACTTAAGAATTTTATAAAGTTGCCTAAGACACTGTGAGGTTTGGTGATTTTTCTGGGGTGACACATTTAGTCTGGGTCACCTAGGCCTTGAATCAACTTCCTGACTCTAAGAACAATCCTCTATCCATTATACTGTGCTGTCAAATAATTGATAATAATGCTAATGTAGTAATAATATCTTCTGATTAGTAATTTGTTTTCTAAAAGGTAATTTTGACATACATTTTTATTTGCTTTTTTTTAAAAATGGGCCTCCTATCTTACTCAGGCACCAAGTGCATCAGCCCCACTGTTGCTATTGCCATTACTACCTTTACTATTACTACCACTTCTAATACTATTACTACTACTATTGATGAATTATTTTTCAGTTGTGTCCACTTCTTCATGATTCCATTTAGGGTTTTCTTGTCAAGGATACTGGAATCCTTCCCATCTCCTTTTCCAGGTCATTTTACACATGAAGAAACTGAGGCAAACAGGGTCACACAGTTAATACATGTCTGAAGTCAGATTTAACTCAGTAAGAAGAGTCCAAACCTAGCACTCTATCCACAATGTCACCTAGATGACTGATAACTACCACCACTACTATTTTTTGCATTTTTATAGAATTAGGCATTGTACTATATATTATCTTATTTGATCTTCATAACAATCCTGGTAGGTAGGTGATATTATTATTATTCCTGTTTTACAGCTGAGGAAACTGGGACAAAAGGTTAAGTGACTTGTCCAAGGTCATACATAGAAAAGCTTTGACCTCCTTTGTTTCTAACCTGAGTCAGTTTGTCCTTTTTTATGATGGAGAAACTTGATCCTGAAACTTGCCCTGCTGTCATTGTCAGTAAAAACTATTATGCTCCTAGGATCCACCAGCCTCAGCCTGACCAGCAGCAGGGATCTCATGCATGATTCTCCAGAGTCAACATTTGATCCATACTGATCACAACAATTCTCTGAGGACCTCCACCTTATAAAGGAGGAAAGTGAGTCTTGTAAAGTGATATCCTTAGGTCAGTCAGACAGTCTTGTGATATTACTAGAATTGATCCTTGATCTGGTGGTCTTTCTATCATCCCCACACTCTTCATAAAAAAAGTAATCTAAAACAGTTCAGAATCTCAGATTTAGGAATTTTTGTTTCATGGAATTAACAATGGCTTTGAAAGGCAACTTGGGTCTAGAAAGCACTAGTTAGTTTCCTGGGGTTACCTCTGTTCTGACCTCTTTGCGTCGTTCCTCCATGCATTCTGTTGTGTGACCTGAGCAGGGTTCCACCTTTCTTGTTTAAGAGATTAGGACAGCTAGATGATGCACTGGGTGAGCCCTTGCCCTGAAGTTGGGTGGACCTGAGTTCTAATTTGTCCTAGCTGTGTCATCTTGGGCAAGTCACCTAACCTTGATTGTCTCTTATGCAGGGCTGTCTCCAGTAGTCTTGAGCCATTGGACCCAGATGGTTCTGTAAGAGAAAGTGATACTAGTTACTTGGCACAACATCCCTCACTCAAACTCAATTCTCGTGCTTGTCATGGCATCATCTCCTTTGATGTCATGATCTTCTTTGAGAATGAAGGACAAACATCATTAAGTGTGAAATGGAAAGAATAAACACCAATGAAGAACTAACTGGGATATTCTCTTTAAAAATAAGCAGAATAATTGAAAGTATCTTGAGAAAGGGAGAGCATAGGGACATTTTCTGAAATGTTTTGTGTCTGGGACAAATACTGTTTTCAGAGACCTTAGACCATCATTGGGTTCTCAGTGCAAGGGAGTCTGGGCTAAAGAGTATGAATTGCATGTCTACATTCCTACAGATGTATTCCTTCAAGGAAAAAAGAAACAAAAGCAAAACTTCAAAAAGTATTCTTTACTAATGATGGCTCTTTTTCTAAAAAGGTTAGCATTTTGCTAGGGAATGTTATTTATATTAATACTTTCCCCCTTGTATTGGGGATCATCAAGTCTTACCTGTGTTTTATAAAGTTAAAGTATATTCTAATTGAGCATTTATTTGTTTATTTATTTATTCATTTTGTATATTAGCTCCCCTTCCTTTACTTCTCTTTTACTCTCAGCATTCTGGCAATAACTCAGGAATTTAGGATCTCTGTAATTTCATATCATTCTTTACCCCTGCCCCATATCTATCTTCATAGTTAAACTGGGCTAAGATCAGGGAGAAAGATAACTTAGCTTTCTCTTTCACCCTCTCTCATAATATTTAAAGACTTCCACCCCCATCTTTTGACAAAACAAAGAGCCCTAGGAAGAGTTTTATTTTCTTTGAAATTAACAGTAGATAACAGTAAGAGCTTGTATTTATTTAGCATTTTTGTGGTCTAACAAACACTTTTTCATATTTCCATATCTCCACCTAAATAATGCATGTACTATTGTTGCCATTTTACAGATGAGGAAATTGGGTCTTAAGATAAAATGGTTTGCCTAAGGTCATTTTCAGAATCCACTCTCAAACACTGGTCCTACATTCAAAATGCTTTCAGTTATGTTCATTGAAATCACTAAAAGCTGGTTTGAATGGCCAAGTGATGGGGTGGGGGCGCTGATCACTTTTGTGTCTTATCAGGCCTCTTGTTTTTCAGCCTATAGATAACGAGGTTCACCTAGCTTACATTTTCTTTTTTTGCCACTGAAAATTGCTAGAGCAACTATCCAATATTATTTCTACAGAATTTAAATGTTTCTCATTGTGCTTTTTTTTAAAGTGTATCAAAAGGAGAGTGGAAAATCTATATTTTTTAAAGTCTGCTTTGTATATCCCTCCCTCTGTGGAAAGGTGAAGGAAGGGCAAAGGCCTATAGGAAGAATTGGTTGATATGTTGTTGGTTTTGCTGAAATGCTTTTTTATTCTTAAACCTTTATATAAATACTGTCTATTATTGCTTTTTAAAAGTCTTTGTTATTAGAAATAGCTATTTGGGCCAATGGGATAGATGCAGATGATATAAAAGAAAGATCAATAAAATTCTAAACTGACCAAAGATGAACTCTGTGACTATGCTGCATCTCTATAATTTACTTACCTGTGTCTACTGTGTAACCTGAGATGCCTCATGTCATAATAAAAGTAGATTTCTTAGGCTGTTCTAAGAAAATGTGACTTATGTATGACTCATTATATACAGAGAATAAAAGGTTATGAGCTATTAATAGAGATTGCATCCATAAACTTGGGCATATGCTTCCACAAATACATGAATCATCAATGGGAAGAATGTGTCATATAGAATTCATGCATGAGGCCACACACACATAAGAAATACAAATGACCAGGACACATCATGGAGTTATTGTTTGCCTTTCATTTTCAAAGACCAAAACATCAAGCTATTGATGATCATGGGTGGCATTTTGATTTGCACATGAGTTGGATTTAAATGAGGTAGAGTTGCATAATCATTAGCCTCACTCTCTGAATCTTTTAAGTCCAGTGGCAAAGTAAAAATCAGGACAATTGACAAGGTCCTGGGATGCAGCATCTGACTTAGGCATCTTTGATTTCTTACCAAACTCTAAGTACTTCACAATACTTAGGCCACCTTCATGGCCTTTGGAACTCCCATTCTGCTGGGAGAAGTGTTCACATGCTTGGGGTAAGTATACCTTAATTTACCAATAGATTTGCATATTCGATACTCTCACCTTGGTTTAGCCCATCTGTCAAGATGGTATGCTAGGTCATGGCTACTGCATATACTATAGCATTAGGTGAATTGGGTGACAAGTGGACACCAAAAGTGAGTGAATAACCCCCAAAAGGGCTCACAAGCCTTCTTGCCAGAGGTACTAGTCCTTCCTGAACCCCCTCACATTCTTACCTACACCCATACACCTATATCATGAAACAGAGAACATGAATAGCAAAGGGACACATAGGAAAGAGCAACTAGAGCTCTGGAGATACAGGGATATTAAAGTGTGCTAGTGATATCATCACATTCCTCTTTCTGGGTCTTTTCCTCTTTGGATAATCTCTCTGCTATCTCCTGACTCTCTTTTGTCCTGGGCTTCTTTGCTCTCCAATGGTCTCTTGGTCTGATGGTCAGTGCTGATCACTGGTCCTAGCTTCTGGGCTTTAATTTTTCAGGTAAAATAGTTTACTTTACCATGCACCAACTGATTTTTTCACCAGTTGTCTAGGCTCCCATCTGTTAAGGTGCAGGGACCAGAAAGGTGTTTTATTATTATTATTATTATTATTATTATTATTATTATCATCATCATCATCATCATTATCATTATCATTATCATTATCATTATCATTATCATTATCATTATTATTGTTACAGGAGCACTGTGCTTAGGCTATGAACATACCTATGCAAAAAAGAAGAGTCCGAAAGAACAAAAATTAGGCTTAGTATTACTAGGCCAAGATTAGAGCTTTTCTTTACCTTGTTGTATCAGAAGTTGTTACTCTCTTTCAGATAATTATATTACTTAAGTTCGAAAATTGGCATACAGATGGATTTAATTCAGAAAAAAACAATAGCAACAACGAAAACCACTAGTAAAAGAGGCAAGGTCACAAGCCCAGTCAATATTCCTGTAATTATTATATAAATCTGTTAGCAGAAATCCCCACCACCCCACAACTTTGGAAATGCATTTTTGTTTTTGTCTGACAAGTGAATAGCCTCTTTGCCACTGACTGTCTTGGCAGAAGTCATTTAACTTTGCCTCAGTTTCCTCATCTGTAAAATTACTTGGAGAAGGAAATGGAAAAGCTTTCCAATACCTTTGCCAAGAAAACCCCCAAAGGAGTCATGGCCAGTTGGATATGATTGCAAATAATAGAACAACAATAAAGATGTTTACCTAATCTCTTCCACCAATTGACTTTTCTGTGTTTTGACCACTATTCAATAGTTACTACTTTGTGGGATAGTTTGACATCTGATATTTCTAGATCCCCTTCCCACCCTCTGTTCCTCCAGATTAATTCTATTATTTTTTCCTTTCACAATAAAGCAATCCTTTGGCAGATTGATTGATGTGGTTCTGAAAAAATGCATTAATTCAGGTAGTATTGTCATTTTTATAATATTGGCATGACTCATCCATGAGCAATTAACAATCCTCAATGTTTAGTGTTTTATTTCCATAAAGAGTGTTTTGCAGCTGTATTTATACAATTTCTGCATATCATTTTGTAGATGTCTTGGAAATTCTGTAGTTTTTTAAACAAAATTTCTGTTTCTAATTCTTTTAGCTATATTTTATTGGTAATATAGGGAAAGACTGATGGTTCATATGAACTTTAATAATCTACTACTTTGCTGACATAAATTTTAGTTGGTACTCTCATGGTTTGTAAGAAGACCATTATATTTGCAAAAAAGCAGCAAGTTTGTTTACTCATTGCCTATGCATGTGCTTTTCTTTCTTTTTTATTACTATAGCTAGCATTTCTAGCACTATGTCAAATAATGGTGAAATAAATGATCATCTTTAATTTGTCCTTAATCTTTTTAGAAAAGCCTCTAGTTTATCTTCATTATTTATAATGTTGCCACTTGGATTAATGTTCCACATTAAGAAGAAGTCCATTTATTCTTCTGTAAAAAAATATTTTAATAGAAATGTGTTTTATTTTGTCAAAACCATTATCTATTATATTCATGTATGTCTTATGTTTTTCCAATACTAAACCAACCCAGAATTCTTGCAATAAATCCAACCCCAGTTATGGTAATAGTGGGGAAGAAGGGAGCAGAGGAGAAACACCTGAATCTTCTTCTCATCAGACTTGGCTTAAAGTCAACCTACACATACTCAGTTAACTTATAAAACATCTAACCTTTCAAGCATTAAAAGGGGAAAAGGGGAGGGGGGATGGAGAAAGGGAAGGGGAGTGGAGAAAATAAGGGGAAATAACAAAAAGAAGGGAAAAGGGAAAAAGGGAAAGGGGAAAGAAAGGGGAGGGTGTGAATAGGAGGGCAAACACACTGAAGGAGGTTTTCAGGAACAAAATACTGGGAAATACGGATAAAAGGGGGGGAAGGAGGAAAAATACAAACAGAGGGAAGATAGCATGGAGGGCAATAAAGAATTAGTAATCATAACCTTGAATGTGAATGGGATGAACTCTCCCTTAAAACGTAAGCAAATAGCAGAGTGGATTAAAAACCAGAATCCTACAATATGCTGCTTACAAGAAACTCATTTGAAGCAGAGAGAGATACATATAGAGTAAAGGTAAAAGGCTAGAGCAAAATATATTTTGTCTCAGCTGAAGTAAAAAAAGCAGGGGTAGCAAACCTTATCTCAGACAAAGCAGCAGCAAAAATAGATAGTGTTAAAAGAGATAAGGAAGGAAACGTTATCCTCCTAAAAGGTACCACAGACAATAAAGTCATTTCAATATTGAATATATATGCACCCAGTGGGACAGCACCCAAGTTCTTAGAGGAGAAGCTGAAAGAATTACAGGAAGACATAGACAGCAAAACTCTACTAGTGGGAGACCTCAACCTCCTGCTATCAGATCTAGATAAATCGAATCATAAAAGAAACAAGAAAGAAATTAGGGAGGTAAATAGATTGTTAGAAAAATTAGATATGGTAGACTTATGGAGGAAACTAAATAGGGATAGAAAGGAATATACCTTTTTCTCAGCAGTACATGGAACTTATCCAAAAATTGACCATGTAATAGGACATAAAAACCTAATGATCAACTGCAGAAAGGCAGAAATAGTGAATACATCTTTCTCAGATCACAATGCAATAAAAGTCATATGCAATACTGGGCCAAAGAGAACATCAACAAAAACCAATTAGATGATTTCAATTACATTAAATTAAAAAGCTTTTGCACAGATAAAACCAATGTAACTAAGATCAAAAGAAATGTAGTAAATTGGGAAACTATCTTTACAACTAATGATTCTGACAAAGGACTCATTTCTAAAATATACAGAGAACTGAATCATATTTTTAAAACAAAAAGCCATTCCCCAATTGACAAATGGTCAAAGGATATGAAAAGGCAATTTACAGATGAGGAGATCAAAGTAATCCATAGCCATATGAAAAAATGCTCTAAATCATTAATTATTAGAGAAATGCAGATTAAAGCTTCCCTGAGTTACCACCTCACACCTCTCAGATTGGCCAGTATGACCAGGAAGGATAATGATCATTGTTGGAAGGGTTGTGGGAAATCTGGAACACTATTACACTGTTGGTGGAGCTGTGAACTCATCCAACCCTTCTGGAGAGCTATTTGGAACTATGTACATACCCTTTGACCTAGTGGTATCACTACTGGGTCTATACCCTGAAGAGATGAGGAAAAAGGGTAAAAACATCACTTGTACAAAAATATTTATAGCAGCCCTGTTTGTGGTGGCAAAGAATTGGAAATCCAGTAAATGTCTTCCAATTGGGGAATGGCTTAGCAAACTGTGGTATATGTACGTCATGGAACACTATTGTTCTATTAGAAACCAGGAGGGACGGGATTTCAGGGAAACCTGGAGGGATTTGCATGAACTGATGCTGAGTGAGATGAGCAGAACCAGAATAATACTGTACACCCTAACAGCAACATGGGAGTGATGTTCAAGCTTGAAGGACTTGCTCATTCCATCAGTGCAACAACCGGGAACAATTTTGGGCTGTCTGAAAAGGAGAGTGCCATCTGTATCCAGATAAGGAGCTGTGGAGTTTGAACAAAGTGCAAGGACTATTCCCTTTAATTTAGGAAAAAAACCAGATAGCTTATTGTCTGATCTTGTTACCTCTTAGACTTCTCTTTAAGGATATGATTTCTCTCTCATCACACCCAATTTGGATCAAGGTACAACATGGAAACAAAGTAAAGACTGACAGAGTGCATTCTGGGGGGGGGAGGGGGGAGGGAAGCAAGATTGGGGGAAAAACGTAAAACTCAAATAATATCTTTAATAAAAATAAATTTAAATTAAAAGAAAATTAGACTAACTAATGATTTCTCCCTTTTTGCTGTATTTTGATTATATTTTAAATGAATTTTTAGTTTTTTATCAGTATGATGGGATTTGTTTTTAATTATATTCATTTTTTTTCCTTTCACTTTTAGAATTTTTGTTTTGGTATTTGCTTGGGGAATTTTTCATTTGTTGTCTTTCTAGTTTCTTTAGTTGCATGCCCAGGTCATTGATCTATTCTTTTTCTCTTTTGTTGCTAAAAAGCATTTAGAGAAATAAATTGTACCCTCAAAACTATTTTGGTTGCATCCCAAAAGTTTTGGCAAGTTGTCTCATTTTCTTTATTAAAATATTTTTATTGCCTCTTTGATCCTCCAATTTTTTAGGATTAAATTATTTGATGTAAAATTAATTTTTAATCCTTTCTCCAAAGTCTTATATTGGACATGATTTTTCTTGTGCTGTTTCTACATCTGCAATTATATGTTTGTTTAGTACTAGTGTATGGTCAATTTTTTTGAAAGCTTCCTGAACAGCTGTGAAATATATTGAGGTCCCCAGTTATGACAGTTTTAGGCACTGGACCATTTTATGCATATACATTATGTTCTAATATTAATTAGTTATCTATTATACCTTTAAACATAGTGAAGTTTCCTTATTTATCTCTTTTAATCATCTATTTTGTTTTTTCTGTTGGCATGTCTAAGATTTTGATATCTAATTTTCTTTTCGGTGGTTTCCTGAAGCATTATACACTTTCTTCCTGTCCATTACTTTATCTCTTTATGAACATTTTTCAGATGTTATTTTTTTAAACAAATAACATAGTTTTAGTTTTTGTTTTCTAATTTATTGTTTTCATTTACATTCAGTTATGATTATTAATTTTCTATTTCCCTATGTCATCTTTTCTTTTTGACTCCCTGTCCCTTTACAAAGGAAGAAAAGAATTATGAGAGGAGTGTGTTCAACACATGTGATCTATAATTGATGCAGGCTGCTTCTGTTCTGCTGCTGTTCTTCTCTTTATCTCACTCAGACACCAATCAAAAATTCTTCCCCCTTCTTTCTTTCCTTTGAATATGAGCTTTTTGATTTACCCTTCACAGTAGGAATTTGTTTTATGATATCTCTCCCTGAAAGTAGTCTCTTTCTTAATATCCCCTCTCTACTTATCTATTTCTACATGAAGCCTTGTATGTAGATGTATTCATGTACATACACTAATGTTGTGTGTGTGTTTTATATATATATATATATATATATATATGTATGTATGTATGTATGTATATATACAATACTCCTTTGTCTGGTTGAAGTGAAAGTGAGGTTCATTTGATGCCCACTCCCTTCACTCCCTTTTCAATATTTGTATGTCTTTTTGTGATGTTATGCGAGTCATATGAGATAGTAAATTCTATCCCTTCCCACCCCCATCCTTCTTCTCTAGTTAATCCTTTCTCTTTCTCTTTTCTTCTATTAAGATAACCAAAATTCATCAAAACTACACCCAGGCTCTCTAACTTCCTTCACTCCCTTTTAAAAACATTAGAGTTCTGAGAGTAACTTGTTTCTCATCCCCTACTAGAATGCAAAAACTTTATCATCACAGAATTTCTTTCAAATAACTCAAATTTATCCATCTTTTTAATGTTTTTTCTCTTGACTCCTGTCTTTGCCTTCCAAAGTCTCTCTTCAACTCTGGTCTTTTTATCAGGAATGTTGGAAATCATTTAATTCATTAAAAGTCAGCTTCCCCCATCTCTGAAGGATTATACTCAATTTTTGGGGCAAACTATTCTTAGAAATAAGCCAATATCCTATTCATCCCTTCAGAAATACTTGTGAGACAGATAGGCAGTTCTATTCTTAAGTTCTATGGGCAGTTTAGTTGGTACAGTGCAGAGAAGTATGACTAAAGTCAAAAATGACCTTGAATTCAACCCCAGATACTTTCTAGTTATAAGAGACTGGGAGAGTCATTTTAACTCTTTCTGCCTTAGTTTTTCTCAACTGTAAAAGAGGAATGATAGCACCTATCTCAGGGTTGTTATGAAGATCAAATGAGATAATATTAGCATAGTACCTGGTCCAAAGTAAAAATTAGGTGCTTAATAATTGCTTACTTGCTTCCTTATCAATCCATCACATTATGTTAGCTGAAAGTTTATGTTATATTCTGCCCATCAAAAGCTTTTCTGCTTCCTTACAGAAGTCAATTTCATCACAGTATATTCTGAAGACTTAACTTTTTTTTGTTTTGAAAATTAGAACAGTATGCCATATTTACTCTTATAGCACCTGTCTCTTTTCCTACAGTTATTTAGAGATTACAGATAGTGTTCCACATCTCCCAGTTCTTTCAGGGTCTTGATGGGTTTGGCCCTGGTCATTGAGGATAGTTAGATCTTCTCTTACCATTTCTTTTGTTACTTTGAGATTTAGTTCTAATTTAGTCATTTTTATCTTTGTCTTTTCTCAGTCTGAAAATCACTTTTCTCTGTAGAGGAAGCTGAAAAAGACATAAAGAGATCATCAAATTATGTATCAATCATTTTAGCCACAATGTACATTTAATAATCATCTATTTCAGTTATTGATACTTAATATGTCAATTTTATCACTGAGGTGATAGAGCTTGGTACATGACTCCTGCTTCTGTATTCCCCTCTACTCCTGAAATTCACTCCCTAAATCACATCAGACTTATGCTCCAATGATTTTCTTTCATGGAACAAGCAGGGTTCTAGGAGAGAATCTTTTCTGTAAGAGATTGCGAGTTTCTATATATTTCAGAAAGAAAAAATAAAACTTTGTTTCATTACAGACAGCAAAATCTTAGGAAACTATTAGATCAACTGGTCAATTTTCTGAAAGGCTGTGAAGATTAAGTCATGGTTATATAAGATTATAAAAATTTTCAAAGGCCATCTAGTTAAATCTCATTTTATAGATAAGGAAATCAAGTGCCAGGAAAGTAGTAACCTATCCCAAGGAGACAAATAGAGATGGTAGGATTTGAATTCAGGTTTTCTGACTCCATATACAATTTTCTTTTCCTTTCTAATACTTTTTTTTAAAAAAATATTTATTTAAGGCAATGGGGTTAAGTGACTTGGCCAAGGTCACATAACTAGGCAATTATGTGTTTGAGGCTGAATTTGAACTCAGGTCCTCCTGACTCCAGGGCCAGTGTTCTATCCATTGCATCACCTGCTGCTCTTTTTTTTCCCAAAAAATGAAAATTCTGGCTTGTCATAGTGGTCTATTACCTCAAAATTATACTGAGGATTGATATTGGTAGGAGATTCAAGTCAATCTGATCACATTTTTATTAGAATGGTCTAAAAATTAAGTTTGCTCTGAATTTTGTTGGATTGAAGTTTTATTTTGTGAAAAGTTGAAAGGTTTAGGAAGGAAGTCAATTATAAGTAAATCACATGTTCATTAAAACAATATTATGATTATTTGGGGAAATCCTGAATTATAAACAATAGATATGACAACTTAAAAACTGAAGGCGGAGGTTTGTGGTGCATTCTTTCTTCTAAACTGCTCATTCTGTGACATAGGCAGTTAAAATTGTGAACATCAAATGTATGTGTGTGTGTGTACGTGAGAATATGCATTCATATATATATATATATATATATATATATATATGCTTATGTTTTAAGGAAACAAAAGAAATCTACTAATTTAACATGAGTAAAATTTGTCTATTATTAAATTTTTACAATGCTAAAATGTTTAAATTTTTACAACCCTAAAACATCTAACCCCACATTTGTCAGATCGTGTGATCTTTAACTCAGTTTTATATACATTTTTATTATTGCTATGATATATTACCCCTTACAGAATTCTCATAACTTCAAACAATCTTCTCTTAAACAATGTGGTAGCACTGTGCTTTATAATTTACCTACCATAATGCATTCTTTCATTTAGAAAATATACTTCTTTGATAATATTTTTCCTAAATCAAACCAAAAGCCGAATTCACTTTATTATGACTAACACATTTTTGTGCCTTGGAGGTTTCCATATATAACTGCTCACCAAGCAACAGTGTGGCTAATAGAACTAATCTCCTTCTAAATCAGCACCCATCACAGATGCTAGATTGTAATAAAACTGCCTTGTTGCTGTCTTCTATACATAACATCATCATCATCAAATTAGCATTTATATTATGCTTCAAAATTTGCAAAGTGCTTTTTTAAATATTGTCTCATTTTATCCTTACAATACTCTTGGGAGGTTAGTGTTATTATTATCTCCATTTTACAGATGAGGAAACTGAGATACAAAGAGATTAAATAACTTGCCCAGATTCCCACAGCTAATAAATTTCTGAGGTTAGTTTTGAATTCAGATCTTCTTGGCTACAAGTCCAATGCTTTACACATTGTACCACTCAGCTAATTTCTTTCTCCTTTCTCTATACTTTTGTACATGGTATCACCTATTCCCAGGATGCATTTCCTCACATTTCCTCTTCATCATTATTTTGAATTTCTTCCTGAAAGTTTCAGTTGAGGTGCCCTCCTCTTTCATGATATCTAGCCTATCCTCCTGGCTACTAGTGCTCTCACCTTGAAATTACTTTGTATATTTGCTTTGCCACTCTGTTTATAGGCTGTTTCCCTTTAATAGAAATAAGCTTCTTTATAGAAGTAGCTGTTTCTGTTTGATTTTTGTCTTTCTTTCCCAGTATCTAATATGATATTTGGCATACAGTAGACATTTAATAAATGCCTGTTCAATAAATAATCAAATGGGCCTGTTATTTCATTTGTCCGAGAGTTTCCTTCAGTTATAAAACATTGCTACCTGCTCATGTCTACCCATCATGTGTGAATCTTGTCCATGTCTTTCCATAAGTTCACAATAAAAAATATTGTGGAGACTTGCTGATTTCTCTTTAAATTGCAAGAATACCAAGCTTCAAGGAACAGCTAGGTGGATAAAGTGTTGGGGCTAGAGCCAGGGAGACTCATCTTTCCAACTTCAAAACTGACCTCAAACACATAAACTATGTGACCCTGGACAAGTCACTTAATCATTTTATTTCAATTTCTTCATCTGTTAAATGAGTTGGAGAAGAAAATGGCAAACTATTCTAGTATCTTGCCTAGAAAACCCCAAAAAGGGTCACAAATGAAATGATTGAACAACAAACAAACCAATGAAGAACTCTGGCTGTCCATCTGTCAGTCTTCATTCATGCCACTCCATCTTTTCTTAGTATTGTTAATGGACTCACTTGAGCATATTCAATCATCTAACATGGAAGTGCCTTAAGGGACTTTTGGAGATGTACAAATGATCTAATGTAGAAGTATTCTTCATCCCAAACCATAAATAGAACATATTGTATTTTTAAAAAGGTCAGACCGAAACAACTGTCCTTTCTGGCTCACTCTCACCTAAGCATTCTTTTTGATATGGCCCTTCCTACTGAGTCCATAGGATAAGATCCCATTATAGTTGCCTCACAATGAAGTAGTGAGAAGGGAAATACTTCCTTTCCCTGTTCTCTTTTCTGGAGTTCCAATAAATGTGGTGCCCGGGTGCATTTTTTCTTTTCTCTGCTGTTTGTCCTTCCCAATTTCAGGTCCGTCAGATATCTCTTTCTGGTCAAAATTTAAGCTTGGAGATAATGGAGCCATGATATCAGGTGGGACAATATATTCGGCATCAGGGGAGACCTGAGAAACCAAAGTGTTTGGAACTTGAACCTGGAGGAGGTTTGGGACTTGGAACTGAACCTGTGCTCTTTAGGAATTGCAATACACTAGGAACCTAAGTCTCCTTCCTCTCCTCAGAGATTTCAGTAGTACAAGGTGTAAGGAAAATCTAACTCCTAGGTGTTGTGATGTAAGTTATTTGTATTATTGTTTTATCTTCTGAAGTAAATATTTGTAAAAATGAATTCACCTCTTAGTGGTTAAATGGAACAGGAGTGCATATTCTTTATATTTGCCAAAGTTATTTTATATATCTTCTGGGAGGCCCTTCAATACTCAGAGCAGGGTGCAATCAAGAAAATGTCATCTGCAAATAGAAGCATATGGAGAATCTCATCATTTACATGGAATTCCTTTTTCTGACCATTGGATCACCTCCATTATGGTGACAAACTCTTTTCAAGAATCTACCTCCTTGTTTACATCTGGCCTGACGTTCTATTTCATTGAATAGAATCCAAAGAATCTTGTTGGTTTTGATAAATGACTAGAAAACAAAACTTAGATTGTGAGGTTATATTTAATTCTACCAAAGAAGCTGCCTTTCCATAATTGTTAACAACAAACACAATGGGATCTTCTATTCCTTAAATCTTTCAACTAATTGTGAAATTAGTAAAGATACAGTCTATTGTTTAAAAAAATATCAAAGTTCTTCTTGTTCCCTAATAGTATTCTCATCTAAGATGTCTTTGATTCACATGTGGATGACACTCAAGACATTTTATATAGATGGAAATAGAGGTTAGTACTTATTGATCTCTTATATCTCGAATCTCAATCCCTCAATGCCTTCACACTTTTGCTCAGAGCATGAATCTTCTCTGTAAGTATGCAGTCCAGTTCAGCTGATTTTATTCTCTCTAGTGCCATTTCTACCTCCTCTGGGATTACCATGTTAGGATCCAAGTGTTCAGTTTCACTGTCCTTGAAAGGAAAAACAAAATGGCTTTTTCCCCCAGTTAGTTTTACAAATCTTTTCCATTTTTCTTCTGTTTGTACTCCCATTTCTATCCTTGAATTTTCTTAGCTAGATAACCTGCCAAGCTATTTTTTTAATCTCAATTACCTTTCTCTGCTTTATAAATAAATAAATATAAATACTGCTTGCTACCTTTTTTTTAAAGAAATTAAGAAATTACAAATGAGTTTATTTTATTTTCTAGTGTTGCTTTTTGGCATATCAACTCTGGCAAGTAAATCAAATGTTTTGTGTCTAAGATGTTTTCCAGGTTCTTTTGGTTGATTTTCTGTGGGAATTAATTTACTTCTGTATAAACTTCTGTATAAAATTATTATAGTCAATGTCAATTACAATTTTATTTTGTTTTTAATTTCTTTTAAAAAATGAATATTATTAGGTTTTTGAATGTCACTTGTTTGTTTTCCACTGTCTCCTTCATCCTATCCTTCCCAGATAACCAACCCTTATAAAGAATTTTTTTTAAAGAGGAAGAAAACAAACCAAAAAAAATTGTTCAAAAATATACAAAAAAAATTCTGATGTCATATGCAGTTTTCCATATTCATAGTTATCTACCACTTCAAAAAACATGAAGAATCTAGGGCAGTATGGGGGAGGAATCTTTGTATTGGTTTTTATAATTGGTCTTTATAATTTTCAGCATTCAGTTTGATTTTGTTGTTCTTTCCATTTACATGATTTAAGCTCTCTCTCTCTCTCTCTCTCTCTCTCTCTCTCTCTCTCTCTCTCTCTCTCTGTCTGTCTCTGTCTCTCTGTCTCTCTCTGTCTCTGTCACACACACACACACACTCACACAAACATATACTTAATTTCATTGCCATAGGAAATTTACAGTGAAATGAGTCTCTTTATCACTGTGGATTTGTACCAGCATTGCTACTACTTACAGAGTTGCCTAAGCACTGGAGAAGTCAAGTCACTTTTACAATTATACATCAGAGGAAGGACTTGAATTCAGGTCTTCCTGAATCTAAGAATTTTTCTGGAGAAAGTATCATTCCCATGGTTTAATTAAATCATAGTTATGTAGATCCTCACATACAAACACTCTATTGTGTCATTGGTATCTGAGAAACCAAGCCTGTCTTTCAGCTTAACTTGAGTCAATATTACCAGACATTTGATCTGGTCAGTGCTTTATAAATATATTCTGATTCCTTGCCACTCAAACTGCACAGACAACTCAGGAAAAAATACAGCCTCAGTAGTGAATTATCAACCACATTTCCCTCTTCCCTATCACTTCTATCACCTTGCAGGGGAGAGAAGGGGCTACAGTATGAGTGAAAAATATAGTTTATTTCTTAGAGATTAATGGTTGCCTCTGACAGTCAACTTCTCACAACCCCTCATTAATCCTCTGGTAATCCTCTGGGCCACAGCTGATCTTAGGAGCAAAGAACCTGGACCACTGCGTCTCTCCTTCCCCCCTCCCCAAATTCTGCTTTTGGATGAACTTTTGCTAAAGCCAGTAGAAATTCAGCCATGCATATGAATAAGGCAGAGTGTTGTACCCCAAGAGATTTTTTTTTATAGGGATCAGTACTTGGGAAGCCAAAATGCACAAATGGAGGTTGATGGGAGAGGCTGGCCACTTTTTAGTTACTCTAGAAATGCTGTTGATTAATTGACTCAATATAATTCAACTCCAGCTAACACCTGGTAGGTATGTTGAACTGTATTAAAATTGTGGGTCATACAATGTTAAAAAGTGAATTCAAATCAGTAACAAATATCTTTCATAAGAGGATACAATATTTCCTTGTAAGGTAGTTAAGAAGCTTTCAATTTTATTGGAAACAGGGCATATACATCAGAAGCTATTAAAGCTGCAAGGGAGGTCTTGTATTAACTTTTATGTAATAAGAGTTTTGTATGAATGAATAAAAAAAGACACACCCATACCTTCCCCTGAAGTGATAAAAATCCCTGCAAAAGGGGCGGCTAGGTGGCGTAGTGGATAAAGCACTGGCCTTGGAGTCAGGAGTACCTGGGTTCAAATCTGATCTCAGACACTTAATAATTACCTAGCTGTGTGGCCTTGGGCAAGCCACTTAACCCCATTTGCCTTGCAAAAAAAAAAAAACCTAAAAAAAATACCTGCAAAAAGAAAAAGAAAAAGCACTAATGGAACATCCTTTTTGCTGCAGAAGAATTAGAAAAAATCAGACTGTACTTGATAAAAATTCAAAAGGTAACCTAGGATTGTGAAAGTGGGACTGAGAACCAGAAGACCTTGTTTCTAGCCCAAAATACGCAGCTAATTTACTGTGTGACCTTAAATAAGTAATGTTATTTCTCTTAGCCAGTTCTATCACCTATAAAAATCATTGGATATGACAATATGGATGTTGTTTTTCTCAAATTATATTTTTAAACAAAATATTTTAAACAATTTTTAAATTTAAATTTAAACATTTTTAAACAATAGACACAAAAATAATTTGATACCAGTTAAAAGTCAACAAAGAAGAACAATAAATAAATTACATTAATATGATACATAAAAGCAATTAAAAACAGAAAACCAATGCTTGATAATTCAAGACATAAGTTACTGGGGGAAGGACTCTCTTTTTATGTGATTTTTTAGGGGAAATTTGAAAGCAGTTTGGCAGAAATTAGGTTTATGGTAACATATAATATTCTACCTAGGGCATGCTATAACAAGCTAAAACAATAAATGACCAGGATATGAAAAGAAATATAATAAAAAAAACTTAGAGGAAGTCAAGAGTAGTTTTTACAATTATGATTAATGGCAAAATTGTTAAGAGAGAGAGAGAGATTTAAAGGACAAAAGAGACAATTTCTATCATACACACACACACACACACACACACACACATATACACACACAAACACACATATGGCATATGCCTGGAGTTGCCATTGTGTGATTTAAAGGGAGAAGAATAGACATCTCTAGCCTTTTTCCCACTCATCCTTCTTTTAAGAGATGATATACTTAGGGTTGAAGGTCATCACTTTGCTTTCTTCAGAGAGAGAAGGGAACATTGGGTTAGAATTATATGTATCCTCTCCCTTAAATATCATTAGTCTAGAAGATGATTTTCAGATTCAATATAACTTCTGATCATTGCTATCATTATTGGGGGGGAGGAGTACCTAAAACTCTATATACAACACTTGACCCCTTTCCCACCCAATACCAGTTTCACAATATACATACATAATGAGTAGCCAAGAAGCCCATTTATCCAAATTATAGCAAAATAGAAATCAGAAAAAGTATACACAAGAGAATATATGTCAGACACTACAGAGTGAAGGAGCTCTCCCATTGGGAACAAAGCAATTCAGTTCTCCCAAGAAAGAGAGTCCTAAATCACACTCAAGGGAAATTTTGTGAAGTCTCTATTGTTGCAAGCTGGAATAGGGATGTGATGGAGACTGTCAGCACCTCCCATGTCTTCCCAGAGACTTTTTTCTTTCAACAACCTGAAGTGGAGTTGGTCTTTTCTATATTTTCTCTCAAAGGTAGAGAAACCATAAATGCTCAGATGACTTCAAAGTCTCAAACAATATGAAGCATGAAGAGTCCCCAAAGAAAACTGAAGAAGGTAGGAGCTCTCATGCACTTGCCCACTGAAGCCTGACCCTTTATACATGTACAAGGAAAGAGTCCCATATCAATGTGCTTTTGTATTGGTGTTACATTACAACTTAAAAGCTTTTCATAAGCAAAATCAATGAAATAAAATAAGAGAAATTGAGTAAGAAATATCTTGAATATTGAATATTATAGACAAAGGTCAGATATCCAAGAAAAATAGGGAATTAATTCAAAGATGTAACACTAAGAAATTTAGGTGATTAAAAGATATGTCTAAAAATTATGAATATATACAAAGATAGATATATATATATATATATAGTGTGCATGTGTATAGATAGATAGATAGATAGATAGATAGATAGATAGATAGATACATAATAGCCATTCTAGAAAACTAAAAGATATGAAGTTTTCAAAAGAACCACAAACTATAGATTACTATCTGAAAAATGCTCTGAATTAGTAATAGTAAATGCAAGATAAGTCTAAATATTACTATGATTTCACTTCACATTCTGTGAAATGGTCAAGATAATAACAACAACCAAAAAAACCCCAACTCAATCCTTAAAATAGTCTATTTTGGCAGGGGGTGGGTGGAGGGAAATTACAGGAAAATAAACACTATGATACATTTTTGTGAAGCTGTGAAATGATGCAACCAGTTCTAGAAATCCATTTGTAATTATGAAAGAAAAGTGACTAAACCATCTATATCTTTACCTCAATGATGCTATTAATAGAATACTATCCCCCAAGGAAGTCAAAAATATAAAGTTTTACTCTACATACAAATATTCAAAGCAGTATTCTTTGTGGTATTACAGAACCAGAAATTTGGTGTATATTAATTGATAAGGCTGAAATTGTGGAACATAAATAGAATAGAATAATATTATATAGTAAAAATAGCACGTAGAAATACAAAATGTTATGGGAAAATATGTATAAATTGATGCAGAATGAAATAAGAATAATGCCCCCAAATTACTCATAATGATTAAAATAATATAAGAGAAAAGTAATAAAAGCAAGTTGGATTTTGAGTAATTAGAAAACCAGTGTAGTCCTGGTTAGCAGATCAGACATACTCCCTTCATAACAGCAGAGAAGTAGGGGAATTTTCATGTGGAATAATATATATATATATATATATATATATATATATATATATATATATATATATATAGTCATATATGGTCTCTGTATCATATGGTTTTGCTTAACTGTCTTTGTTATAAGGAATGGTTCAATCTGGAAAGGGATAGGGATTGTTCTTCTAGAAATAACAGTGATATGACAAAAGGCATCAATAAAATTGTTTAAAATAGTACGTACAAAGCCAGAGGTGATGAGGAAGAGGGCAAAGATGGAGATATTGTAGAGGTAGAATTGACAAGACCTTGTAATGATGGGTCATGGGGATGTAAAGAATAGTAAAGAATCTCATATGCCTCTGAGATTACAAATCTATACTATCAAAAGTTAGAAAGAGGTGTGTATGTGTGGGGGGGTCAAATCTGACCTCAGACACTTACTAGATGCCTAATCTTGGGGAAGTTACTTGAAGGCTCTTCCCCTCAGTTTCCTCATCTATAAAATGGGATAACATTAGAACCTACTTTCCAGAGTTGTTGTGAGGATCAAATGAGATACTATTTACAAATGTGCTTCAGATGATGTTTGGCACATAGTAGATGCTACATAAAGGTTAACTATTATGACTATTACTATTATTGTTTTGACAAAAGAGGAAATGAAGTGATAGAGAAGTTTGGGGCAGATGGAGCTTAAGATGCTTCTGAGATATCAAGATAGAATTATTTAAAAGAAAGTTGCTGATAATGGGGTTATAACTCAGGATGGAGATGAAGAGATAGTTGAACACAGGAGAGCTGATAAGATCATCAAGAGATAGTAAAGGGAAAGTACAGAAGAGGACACAGGAGGGAGCACATGCAGTTCATGAATGATGAGGTCAGGAAAGGTCAGACAAGTAAGGGAGGAAAGTACAGGTAAGTATAGGAAAGTGTTACAAAACCCCAGAAAGTATAGAATATCCAGAAAGAGAGGATGGTCACTAGAGTCAGATGGTTACAGAGAATTCATGGATAAGGTCTGAGGAAATGTCATTTGATGTATTAGATCAAGTGACCCAAGTGTTTGGTATCATTTGGCGCCTAGTAAATTTATAATAAATTCTTGTTCGCTTGACTTAGAGAAAGCTGAAGTTTGTCTAGGGCCAGTGATTGCCTCAGCAAGCTTAGCTAATCGATCCCTTACCCTCTCCATTCTTATCCTAGTTTTAATTCACTCTTAGCCATTTTTCTTTAGGTCTTTCCAATTCAAAGAGAGTTCACATTAGCCAAGAAATCAGAAGCAGAACAACACGAGTAATACTACCTTCCCTCTGTTATCTCCTCCTAGTCACCCAGAGTTAGAACTTCAGCACCATCCTTAACCTCTATTTCTTCATCTCATATATCTAATCTGCTTGTTCTCATTGCATTGGTTCACTTATCTCCTTTGCCTGAAACATTTTCCCTCCTCATCTTTTCCTTCAAGAAAGAAACCCCTACATACTTCCCAACACTCACTCCAAAGCCCATCTTCAGAATGCCTCCTTCAGTCTCTCAACTGCTACTGTTTATCCCTTTGAGATTATTTTTCATCTGTTTGCTATCTATCTTGCACATAACAAGTTTTCTTATTTTGTGTCTCTTTCTAGAATGTGAGCTTCTTGAGGGCAGGGACTTCTTTTTAGTTTTAGTTTTTGTTTTTTTACCTTTCTTTGAATCTCTAGCACTTCTCACAAGTTCTGATACATAGTAAGTGTTCAATAAACAATTGTTGACAGATTGTCAGTTGACATCATAGATTGTGGGTTCTTTGAGGAGCCTCTTTGTATCCGCAGTACTTAGCATTGTCTGACAAAAAAGTAGTCTGACATAAGTACTTATTAGTGACTGATCAATGTCTTCTGTACAAACCTTTTAAAAACTAAATTTGAGTGTTAACTTACTTTCCTGTGCATCAACAGCTATTTACACATCACTTCCCTAACCTCCTTTAAATTATTATTATTATTTTCTTTTTATCTCTCTCTTTTTCATACCCCCCCTTTCAAGTCTTACATAGGGATGAGTGCAAAGTCTAGACTCATGGAAAAAATACTAGATTTGGAGTCAGAAAAATCCACATTTAAGTCATATAGTATCCTAGATCTACCAGTTAAAGACTCCTTTGAAGTCTTCTTAATCCAAACCCTTCATTTGACAGGTGAGAAAATTTCAGAGAGGTGAAGGGACTTGCCCCAGCTCACAAAGTTAGTAAGTGACTGAGTCAGAATTTGAACTCAGGTCTTTTTGATTTCAGGTCCAGCACTGTACCACCTAAGTGACTTCACATTTGGATAAGGTGCAAAGCCTTATTCTAAATTGTATTAGAACTGAACTTTGTAGGATAGATTTTAGATAATAGTAGTGTTTAGGGGGAAGGGGTCAGAGGGGTCTTCCTTGAGAAAGGTGGTAGGGCACAGAAGAAAAAATCACTAAAAAATTGAACTTCATTTGCTGGGTGACTTCAAACAAGTTACTTCACTTTTCTTAATGTAGTTCCTTATTTTTATAATGGAAGTTGAAGGAAAGGATCTCTGGGATCTCTTTTATATTAGAAGTTCTCTGACTATAGGAAATCCCACAGTACAGAAGTACCCTCCTGCACAGGTGGGAATAGTGTATTATCAGTAAGGGGAAATTTGTCCTTTCTCTCCTCCCTCCCTCTCTCTTTCTTCCCCTCCTACACACAGGTCTCTACCTCTTTCTTATCTTCTTCTTCCCAGTTCCCCAAGGTTAAACTTCTCCCTATACTAAGCAGATAGGAAAGGGAACCTCCCTGACCCAGGATTTCTTTTGAAAAGAAGTTGAAAAGCTTGGGTTCCCACTAGAACATTGCTAGGGGGATGGAAGTAGGGTAGGGACAGCTGACTGATGTTTCACAAGAACACTTAAAATTGCTGATGTCTGAAGAATTTCTACAGTGATCACTTAGAATAGATCACCCAGACCATTCAGAGGAATTGAGAGGCAGGAAGGAAGGCAGGGGCTGAGAAGAATGTTTGGAGAGAGAGCATGGGGCGGTGTTGGTAGTGGTCATGAACTTACTGAAAAAATTTTTCAGAGAGAATGACTAGCTTAGCCAAAAATGGAGGGTCTGTGAGAGTCTCTCTGGGGAAAAGAAGCCACAGAAAGTGAGAGAAGAAAAAAACGTAGCCAGAATTTTACCTAGAAGGTGAAGGATAGTAGGTCTCAAGGTCATGAGAAAAGCTCTGAGTGAATAGGGTAATGTGTCTGGGACTACCACACTGAAACAGAGGGAGAGAGGGCACAAGCTTTCCCCTTGGTCCTGGTCCAGTTACCAAGTAGGCACAAGAGGGAGGAGTTGACTTGCCAGTAACACTGTATCAAGAGAGTTCACTAATCTGAAAATTACAATCACATGGGTTGTTTGCCCTTGAACAATCTGAAGAAAAGGGTTTGCTAAGCAGATTACTCTTGTAAACAAGGGCTGGAGGGAGCGGTTTCTAGGCACTGGCTTCAGCAGCAGCCTTTCTAATCCAACAATGGATGTGGTTATCTATTCACTTGAATCATGTCCAGACTCCCTAAAACACATTCTCAGCTTTTCACCCTAAAAAGGTTTACACTTCAGACTGGACATCTCAGTGAAATTCCTCTTGGCCTGTGGTGGACAGACTACTGGGCCTGGATTAAGTCAGAAGGTCAGAGTCTGAACTTAAGCCATTTAGAAGTCATTCAAGCTCATTAGCCATAAATAATGTAAAATAAACAAGCTCATTAGTCATTTTTTATCCCCTCCCCTGCTCTAACTCTTCTCTCCTCTTGCCTTAGTCATTTGCTTTTCAAATTACCTTTTTTTATATCATTTACCTTATTTCAGTCCTTTTGCTTGAAATTTTTATATTGCCCTGCTATTACAATTCAGTTCAATACACATTTATTAAATGTTTACTGCTGTCAATATATTGGGCTAAATGATTGGAATTGCTTAAATAATGTATTTGGATGTCCTGAGTGTGGGTATCTCCAGAAATTTAGATCTGGGTAACCCTTTCAAATCTGTCCAATACAAAGGGCCAGGTACTAGGCTATTCTAGGAGTTGATAAACAAAAGACCTTGCCCTCAAGGAACTTACATTCTATGAGAGGGATGCAATTTATGGACAGATAAACAAAGAAATAAACAGATGAACAAATGAATAAATAAATAAAAGATATGTAAAAAATAGACACTAGATGCTGGGGGGTAGTAGGGCACTAACAACTGGGGGAATTGGGAAAATTTTTTTTTTTAGGTTTTTGCAAGGCAGTGGGTTAAAGTGGCTTGCCCAAGGCCACACAGCTAGGTAATTATTAAGTGTCTGAGACCGGATTTGGAACCCAGGTACTCCTGACTCCAGGGCCGGTGCTTTATCCACTGTGCCACCTAGCCCCCCCCCCCCCCCCCCCGGGACAGTATCTTTGAATGAAAACAGGATTTCCAAGAGAGAGAGGAGGAGCATTTCAGGTAGGGGGACATGCACAGAGATAAGAAGGAGATGGAATGTCATATATGAGAAGCACAAGTGAGACAGTTTTATTGAAATGTAGAGCTTTGGGAGAAGTGAAGGGAGAGGGAATAATGTACAATTAACCTAGAGAGATAGGAGGAGTCAGATAGGTAAGGACTTTAAAATGCCAAACAGAGGAGTTTGTATTTTAGCCTAAGGTCTATAGTTACTGGAGCTTCCAGAATAGGGGAGTGACACAGTTATTCCTGGTGCTTTAGAAATATTAACCTGGTAGTTGTGTGAACGATGGACTGAAACAGAAGAGTCTGGATGGATGCAGGGAGACAATTTAGACTATTATAATTCAAGCAAGAAGTATCAAGGTCCTGAATTGAGATGGATGAACTTTGAGTAGAACAAGGGAATGAAACGAGGTGAATGGAGGTGAATGATGCTGAGACAATAGAATCAACAAGAGATGGCAATTGATTGGATATGCTGGGAGCTATGAAACTGAAAAATAAATGGTGGTTTCCAGGTTGTGAGCCCAGGTAATCAGATGAATAATGGTGCACTCAACAGAAAGAGAGAACTCAGGTGTTACTGGGGGTGAAGAGAGAAGATAATGAGTGCTGATTTGTACATTTTGTACATGCTGAATTAGACATGCCTATGGAATATCTTGGTGGAAACGATCAGAAGACTATTTAAATGTGGGTTTAGAGCTCAGTACAAAGATGAAAGCTGGATGTGCTGATTAAGAAGTCATCTGGATTTATTGACCTGGAAAAACTCCATCTAAAAGAGGTGGGACTCTTTCTGTAATGGTCATGGTAGCAGCAACAGGTAGTGCAGGTGGTGGGTAGAGTGACAATAGTGGAAGAGCAAGGAGTTTCTAGGTCAAATCTAAAACCTGGTTCAAATTGGGAGTTTGGGGAGCCAAGACTGTGGGACAATGAAACCCAAAATGAAGATGAACAGGAACAAACTAGACCTTTCCCTTCACTAGACCCATGGGTTACATGAATTATAGAGTATTGAAACAATTGAAAAACCACAAGAGACAATTTCTGGATAATTAATAATCATGATAGTTATTAATTAGATTAGTTGGCAATCAATAAATTGATTGTCAGGAGTTTCTCAGTAACCAAAGATCCCCAGTGGAGACTCTGAGAGTCTTACATACATTTCTTAAAGGGAATGCCCCCATGAGTGAAAAATCTATCCTGATTGCTAATGTGGAAGTGGGCTAGAGGTCTTCAGTTCCTCTTACTGAGAATATGGCTTGATTTTAGGACTTAACAGTATTCAGCAATCTGGTCAGAGGATTCCTTCTCCATCTAGGCCTTTCTGGCTGGTTTCTCCTTCATGATCTGGGTCATCTTAAACTTTTATGGAGGGGATGTAAGTACAGGGGCTCCTTTCCCCAGGCTAAGGACTTACCTAGACTGAATTCTATTTATTCTCTTAATAGAAATTAGGTCTCTTAGTTGGCTGAGGTCCCATGCAAGATTGAAGAGTATATTCATTTAGGGTTAGGAGTAAGCTCATGAATCAGTCATGTCCTTCAGAGACTGCTCTTTAACATGAGAATAATAATAATAATGATAATAATTGATCTCAGTATAAAGGGTTCTGAAGAGGACTGACTCCCTAGGGATCCTTAATTCTTTTCCATGTGATTTGAACCCCAATGTTGTATAAGTAGAATCTAGAACATCTATGTAGGACCATCTAGTCCCAATGTATGGGGGAAAGGAGTTGTTTTGACTCTGAAGTTGGATAATAATCTGCTACTTCAACTGGGTTGAAATCTCTCCTACATTTAATATCTTGTTAGTCTGGGTACTTGCATGGGAGTCAAAGTTCTTTCATTTTTCTTTTTACAGTGACCTGTGCACAAAACAAATTTTGGGGGTTTCTTAGGGAAATTTTAGTGGGTATCTCCAAATAATATGGGGAAAGTTCTTAAAACTGGCTTCAGTCAGTATGAGCCTAAATCTAAGATAATGGATAATAAGTTATGCCAGTGTTCACTAATATTCTCTGTGATACTTCAAGTCATGAAACACTCTAAGCTCTGAAGAGTCAAAACTATGGGTCACCTAAAGAGCAATGGAGAGTGTATAATGGCTTTCAATATATTACTAACAACAATTTATGTTACAGATGTAATGAAAAAGATGTCAACCAGAGAGTTATGACTAGAAAATGAAGTTGATGGGTTATGTATATGTTTGTTTTCTCTTAGACAGAATGTAAGCTCCTTGAGAATAGGATTTTAGGGTTTTTTACCTTTTATTAAAACAAAATTATAGCTTCTAAAATATACTGATTTTTTGATCTTGAGCAATTTACTTTTCATGCCCTAGGCAAACTAATTTAGTTTACAAAAAAGGTGATGATCTGCTTTAGTAGAAGGAATTTTTTTATGTGGAAGTTCCTTAAACTCTGATCTTATTCCTTAGGCCCAGAACCTAGCATTCAGGTCATATTACCTATTAAAGGTCATGTTAAAAAACCTAGAAGAAGGATTATGATTCTTTGGATAGATTCCTTATGTTTTGGGTAGATTCCTTATGAAGGAATGTGTCAGGATATTATCCCAATGAGATGACATAATGAAGAATTAAAATGTTTAATTAAAATGTTTCAGGGATGGGCCCTTGAGTGGCTCATCTCAACTCTAGTGTTTATTAAGATTTGGGTATTTATCTCTACTCTGTTTGTCTGAAGATATCAGAGAGTGAAGATAGGCTAGACAATACCAAGGAGGGACTTCCCCTCCACCACTCCAGGAAGTTTTGGTGAGTCTGTGGTCTATACCTCCGTCTTGGTGTAGGACTAAAGGTAAGGTGGGTGACAGAACAAAATAAGCTGCCTTTAGCTTGATAGAAATTATCACTAACAGCTAGGGAAATTAGGGTCAGAAAAATATGTTTCCTATCTTGTTATTCACATCTTATCAGAAGGACAGATCTCTGTCACCACCTTCTCCTCCTCCACTCTCTCACTCTCTAGTGTTCCTCCCACATGCTCCTTTGAGCTGGGAGTTCTCTTTTGCTCCCACTATGATGCTCCTGCCTTCTCTCCACAGCTTCTTCCTTTCCCCAGTTCAATTTCTCTCCCCCAACCCTCTAGCTAATATGTTCTTCTCCATATTATTAAATTCATCTTGACTCATTTCCCACGATGTCCTTTGCATTTCACTGACCTCTGTCTCTTTGTGATCAAGTCTTTCTGGCCTTGTCATGGGTTAGTTCACATCTGACTGTATTTGTTTGTCTCTGGTTGGCTAGCTACTTATATATGCCTTTATCCTCTGTGCCAGGACTGAGAAGGTAATACCACCTTTTCCCCATCATCCCTGTTTCTTCCTGATCGAACAGATGATGATGACACAGAAGATAATTTTTGTATATATCTAATCTATCCTCTGGATTCCCTTCTAACTTATCTGTTATATCTCCCCATGACTTCAGAAACAGAGTTCTATGCTCATCCATGGCATTCATTTAAACTCGGTTCAATGAGGAAACTATGCAAAATGCTGTTTTAGGATTTAGAAATAGAAAGATAAAGCCAAAAGAAGAACTGTTTTAAAGAAACTTGCATACCATTGACTTCACAAGTAATGGAATGGAAAGGACAATCTACAAGTAAACAAAAGGCTGTCATAACACTGGGAAGAGAGATTAATTGAACTTGGGGAATCGACTGAGAGTCAAAAGAAGGTAAGAGTATTGTTGAGTTCATATAGTGGCATTCAGATCATGGATCATAAACTTCATTGGACTCCATTTTACCATTATTGGCTTTTCAATAACCCTACTTTTTATATTAGAATATAAATAAATAAGCATTTGGTATTTACTATGTGTTAGTCACTATTCTAGGTACTGGAAATACAAAGATAAATGAAACAAGTCCTGCCCTTAAGGGGCTTATGTTCCCTTGGGGAAAATGACATGGACAAATATAAGTAAATATAAAATATAGTATGTGCAAAAGTAATTTCATGGGAACACTAAGTAATTTATGAGGGCACTAGTCACTTGGGAGGGATCAAGAAAAGTCAAATATAGCAGGTGGCACTTATAATGAGCTTAGAAGGGAGCTAGACATTCCAAGAGGTAGAAATGAGGAGGATTCAATACAAAACTAACTTTCAGGAGGAGGTTTTTCCAGTCTCCCTTGATATAATGCCTTCCCTCTGAGATTACATGCCAGTTACACTGTTTATATCTCATTTGAATCTATTATTTACATATTCTCTCCTCCATTAGAACTTTAGATACTTGAGAGCCAGAACAGTGTTTTGCATTTCTTCATATCCCTAATACTTAGCATAGTGACTGACACATTGTTGTTGCAGTTGTTCATTCAGATGATTCTTCCTGAATCCAGGTCTGACACTATATACATTTAATTACCTAGTTGCCTACCTGGCACAGAGTAATCACTTAATAAGAAACTGATTGTTAATTGATTGATTGTTGAGGAGGGGATTGATATGATCAGGCATGTGCTTTAAGAGCATCACTTTTGGGGAGATGGATTGGAGAAAAGAGAGACTAAGGGCAGCAAGACCAATTAGGAGGCTGTTATGATCATCTAGTCTAGAGGAAATAAGAACTTGAACTAAGATAGCGACCACATTAATAGAGACAGGGGCTGATGGGGGAAGGTGTTATGGACATAGAGTTGACAAGAGTTGGTAAAAGAGCAGATGGAAAGGGTGAAGAAGAGAAAAAATAAAGTATGAATTTGAGGTTGCAAACCTGGATCAGTGGGAGGATAGTGGTGCCCTGGACAAAAATAAGGATATTAGGAGGAAGGAAGAAGTGTAGGCAAGGAGGAGAAGATAATGAATTTTGATTTTAGCCATGTTGAATTTGAAATAATTATGACACAGTCAGTTAGCAATATCCTCATAGTCATTTGATTATGTGGCACTGGAGTTAGGGGGAAAAAGACTAAATTAAACTATTTTAGATCTCATATTTTAATGGTTTTGGACTGATGGGGATCTCTGTCTCCCATTCCTCTAAAACCTTAGGTGATGTAAGATAATATAGTGATTTTTCTATTTGCTCTACCACTGGGCAGGTGTTCTTGGCATTAATAAGTTTTCCCTTTTATTAAAAGTTGCTATGAGGAATTGTGGAAATTGTTCTTCTATTCCTATTGTTACAGTATGGGAGGAAAGGTCTAGGTATCATTCTAGCATTTCATAAATGAAAAGTATTGTAGATTCCTTCTAGTGACACTAACCATCAAATACAGGAATTTTTAAAATAACCTTTCTGATAATTGGTTATCTACTTTCAACTTGAATGTTTCCTGTTAAGTCAATTTATTCCAGTTTTGAATCCCTCTTGTAGTTTGGAAATTCTGCTTTATGTTGGGTCAAAATCTAATACTTTTTAACTTCCACCTATAGAAAAAATTAATCCCATCAACTTTGTTTGTTTTTTTAGGTTTTTGCCAGGCAAATGGGGTTAACTGGCTTGCCCAAGACCACACAGCTAGGTAATTATTAAGTGTCTGAGGTCAGATTTGAACTCAGGTACTCCTGACTCCAGGGCCAGTGCTCTGTCCACTGCACCACCTAGGCGCCCCCCCCCCACTATCAACTTTTTTCTAATGCTTGAAGACCATAATTATGACCAGATATGTTTCTCCAAGGTAGACAGTTCCAGTTTTTTTCAATAGATCTTCATATGACATGTTGCCTTTGTCTTGAATGTTCTTAGTATGGACCTATTCACTCTTCTTTTCTAGACCATAAATTATCCCTCTTCCCTTCTGACTCTCACCTTGTACCTGCCCAAGATTCTTAGATACATACTTGAGTTTTAAAGATTTCCCAGTTAAAATTTTAGTTAGCATTTAATGTGATTTTGTATCATGACTACTGTTCCTTCCTCTTTCTCCCCACGCCTACTAAAGTTCTATTCTAATACCTACTCATAAAGTAAAAACAATTGTGGCTTCTCAGAGTCTATGACAGTAGAGAGGAAATTCTGAGAGGTCCTACTGATCTGGAAAGACTTGAAATTTGGATCTAATGATGGACAATGTAGCTGCTATTTGAAATCAGCCTAGCTAAATTTGAGCAAGTTCATCCACAGAGATTGAACACCAGAGGATGCTTTTTTGGTTTTGTCCACAAATCACAAATGCTGTCTCTTACTGAACTTGGGCAAATCATTTAACTTCTGTCTGCCTCAGTTTCTTCATCTATAAAATGAGGGCAATATTTACATATACCTCCCAAGGATGTTAAAACAATTAAATGAGATCATATTTGTAAAGAACTTTGCTTACAACACTGATGATGATGATGTTTGTCTTTAATTTTTGCAGAAGACCATGACATCAGGGAAGGTGATGCCATGATAAGCACATGAATTGAATTTGAATGAGAGGGTACTGTGTTAAGTCACCAGCCTCACTTTCTTTTCCAGAGTCATCTAGGTTCAGTGGCTAGACCTGAATCAGGATCATTGGAAATAGTCCTGGATTTGAGGCAATCAGCGTTAATGACTTGTCTAACATCACACAGCTAGTAAGTGTCAAGTATCTGAGGCTGGATTCAAATTCCCATTCTCCTGACTCCAAGACCAGGGGTCTACCCATTGAACCACCTTACAACACTATGTAAATGTTAGCTATGATTGCTATTACAACTACTACGTCTATAACTGATATTGCTACCCTAACACTACTACTAACACTACAACACTACCATCACCACTACCACCACCAGCACCACTACTGCTACTATAACAACTACTATTGCTGTGTAGAGGGATTCCAATCCTCATCTGAGGATAGTGTACCTATGCTGATAAATTCGCAGCTTTTGGAAGTATTAAAACATATTATTTCATTTGCTGGTGTTCTGAGAGGCATTCTGGTGTCACCTATATTTTTTCCTAACTCTGGTAGAGAAGTAACTGCATGTAACATATACTATATATTATACTATAATTCTTCTTTGTTAATATTCTATATTGTGATGTTTCTCACTGGAGGTCTCCATTCAGAGGCCAAATGATAATTTATTAGGTATATTTTAACAGGAATCCCTTTTCCAAATATGAATTGCATCAGATAGTTGCTAAATCTCTGAGATTTTGTTTCCATAATTCTGAGACGTATTTCCACCTAACTCATTTGGAGACATTCTTAACAACTACAAGCAAGAAGACCTCATTACTTGCCCCCAGAAATATTCCAGGATGAATATCTTTCAAGGAAAACACTACTTGGAAGGGCTTTTGAGATGTGATTTTCCTAAACTTAGATAGAAAATAGTTCAGTTGGGATGATTTGAAATTAGCTGAATGGCTGAAACTAAAGAGAATACTTTAATGACTCAATGTCACCTTTGAAAGAAATCTCCTTCAGAGTGCCTCAGAGATCTGTGTTTGGCAATTATCATTTTTATCAATGATATATAAAAAGGCATTAATGGGTGATATGCATTTCTTTTGCTGATGACAGATAGCTTTGACTGACCTTGAATCCAAACAAGGCCTTGACAGGTTAGAATATGAGCCACATTTAATAAGATGAAATTTAGGAGCAACAAAAGTAAAATCCTATATGGACTCAAAAAATAACTTCACATACATATAATGTGTGAGGTAGTTAGGCAGAAGTTTATAAAAACAATCTGGGATTTCAGTAATACCCACATATATATGGTATTAAACTCAAAGAAACCATAAATTTACATTATTGGGATTGTAGTTTTATTTATTTAACTAAATCTAACAGGTCTTTCATCCTTGAATCTGATACCTTTGATACCTCATCTGAATACCAAGTCAGCCCTGTAAGGTAGATAGAAAATCTATTATCATGCCCATTTTACAGATGAGGAAACAGATTCTCAGATAGGTTAAGATGATTGCCCATGATTAATGAGTGGAACATCTCGGACTAGAATCACTGTTCTGAATAAATCTGTATCAGGGAGGGTGGTATTCATAAACCAGCCAAAAAGTAGGAGGAAGATGTTAAAATCCCAGATTTTACAAGGAAGTGAAATAAATTGCCCAAAGGCAATCGATTGTAAATTGTTCTTTAAGGACAAAACAAAAGAGGATCTGTTTCAATTCCTATCCAGACCAGACAAAGTATAGGTATTAAGGGAGAGTGAAAGTGAAATCCACTTTGTCCAAGGAGCCCCTAGTCTCTCAAATCCCAAGGGAATAGGTTGGTCAGACAAACATGCATAAATATATATATATATATATATATATATATATATATATATATATATATATATATGATATATGCACACATATATACACCTACATGCATGCATATATCCACATTTATACATACATAAAAGCTATAATTATAAAGATATATCAATAGGAAAATACAATCACCTCCTCTGGATACAGCAGTAATAAGCAGCCTTTATTATATTGTGCTCTCGAATACTATCTAATTCAGGACAAGAAAGCATTGTTCTTCATTGCCATTACAGCTCAAGAGCATTGGTGGTGAGTAGGCAGAAAAACTATAAATCCATCAGCCGCTGAAACCTAAGCCCACTTCAATAACCACTATACCAGACTGTCTCCAGTGACCTTTTCAGTTTCAATGCCATTTGGATTGTAGGGCCCAACTTCCTCCAAGCACCCTCAGGTCCTTGACCTTGGCCCTTAGCTTTCCTTTTCAGTGGCCCATGAACCTCTTTCCAGTAATCTGATTGGGTACGGCCCCAGAATTTGGTTATCTCTTCGCTTTAGGCCTGGAAATTCCCTGGGTTTGCAGGCAGGAAGACTGTAGGTAAGTGCAAACAGCTGCGTCCAAGAGCAAGGCTGCAGCCCCCTCACCCCCTCCCTCTTGGAGCCCTAAGGATGTGGCTCAGAGACATTACAGCGGTGTAAGCAGAGGTGTTCATCCTGTCACACTGTAATTAGTCAGCTGGCAAAAAATGTTTCTGACAGCCTCTGCCGCCGGCCTTCCTCGAACAGAATGAATGCATTGATTCTGGCCACTGCCTTTAAGCCTTGTCGGACTCATAAAGTTGTTACCTCACTGACACTACCCTGAGATACATGAGGCAATAGAGGTGCCAGGGATCAAGTACATATATGGGGGTGGGGGTCAGAGGAGGAGATAGAGGAAGGAGAGGACTCCAATAAAAGCTGCTTATTACTGCTGCATCTGGAGCCTGGAAGGGCCAGCCACAGTCATCTGTGAGCTCTGAAATCAGAATCACAAATCAGTAGGCTTGTCACTGCTCTGACTGTTTCCATGTTTGGACTCCTAGCAACAGGAGGGAGGCATATGTAGGCGCCAGGGTATTTATGGCATGGTTGTGGCTATGCCCCATGTGTAGGGCAGGTACATTTCTCATTGGGCAATCAATCACATTTTATTGGTGCAGCTTCTAGGGTCTCATGGCTTTTTCAATTGTGCATATGGTCCTTTTCCTTGCTAACTCACCAAATCTGCCACTGGCAGCAGGCTTCCCAGCCTTAGGAAAAGACTGCCACTTTGTTAATGGTAATAAGAAATTGAAGTCATGCCTTCTGAAAGGACCTCAAAGCTTTTGTCTAATTACTTTTTTTTTAAACCTGTGAGGTGGGTATTATTATTTGAGTTTTACAGGTGGGAAAACTGAGGCTCAGAGCAATTAGGTGACTTGCCTAAGGTCACAAAGGTTGCCTGGGGAAAATCTGGGAACTGAACCCAGGTCTGTTGATGCCTATTTTGGCTATATTCCACTTCAGTCACTTCCTATGCCATGTGATAACCAATATTTATAAAGCACTGTGCTAAGTGATTCACAAATACTATCTCACTTGATCCCCACAACTCTATGAGGTAGACTCTGTTATTATCTCCATTTTATAGATAAGAAAACTGAGGTGAACAGAGGTTAACAAACTTGTCCAGGATTACCAGCCAGGAAGTGTTTTCAGGACAAACTGATGAAACATTGTTGTATGTATGCAAAACTTACTGCTCAAAACGATAGCTCTAAATTCATATAAACCATGTTCACTTTCTACTTGCTTTTCTTTTACTGATTTCTTTCGGGTTTTTTTTTTTAGGATATAGTCATTGCTTCCTGATATATAGTTCTTCTCTTTCCCAGAAAAAGAATAGCAGTTAAGCAAAAGTGACAGACAAAATGACTATCAGACATTCAGTACTCATATAGTTCCTCCCTTCTCCACCAAGGGCGAAGATATTTCCTTACCTGTTTTTCATTTCTCACCAGTTGCACTCCTTGGATTTAGATCCACTTTCTTCATGTATCTCCCCTCTCTTCTCCCTCCCCCAACATCCTGCCCCAAAGGATGCATCAGCTTTGGTCCTCACATCTCATCAGGACCCTCAGCAGCCTCTCCTCCTTTAATTGGAACCCTGGGGAAGAAAGAACCAAAAACTCCTTCCAAAGTTTCCATAGTGCTCAGAGGCCCAGTTGTCTTAATTTCCCACTGGTTATATTCCATGAAATCCATCATCATCATCATCATGCCCCCAGTTTAGAAGCCTTTCTTTCTTCCTTCACTCCCTTCTTCCCTTCCATGCTTGTTTTCTTTCCTCCTTCCTCCCTTCCTCCCTTCCTCCCTCCCTCCCTCCCTCCCTTCCTCCCTCCCTTCCCTTCCTTCCTTCCTTCCTTCCTTCCTTCCTTCCTTCCTTCCTTCCTTCCTTCCTTCCTTCCTTCCTTCCTTCCTTCCTTCCTTCCTTCCTTCCTTCCTTCCTTCCTTCTTGCTTTCTTGCTTTCTCTTTCTCTTCTTTCCTCCCCCTCTTCCTTCCTCTTGAGTCATTCTTGAAAGGATGTTAGCAATTTCAGATTACTCTAACACAAAGTTTGGGAAATCTGAATTTAGTTCAAAATTATTGGTTCATTTCTTCTTGGAGTATCAGGCTTTTAACAGGAATTTCAACATAGAACAAGATTGATTAAAAAGCATGAAAATATCAGAAATAGGAGTTATATTCATATCCAGTTAGCAACAATTATAGCATTCCTTTAAAATATTTTGTTTTTCCCAATTATATGTAAAAATAATTTTAGCATTCTTTATTTTTTATTTATTTTATGTTTTTTTTTTATTAAAGATATTATTTGAGTTTTACAATTTCCCCCCAATCTTACTTCCCTCCCCCATCCCCCCATGGAAAGCAATCTGTCAGTCTTTACTTTGTTTCCATGTTGTACCTTGATCCAAATTGAGTGTGATGAGAGAGAAATCATATCCTTAAGGAAGAGACAAGAAGTCTAAGAGGTAACAAGATCAGACAATAAGATACCTGTTTTTCCCCCTAAATTAAAGGGAACAGTCCTTGAACTTTGTTCAAACTCCACGGCTCTTTATCTGGATACAGCTGGCACTCTCCTTTGCAGACAGCCCAAAATTGTCCCTGATTGTTGTACTGATAGAATGAGCGAGTCCTTCAAGTTTGAACATCACTCCCATGTTGCTGTTAGGGTGTACAGTGTTTTTCTGGTTCTGCTCATCTCACTCAGCATCAGTTCATGCAAATCCCTCCAGGCTTCCCTTAAATCCTGTCCCTCCTGGTTTCTAACAGAACAATAGTATTCCATGGCATACATATAGCACAGTTTGCTAAGCCATTCTCCAATTAAAGGACATTTACTTGATTTCCAATTCTTTTCCACCACAAACAGGGCTGCTATATTTTGTACAAGTGATGTTTTTACCCTTTTTTATTAGCATTCTTTTTTAAAAGATTTTATTTATTTTGAGTTTTACAATTTCCCCCTAATCTTACTTCCCTCCCCCCACCCCCCCACCAGAAGGCAGTTTTCCTGTCTTTACATTGTTTCCATGGTATTCATCGATCCAAATTGAATGTGATGAGAGAGAAATCACATCCTTAAGGAAGAAACATAAAATATAAGAGAAAGCAAGATTAGACAATAAGATATCATTTTTTTCTAAATTATAGGTAATAGTCCTGGGTCTTTGTCCAAATTCCACAGTTCTTTCTCTGGATACAGATGGTATTCTCCATTGCAGACAGCCCCAAATTGTCCCTGATTGTTGCACTGATGGAATGAGCAAGTCCATCAAGGTTGATCATCATCCCCATGTGGCTGTTAGAGTATACAGTGTTTTTCTGGTTCTGCTCATCTCACTCAGCATCAGTTCATGCAAATCCCTCCAGGCTTCCTTGAATTCCCATCCCTCCTGGTTTCTATTAGAAAAATAGTGTTCCATCACATGCAGATACCACTGTTCCCTAAGCCATTCCCCAATTGAAGGACATTTACTTGATTTCCAATTCTTTGCCATCACAAACAGGGCTGCTATGAATATTTTTTGTACAAATGATATTTTTACCCTTCTTCATCATCTCTTCAGGGTATAGACCCAGTAGTGGTATTTTAGCATTCTTTTAAAAAAAAATTTTGATCAAATTCTTTCCCTCCCTTCCTCTCCTCCCTGCCTTGAGATAGCAAGCAATTTGATATGGGATATAAATATATATATATATATATATATATATATATATATATATATATATGTATATATATATATATATATATATATATGTGTGGGGGTGTGTATGTGTGGGTGTGTGTGTATGTGCAATCATGCAAAACATATTTATAAATTAGTCATATTGGGAAAGAAAACACAGACCATAAAAAACAAAAAAAAAGTGAAAAATAGCATGCTTTGATTTGCATTCAGACTTCATTGGTTTTTTCTTTGGAGGTAGATAACATTTTTCATGAGTCCTTTAGATCTCTTGGATCATTTTGTTGTTGAGAATAGCTCACTTAATCATACAACATTGCTATTACTATGTACACTCTCCTCTTAGTTTTGCTACTTCACTTTGCATCAGTTCATGTTGTTGCTTGTCTTTTTTTTCCCATTATATAAATATTTTATTTGTTTCCCAATAATATACAATGGTAGTTTCTACCAATTGTTTTTTGCAAGATTTTGAGTTTTACAACTTTTTCTCCCTCCCCTCCTTCCCTCCCACTCCCCCCAACAGAAGGCAATCCATGATATGCATAGGTCAAAATTGAATGTATTGAGAGAAGAAATAGATGCAAAAAAGGAAGAAAACATTAAGGATAGCAAAATTACATAATACATAAGACAACTTTAAAAATTGAAGATAATAAGCTTCATTTAAATTCCACAATTTCTTCTCCGGATACAGATGGCATTCTATATTATAGATCCCCTAAAATTGTCCCTGATTATTGCACTAGATTGAGCAAGTCCATCAAAGTTGATCATCATCCCATGTTGTCCTTAAGATGTACAATGTTCTTCTAGGTCTGCTCATCTCACTCAGCATCAACTCAAGTTTTTCCAGGCTTTTCTGAAATTCCATCCCTCCTGACTTCTTATAGAACAGTAATGTTCCATCATATATATATATATATATATATATATATATATATATATATATATATATACATATATATATATATATATATATATATATATTACAATTTGTTCAGCCATTCTCCAATTGATGGGCTTCCCCTCAATTTTCAATTCTTTGCCAGTATAGACAGAGCTGCTATGAATATTTTTGTACCTGTGAGATTTTTACTATTTTTTCATGATCTCTTAAGGGTATAGATCCAGTAGAGGTATTGCTGGATCAAAGGGTACACACATTTTTGTTGACCTTTGGGCATAATTCCAAATTGTTCTCCAGAAAGGTTGGATCAATTCACAACTCCACTAATAATGCATGAGTATCCCAGTTTTCTCACATCCCCTCCAACCTCAATCATTGTCCTTTCTGGTCATATTGGCCAATCTGAGATGTGTAAGGTGGTACCTTAGAGAAGTTTTAATTTGCATTTCTCTAATCAAAAATAATTTAGAGCAATTTTTCATACAACTATAGATAGCGCTAGTTTCCTCATCTAAGAATCACCTGTGCATATCCTTTGATCATTTGTCAATTGGAGAATTGTCCTTCATTTTCTAAGAAGACCATGAAATCAAGCAGGTGATACCATAACATGCAAGAGAATTGGATCTAAGTGAGAGGATGCTGTGCAAAGTCACCAGCTTCACTTTTTCTTCAGTATCCATCTGAGTCCAGTGGCCAGATATGAATCAGGATGACTGGGGATGTCTTTCTAATAAATAACACTTTCTGAAGATTTTCACTCCTAACTCACCCTCAATATTCAGTCACAGAAGTCATCTCCTCATTCATATTGCTGAGTTTGGTCCAACAGCAGCTGCCCTCCTTGGTTTCCTCTAAGGTCTATGCTCTTGATGCTCACCCGCCATCTACTGCATCACCTAGAGACAGCCAGGGTATTAGGCTTCACATCAGAAAGATCTGAATTTAAATGTGGTTTCAAATACTTAGTAGCTGTGTGATTTTAGGCAAGACACTTAACCTCTTTCTGAGGCTGGATTTGAACTCAGGTCTCAGTGTCCTCAGCTGTAAAATAAGGAAAAAAGCACTTCCCTCTTAGAGTTGTGAGGATTAAATGGGAAAATACTTGTAAAGTCCTTAGCACACAGTCTGACAAATTTTAAATACTTAATAGATGTTTGTCTCTTTCCCCCATCTTGAAACAACTAGCTTCATCGCTCAACTGTTGGCTGCCTCTAATCTGGTATCCAACAACTACAATCATCTTTTGATCATGATCCTAAGACTGTCCTTGGTCCCAAAGTTCTTGAATTGGTCTAGTAACTCTTCAGTCCTTATAGAAGCCAGCTCCTACTGCTGAAAATGAAGCCCTTCTTCCCCTTTCTATATACCTATGTGCTTAAGAACACTGGCATGGGTAAAAGCCACTCAGTTAGCCTTTGCACTGTATAATTTCTTAGACTTGGAATTGGATCCATGCATCATGGGAAAGGGTTACTTGGCAGACCTGATTCCTATACCTAATTTCTCAGAAAATATCTGTAGATGATAGATATTTGATTTTCTGTACATATTGTTAGGCATATCTAACATAAAGTTATTTCCTAACTACAACTAGAACCAATATTGAAATTCCAAGGTTGAGGTAATGTTCAAAAATGAGATCTGGGACATGGTAGAAAAAATCCAGGATACTGTCTAACCTTGGAGAAGAATGAGTCAGACCTATGCTTTTGAAAAAATCACATTGATAGCTGGATGGAAGATGCATTAGAGGGAGAAGAGACTAGAGGCAGGATAGTAAATAGTTTACTTTTTTTTTGCAAGGCAGTGTGGTTAATTGAATTGCCCAAGGTCACATAGCTAAGCAAGGATGAAGCGTCTGAGGTCACATTTGAACTCAGGTCCTCCTGACTTCAGGGCCTGTGCTCCCTCCACTGTATCAGCTAACTACTCTTAGTTTAAAATTTTTTTTAGGTTTTTTTTTTCAAGGCAAATGGGGTTAAGTGAGTTGCTCAAGGCCACACAACTCTAGGTAATTATTAAGTGTCTGAGGCCGCATTTGAACTCAGGTACTCCTGACTTCAGAGCTAGTGCTCTATCCACTTTGCCACCTAGCCACCCCAGTTTAAAATTTTTTAAAGGAAAATAGTCAGCATCCTGAGTTGGCCCTTTTTAGAGAAATTATGGGAAACACTTGACTTATCCTCCCCCACCCCATCCAGGCCTGGGATTTTGATAATTGTTTGCAAAAACTGACATCCATGCTCAGTATGACAGAAGTCATGAAGAATAAGGACATAAGATTTGGTGACAAAGGATGGAAAAATATGTGATAGTAGTGAGAAGGGATGCCAAGTTCCTAATATCCTTTAGGAAATTTTTGCTGATTTTTCCCCTAAATTTTAACTTGGGAGAACTAAAATCTTTTGAAATTCAAAGAAAGTAGATATCTTTAGGCCTAAGAAGACTTTTTTTTTGACCCATATATATTCAGGGGCAGATTGATGGCATCAATTACAAATAACTATAACTATATGTATATAACTTAAAATTAAGCTCTTAGAACCCCCCCCTCCCCTATCCACTCTGGCATAGCTACAAGGGGATTTGAAAGAGAAGAAAAAAAGTAAGCCAAGGAGACCAGGTCAGTTATCATCTATCTAGCCCACATTCCTGTATTAATTATGAATAACCAATAGCACCAAACCCTGATTCCTTTGATGTTAATTTTTGATCCATTGGGGGGAAAAACCTGTCATCTTATAGTGTCTTACATTTACATAGCTCCTTATGGTTTATAAAGCAAACTTCTCAACAATCTTTAGAACTAATTCGGGTGTCATTAAAATCCTATTTTACAGATGGAAACACTAAGGAACTGAGTGGTCATGACTTGCCTAAGGTCACACAATAAGTGTTAGAATCAGCATTCTAAACCAAGCTTTCTGACTCCATGTTGATTGCTCTTTTAATCACCTCAGTCTTCCTTTACTGTCATTCAAAATCTACCTTTTAGGTCCTTAGGATAGAAAACTTTTTTTGGTCTGTTTGGCTGTTAATGGAGGGGAGTGGGGAGTACAGTGGTGGTAGTAAGGTAGACAGCATAGAAGGTAACAATTGAAAATTGGTTAGGTCATTGGCATTTTTATGGTGTTGAATAGAAAGTCTACTCATAACTAATCAACCATCATTGGATTGGTTATTAATATTAGTAATACAAGTCATATTAATTATGAAATATTTCAAATGAACAAATTTAGTGGGTAAAAATTACAACTAGGCAAAACCAAACTGTAAACCTTTCTATTAGATAAATGTTTATAAAGTACTTTGAAGATGAAAAGCATCAAAATGTGCCAAATGAAATCCAGTTTTATAATCTTTTCCCACCTGTAATATTTGTCTGCTAAGAAGGCATTGATCTCCTGCCCTCTGGTGAGTTAAAAGGGGTTTTTATTTTACAAATACTGCTTTGGAAAATTTTATAAAGGGTTTTCACTGCTTAATAATTACATAGGACACGTTGGACTAATTCATAGAACAATCTATATTCAGGGCAACTAATGAAACCATCTACTTCCCCAAATCCTGCCTTTAGCTTCTATTCATTTGTGGGATCTCTGTCCACAAAGCTTCCCTGCTTGTTGTAGAGGCCACATGGTTTCCCAGGTGCGCATCTTTGCCCTGTTCTCCACTGGAGACATAGCAACTTCTTCGTGTTTCTGCTATCCTGGATAGACCTAAGGCCCTCCCAGGAACTTCCTTAGGAACCATGTAACTTTTGCATATAGTACAAAGATTTTTCTATACAAATCACTAGTCCAAGGATGATCACCCACTTAAGGAAGGTATGTTTTTTTTTGGGGGGGGGGGGAGATAGAAGAGCAGTACTATACAGGAAGGTTGAATATATAGAAAACTAATCAATCAACAAGCATTGCAACTAAGTGGTTCAGTAGTTAGAGTATTGCACCTGGAATCAGGAAGATTTGAATTGAAATCCTGCTTCAGATGCTTACTAGCTGGGTGATCCTAGGTAAATCATTTAACTTCTCTACTTCAGTTTCCTCATCTATCAAATAATAATAATAGCAATAGCTAGCTTTGTATATTGTCTACTATGCCAGACGCTGTGCTTTATAATCATTAGCTCACTTTATCTTCACAACAATCCTGGAAGATAGTTCATGAGGGAACTGAGGCAAACAGAGATTAAGTGACTTGGTCAAAGTTACACAACTGTTAGTGTCTAAGATTAGGTTTAAACTCAGATTTTCTTGACTCCCAGGCTCAGTGTTCTATCTACTGGGAATAATAATAGCATCTAGCTCCCAGAATTGTTGTGAAGATAAAGTGAGATATTTGTAAAGTGCTTTGCAAATCTTAAAACTCTACATATCGTTATTATTGTTATTATTATTGTTATTATTATTATTGTTCATGTATCAGATGTTGGAGATACAAAGGCTTTCCATTACAGTACCTGTCCTCGATAAGCTTACATGTTGTTAGAGAAGTTAGAGAAGACAGCAAGTATTTATGTAGATATGTGCAGAACACAAAAAAATAAATGCATGGTACTTTGGAGAAGCAGGAGGAGGGGTGGGGGGGGAGAATTTGGTTGGGAGAGGCTTCATGTGGAAAGTGGTATTTGAGCTGAATCTTGAAAGAAGTGAAGGATTCCAGGAGACAGAGGTGAATAGAGAATGCAATCCAGACATGGGAGCCAGCCAGCACAAAGACATAAGGTTCCCAATCTGTGTAGTGAGCATAAGACAAGTCATCCTTTCTCCCATTCCAAAGAAAGAAAATTTGATTCCTCCATTTCAAAGCAGGAGGTGGCAAAGACATGGAAGAAAAGGATGAGTTGGATGCTGGGGAAAAAAATGGGTAAGGAGCCAAGCGTGCTTGAGACCTATTTTTATCCCGTACATCAAGAGGTTCTTAACAAGAAGTGCACAGATAGATGGAGGAGCCCATACATAAATTTTAGGGGGACTGTGAATAAGTTTTTGATAACTAAATAACTGATTTTTTAAATATAATTGTTTTCTTTATAATCCAACTTTTTTATGTATTTAAAGACATTCTGATAAGAGGAGCATAGATGTCACTGCCAAAAAGGTCTGTGACAAAAAAAAGATTAAGAACCTACATCATCCTTGCCCTGCCAACCCTTGCTTCCCATATGCAATTTAAGAGTTATGACAGAAATGCAGTTGTATTGCTGCTACTGGGTTTAATATCCTGTATGCTTCTTAAGACATCTTATGCAATAAGAATATGTCATGATGAACTAGGTGAGTGTGTGGATTTTTAGACGAGGGTTTGTGATACAAGAATGATGGTCCCTTGACTAGGAAAGGGAGAGGGGACATGTAATGAGGGCTGGGAAGAATATAATTGTCTGGAAATTTGCAAATTTGATCCAAAGGAGTTTCAGGTAAAAATTAATGGGGAGAGAGAAGACCACCTATATTTTTGGGCTAAGACTAATGTTGTACAGGCAGCAGATATGACATGGGAAGAAAAGGCTGTGGTTCACAGAAGTAGTAAATAAGATGGGGGGGGTCATAATACAACTCATGACCTTAGGTGACTGCTGAAAAACACTTGAAAAATATTAATATTTTCTCTATATTTAGGCATGTCTACAGAAACAATTTTATTTGATTGTTCATTATTTTACATTTAAGATATTTCTAGCTGTTAGAGGGAGGAAAGAAAGAGGAGGGAAGGAAGGGGGAGGGAGAAAGAACAAGAGATTGGGAGAAAGAATGAGAGATTGAGAGACTGTGTGTGAGTGAGAGAGAGAGAGAGAGAGAGAGAGAGAGAGAGAGTCTAAACTGGTAGAGTTCCTCTATATTCTTCAACCCATTCTCTCTACCCCAATTTATATTTATAAGGTAAAATTTATTTACATTTATTTGATGTTACATGTAAGAATCTTAAACAAGGAAATGATCATGATGTGTAAAAGTTGAGATTTGAATGATCATTCCAGAAAAATCACTTCCTTCCTTGACTACTTCCCTCTTGAGGATTGAAAGACTTCATTACATTTTGTCAGTATAAACAATACTGGAGTCTCTTCTGAGTAAAAGAAGAAGGTGCTTTTTTTCAGATGAGCTATTTTGCTGTTTGTCCTTTGTTCTGGAATAGGACCATGACCTTGGGAAGGTGATGTCATGACTTGCAAGTGAAGTGGATTTAAGTGAGGTATGGCAGGGCAAAGTCACCACCCTCACTCTCTTTTCCAGGGTTAGCTGGGACCAGTGGCAAGATATAGATCAGGGTACTACTAATCATTTCAGGTGAGTGGAGAAATAATGATCTTATCTAGATAAGAGTTAAATTTTGCTGTCACCTTTAATCCATTTCTCTAAAAAAAAAGAAAGCCTTAGCTTTTGTTCTAACAATTTCTGGAAGGCTTTTAAGCAGGGAAAATATATTATTTCCTAATATTGTCAGTTTTTAAAATAGAATTTTTAAGGTGCATCTATAATACAAATAGCATAAGGAAGTGTGCTAAATTGAGTGAACTAGATAGAAGTAAAAGGTAAACTTGTCATTTTTGGTATTGCCAAGACTTGTCAGGACACAGCTCATGAATGGGATGTAATAATAACTTACATTCATATTGTGAATGGCTTTCCTTATAAAACAGCTTGTTAATTTGGTAGTGTAAGTTTTATCATTCCCATTTCGTAGATGTGAAATAATGAACAATGGAGAGGTTATGGGACTTTCCCATGGTGAGGAATTCCTGATTGAGGCAGCATTTGAACCCAGATTTCCTGACTTCAAGTGCAGCATGCTTTGAATGGTACTCCACTTAATTACTTATTTCACCAGATTTGTGAATTCACTGGATAAGGGCATTCCCTCCAATGCCACAAATTGTAAACTGTCCATGCTTGACTTCTGATTTGACTCTTGTCCATGTCCTCTTACAAATGCTTCTGGAGGATTTGGCCAATGTGCTAGGGATAGGGGTCTTCCTCCAAGTCTTTTAACATTTTAGGGATATCATTGCTGTAAGGTTGCTCCAATGTATTCCTCATTCCAATTCTTTGAAGATATATTATTCAAACAGTAGACCAGAATTTTTTATTTTTGTTTCTGACAACAATATAGAACCCATTTTAGCAGAGAAGCTTTTTCAGTACTTAGAAAGGCAGGAGTTCACCATGAAATAGTCATGTCAGACTATCTTCATTTCCTTTTTGTTGCCAAGGTTACCAGATCTAGAAGCGATAGTATACTGAGATTTTCAGGAAGGAATTTGACAGCATCTCTCTTGATATCCTGGTGGACAAGGTAAGGTATTTAACCTTCTTTTATCTCACTTTCTTTATCTATAAAATGAGGGGTTAGTCTAGGTGACCCCAGACGTTCCTTACCTCTATCTATGATTCTAGGATGTGGGTTAGATTATAGTAGTTAGATGAACTCAGATCTGGTTGAATGACTGTATTCAGAGACAAATAAGCTGATGTCATCCTGGAGGAAGGCTGTAGTGGAATCCAATAGGGCTCTTTCTTTGACCTAGTTTATTTGGCAAACGACCTGGTTGACATTTTAGGAGACAGTCTTATCACATTTTAGGTGACTTGAAGCTGAGAAGGATAGCTGACATGTTGGATGGTAGAATCTGGGAATTATTTTAGTTGGTTGGAGCAAGAGTGTGTGGAGGGTGTTAGCAAATTATAACCAAGGGTCAAATCTGGCTCAATCCATCTCCAGCAACTAGTTAGATGAAATTTCATAGGAATAAAATATAAAGTCCTTTATTCAGATTCAAAAAGCATAGTACAGAACATGCAAGACTTGATGGGATAGTCTATGTGTAAAGGACTGAAGGTTTTATCAAACTTATAAATTCATTTTGGGGTTTATTATAGGTCAACCAAAAATACTAGTGAGATTTTAAGCTACATTAATGGAATCCCAGGACCAAGGATGAGAGAGATTATATATCCTGATATACTTTTCCCTATTTAGACTATGTAAACAATTTAATTCAGCTCAACAAGAATTTATATATAATTATATTTGAAGCCTGGTCCCATATTTGACTATTTATGGAAGGTCAAATGTGACTTATTTTCCTATCATCTCATTAGTTGTATATATATATATATATATATATATATATATATATATATATATATATATATACATACATGGCTTTTCTACATGGACTATACCACATAGATGTCTTCTCCATTGCAGATGTGTACAGTTGGTTTTGGGGGTGTCATGGCCATCCCAGGGAACTGAGGCTCCCACTTTTGAGATCACTGGTCTAGGTGAGGGATAATCAAGGTCTGAAATAGAATGTCAGCCATGTGAGTGAAGACAAGATGTGAGAGATATTCTGAAGATAGAGACAAAAAGACCTGTCGACTGATTGGATATGGGTCATGAAGTTCCTTCCTATTTTGAGATACTAGGATTCAATGATTCTGTGATTTTTTTTTTAAATTGCTTTCTACTGATTAGGGCACAAAGTTTAAAAACCAAGATGTCAAACATATGGTCCTAATATTCCTGACTGTGACAGTAACCATATTAAAATGTAATTGAAAAAAATTTAGCAAAATCAATAAAACTAGATATTACATTTTAAAACTAAGTCAATATGCAAACCTTAAGGATCCTTATCTATGAATCAGTGGCCTCCATTTCTATTTGAGTTGGATACAACATATCTAAAGGGTCCTTTGAAGAAGAATCTTGAAATGATGGACATGCACACACAGCAAACCCAATCTGCTTTGCTGCCTGTTCCAGTATCCATTTGCCAAGTTCTGCTGCATCTTTCGCCCCATCTGGGGGGCATGTGAGCTATGGCAGCTGGTGTCTGGGAACCTGCCATCTCCTTACAGTTCCACTGCCTATTTTTGTCAAAACTGTTTCCAGGCACAGAGCCCCAGGCAGGGGCCTGAACTCACCCAAGCAGGACTTGGCTGAGTTTCTAGGAATAAGGACCCCAATAGAAACAATCGAGACATCACCTTCATCTTTCAGTTCTAAATCCTTCCTCTGTTTCTAGCCTTTTGCCAATTTAACCCCAAAGTTTAAGGTAAAAAGTGACAAAGTTGCTGCCCTTTCTGCTCCCTTGAGCTATCTGCTGCCTTCAACCTTGGGGACTAAAACTGGGATTAAAAATAGTATACACAGTAAGGAGGTATTATAACAGTTCAAATTTCTCCTCTCTTGTTCTAGCTGAGTATCTGCTACTATTATTTCATCTGCCTCTCATGTGTTCTTCCTTCTTTTTTTTACATTCTGCTACCGGCCCAATCTTTATACCCATTTCTCTGATCCTTGCTCACTTTGATGATTTATTTACTTTTTCTTCTAGTTTTTGTTATTTATGTATTTATTTATTCTATGTTATTGATATTTTATTTTTCCAATTATATGTTATAAAAGTTTTTCAACATTTATCAACATGCATATTTATAAGTAATACAATTTTCTTCCATCCTCCCTTCCCATTCACCTCCCCTCAGTGGTGAATAGTCTAATGAACATTGTACATGTACATTTATGTTTAAATGTTTACATATTAATCATTTTCTGTATGAGGAATTAGGACTAAGGGAAAAGAAAGAAAATCATTAAATAGGAAGGAAAAAACATAAGAGAATTTTTAAAATGTAAACAAACTCCATTCAGATTCTGTAGCTTTTTTGTTTGTTTTGTTTTGTTTTCTTTGTCTGCTTGTGAATGGCATTGTCCATAATAGGTCTCCCAGGATTGTCCTAGCTCTCTGAACTGATGATAAGAGCTGTATTTATCAAAGTTGATCAATTCACAATGTTATTGTTAGTGTAAACTATATTCTCTTGGTTCTGCAACCTTCACTCAGCATCAGTTCCTGTAATTCTTTCCAAGCTTCTCTAGAATTTGATCATTCATGGTTTCTTATAGAACAATAGTACTCCATAATATTCAAATACCATAACTTGTTCAGTCATTCCTCAATTGATGGGCATCCCCTCAATTTCCAATTCTTTGCTACTAAAGAAAGAGCTATGAATATTTTGAAATATAGGGGGGGACTTTTTCCATTTTTTTATGATTTCTTCTGAATATAGGCCTAATATTGTTATTGTTGGGTCAAAGGGTCTGAACTGTTTTATTGCTCTTTGGGCATAGTTCCATAATGCTCTCCAGAATGGTTTGATTTAGTTCACAACTTCATAAACAACACATTAATGTCAAAATCCTCCCATAACCTCTCCAACATTAATCATTTCCCTGTTTTGTCTGCTTAGCAATCTGATAGAAAACTGCCTGTTCACATCCTTTGACCAAATTGGGGAATGACTTTTAACCTTATAAATTTGATTCAATTCTCTGTATATTTTAGAAATGAGACCTTTATTAGAACCCCTAGATGTGACAACTGTTTCCCAGCTTTCTGGGGTTTGTTTTTCCAATTTTGGCAACATAGGCTTTATTAGTGCAAAAACTTTTTAATTTAATTTAGTCAAAGTCATCCATTTTGCAATTTATAACATACTCTAGTTCTTCTTTGGTCTTAAATTTCTCCCCTTTCCTTAGATCTGACAGAGTATTTCTTGATCTGTTAATTAGTTGGGTTTTTGTTATTTATGAACTGAACAAAAATCAACAAATATAAAAATTCTAAGAATTTTTGTTATATAAACTTTCACATTGAACACAGTAGTAACAAAATTTCTCTCTATTCTCTTATGAACTTCTTTCTCCTATTTCCTCTATTTTTTAAAATTTCTTTCCTGATATTGCAGTGACATAAAACAAAACACAAAAGTAACTTGAAAAACTTTAGTATGATTTTTGTTTTCAAAATGACTAGCTATTGATTCATCCCTTACAGTCTGAAAGCAGTAGAAGAGATAATTGTCTCTCATTATCAGTGATTTGGATTGAGTTAGGAGGGGAGAAAGAAGGGAAAAGATTGAAGTTTGATTGTTCTAAGCAATAAAAATTGCACACTGATTTTTTTTAGAAAAAAAGTGTTATTTTAACATACTTCAATGGAGAGAAAATCATAATCATAAACCTGAATGTGAGTAGGATGAAATGGTTGACAAAATGGAGGAAGGTGACAAAACAGATTAGAAAATGAGGGCTTCAAATTTGTTGCATGTGAGATAAACAATTAAAACATAAAAACTGATACAAACAAAATGAGAGCTTAGAGTAAAATTTATGAAAACTTAGTTGGACCAAAAAAGGAGCAGTGGTAACTAACTGCTATTTCAGACAAGGAAATAGCAAAAATAATTATAGTCAAGAGAGATAAGGAGGGAAATTCTATAGCAAGATTGAATTGTAATAATATCTTGAAGTATCAAGCTGAATCAATTGAAAGATGACAGAAAATAAATCCAAAATGAAAAATGTTTTCTTAAAGTAAAATCATAATAAATTTTTCTGTCAATTGATACATCTGGTTTTCATAGTGTTAATCTTATATTATGTGTGTGTAAATATATATACATATATATGTTTATATACTGAATGACTCAGCATCTAATTACTAAATGGAAAAGTTAACTGGATCAAAAGAAGTATCATTCTAGATAGATTCAATATATTTCTCTCAGAATTAGATAAATATTATAGAAGGATAAATAAAAAAATTAAACTGAACAGAATGTCTAAAAAAAAGCTAGAAAAAATAGAATTTTGGCAATAATTTCATGGAATCTAAAGAATTATACCTATTTTCAGAATCAACAACAACTGTACAAAAATTGACCACAATTTAGAGTATATAACTCATGAATTCATAAGAGTAAAAATATTAAATATATCCTTTACATACAATAATTATTTAAACTATGTATAATTAATAAGGAAATATGTAAAGGCAACCGATTTAAAGAAACTGAATAATTCTGTCCTAAAGAATGAGTTGCCCTGGGGCAGCTAAGGTGGCGCAGTGAATAAAGCACTGGCCCTGGAGTCAGGAGTACCTGGGTTCAAATCCAGTCTCAGACACTTAGTAATTACCTAGCTGTGTGGCCTTGGGCAAGCCGCTTAACCCCATTTGCCTTGCAAAAATCTAAAAAAAAATAAACCAAACAAAGAATGAGTTGTCCAAAGAATGATTCATGAATACAATAAATAATTATATTAATAGGAACTGATAATAATATGATCAAAAAACCTAGAAAATCAACCCATTAATGATTCTCTAAAAGCAAGAGTAGAAAATTTAAATATAAAAGAGACAAAAAATTGAAAACAAAATTCTATTAAGTTGATAAATTAAGAACTGTTTTATTTTAAAAAGATTAAATTAAATAGATGAACTATTAGCTAATTTGATTTTCAAAACAAAGAATCAAACCAAATTACCAAATTAAGTGACTTAATTATAAGGACTTCACTGACATTATAGTTAAAGTGAAAGAAAATCTCATTGCAAAATATCTGAGAATTTATTAGAGCATAAAGGAAACTTGTTTCACTAAGTGTTAAGCGTATACAAAAATGACATTTACTTACATGTTAAGATTTGAGGGACACTGAAAGACATACTTCACATACAAATACATGTGTATATGTATATATATACACACACACACACACATAGGTAGGCATATTTATATTGTGTCTACAATGTGTTGTTGATTGTACATGTATTACTCCATACCCATGCATGTATACATGTGTGGAAAGTATGTGTATATATACATATAAACACACATACACAAATATACAAACATATATACACACACATTCTGTGTGTGTGTGTGTGCATGTGTGTTTGTATTTAATTAGTAGTTTGCTACAGATATCTGAAATATTTTCAATACTTTTATTCCTCTGAGTATAGGAATTAGAGGCCTCTTTCTGATAAATTACATATATTATTTATTTTAGAGGAATAACATAGTAAAGTATCATCATTTAGTAATACTTTAATATGAATTAGTTTATCTTTAACTACATTTTGAAAGAATGGCATGAGAAATAAGATTTGATAGGAAGACGAAAAATCAGGTAAATTTTGAAACATGGGGGTAACTGGAGAAAGTTGACTTCTTAGAACCTCACACTGGGGGCCCTAGGAAATAGTGGTCAGCATATGGATACAATTGGGAAGACTATGAGACAAACAAAAGAATACCAACAGGAGTACATAAAGAAATTTCAATTTTAAATAAAATAAATTTACTGAAATCATAACTTTACTCTGGGCAACACCTATCCTCTTTTTCTCGTCTTCTCCCCTTAGGTTGAATAAACAGAGCAATCTTTAAAGAAAAAGCACAGCAGATGGTAAATGAACCCAGAATATCTTCAGACCATGGTGAGTAGGAATGGTTTGTGGATAATAACATTAATCTCATGTCAGAGAAGGGGATTTCACAGTTCAATATCTTGGATAGAGATATTTAATTTTAAATGATGGGAAGATCTAAGTGTGATGCAGTTTAGTGTGATATAGTTGAAAAATATTTGGATTTCAAATCCAGATTTCAGTTTGATTTTCAGTTTGCATCTCATCTCTCCCACTTATTTCCTTTATAACTCTGAGAAAGTCATTGCATCTTTCTAGATATCAATTTGTCTTTTATAAAAATGAAGAGATAAGACTAGATCATAAGTGTCAAACATGACCTATCCACAACTCTCCTTAGTGTTACCAGATTAGATTAAAATGTGATTGGGAAATAATTTACTAAATGAAAAAAACCCAAAAACATAATTGATAATAATTTTTAAGAACTAAGTTAATATGTCACCCTGAGGAAACCTCTGTATGGATTGGTGGTCTTATTTATATTTGAGTTTGACTTTAACTAGATGGTTTCCAAAATGCCTTTCTGGTCTGAATCCTATGTTTCTAAAATGCATTTGGAGTATTTTGTAAATGGCCTATATGGATTATAAGTAGAAGTAGAGTTCAGAGGAATTAACAAGATCGAGGAACTTCATTGAAATCTGTGATTGTAGAGTTGATTCCTTACAAATAAGGAATCACAGAAACTTTTAAATGATCAGTCCAGTCATCAGACTTCTCATGGCCTATACCCATCCCTTCAATACTTGGGAAACTGTATTTGGTCCTAGCAGTGGCCTTCATCTCAACTAGCTCTGACTACAGCCAAGGTTGGCTGCTATTAGCTTTTCTCAGTTGCATTTACCAAGTGTTTTTAGATCACAATTATCTAAATGACTTTTTCTCTAGTTGCTACCCAGTACAGAATACGATCAAATAGTAATTTTGCTTAAAGAAGAATTCCTTTTCTTACTAACATCCCTTGGATCAAGAGGTAGTGAGGCATATTGGTGAAAGATCTGGCTTTAGAGCCAGGTTCGAGTCAGGGCCCAGGTGACCATGGGCAAATCATTTAGACTCAGGGATGTTGCCAACTCTCTAAGATTCTCAAGTGCAGGGAAGGTGCCAATTTGAATTGGTGATGGACATTTCTTTATTAGGAGTTTTCTATACAGAGGAAGGGAGGCAGCTAGGTGACTCAATGGATATATTGCCTCAAGTTAGGATTAAATCAGACACTTATAGCTGTGTGACCCTGGGCACATCACTTAATCTTGTTTGCCCCTGTTTCCTCATCTAGAAAATAAGCTAGAACCCCAAAAGGGGTCATGAAAAATCACACATAACTGAAGACAACTAAACCACAACAATAGATGAAATTATGATCTACTATTGCCCATATCTACATTTACATAAATACACACACACATATATATAGATAGATATACATGCAATACACACACACACACACATACACACACACACATATATATATACACACACACACACAGAAAACCACACAGGTTGAGAAGGTACAGAAAGATTGTGATCTACAGTGGTGAAGAGAGTATTCATGTCAGGGAAAACAAGATGTTATTGAAAGATCAGAATAATCCCCAACAAGCTTCCAAAATTATTTTCTTAAGAGCAGCGTCAACTGTGCTGTTCTCCTTTTCAGCAGACTTCCTTGACTCCATATTGCCTCTAAGATAAAATATTAACTTCTCTTTTTGGCTTTTGAAATCCTTTACAATTTGTCCTAAACTTATCTTTACATATTAATTACACATTATTTTCTGCACTAAGTAGTCCAGTTAAACTGACCTTCCCTCTGTTCCTCTCACACAAATCTCCATCTTCTCCAAGTCTAGGAACTAGGTAGAAACCCTGGGATAGTGATGGGCTTGGAGTCAGGGAAACCTGAGTTCAAAACCAACCTCATTAGCTGTGTAGCCCTGATCAGGTCACTTAACTTTTGATTGACCAGTTTCTTTGACTGTAAAAGCGAATGATAATGTCATTTTCTTCCTAGGGTAGTTGTGAGAATCAAGTGAGATGATATTTATACAGCACTTTGTACAGCACTTTATAGATGTTAAATAAATGATCCCCACCCCCTTTCCTGAGCTTGCTTTAGACTACTAGGAAACTATTCCAGCAGCTCAGTCTTAGTCCCCTGTGAAAATTAACTCTCAAAGAAAATTTCAATATGTTTTAGGAGAAAATGAGCCCAGCTTGCAGGGTAAATATTATTCCTACTATACCTTTCATTCCTTTCAAGAATGCAAAAGCACCACCATCCACAACATGAAGCTTTTCCTGATCCCTCCCTCCTCGCCCCCAACTGTTACTGCCTTCCCTTCCTACCTTGTATTTATTTTGTATTTATCTTATATAATTTTGTTCTGTTTGGGCAGATAGCTGATGCAATGGATGGAGTGGCAGTCTTGGAGTCAGGAGGACCTCAGTTCAAATCTGACCTTAGACACTTGACACTGACTAATTGAGTGACCTTGGGCAAGTCAATTAACCCTGATTGCTTCACATCCAGGGCCAGGTCATCTCCAATCATTCTTTTTTGTTTGTTTGTTTTTTTAGTTTTTGCAAAGCAAATGGGGTTAAGTAGCTTGCCCAAGGCCACACAGCTAGGTAATTATTAAGCTTCTGAGGCCGGATTTGAACTCAGGTACTCCTGACTCCAGGGCTGGTGCTCTATCCACTGTGCCACCTAGCTGTCCCCCATCTCCAATCATTCTGCTCCATATCTGGACACTGTACTCAGATGCCTCTGGAAGAGAACGTGAGTCTGGTGACCTAGCATAGCACCCCCTCACTAAAATCTGATTCATGTGCTTGGTTTGGCATCATCTTCCTGATGTCATGGTCCTCTTTGAGAACAAAGGACAAATGTCACTATCATCATTTGTTCTGTTACTTATATGGGCATAAATTGCCTCTATCATTGGAATGTAAACTCCTTAAGAATGGAATTGTTGGATGTTTTTTGTATCTAGAGATCTAGAACAATGGCTGAAACATTGTTGGAATTTAATATTCATTTTTCTGTAAGGTTTTTGATTTCCAATTTTTCTCTCTCCTATTCGCTGCCCCTTGTCAGAGAAAAATCTGATACAGGTTATACATGTACAACTGTGTTAAATATGTTTCTGTATTAGTCATGTTGCAAAAGAAGAATCAGAACAAAAGGGAAAAAACATGAGAAGGGAAAATCCATAAAGCATAAAACAAATTTTAAAAATTGAAAATAGAAAGTTTTGGCTTGTGTTAGACTATAATTCTGTCTCTTGATGTGGAAGGAATTTTCCATCACAAAACCTTTAGAATTGTCTTTGATCACAGATGGTTTTATAAAAACTTCTAGCCAAAGTTGGAGCTGATGCCAGGAAACCCTGGATAGTCTTTAAAATGCCATAGGAGTGGTAAAGTTGGTTAGTTGTTGATGAGAGCTTCTTCCACTGATAAACATTTTTAAAGGATGACCAAATTCCCAACTTTTTCAGTTGGTTCAAAGCTGTTTCTCATAACCAGATCAGACTAAAAGTTATCAGTGTGCCATTTGGCCACATTCAAATCCTTTATAAAAGGATCTTAGAAACGTTTCTCATGGATGCATTAAGATGGATGTGTTGGAGAAGAATAAGCTCTGCCTCAGGATGCAAAGCCTGCATAAGCCCACCTACAACAGGTGCTTTTCCTCTGCTCTGATTGAAGCCACTTACTTGTCAGGCAAAAGCCATGAATGATGTTTCATCCCCCTGGTTTTAAAATATAAAAATTTTAATAGTCATCTGTCTTTCATCCCTTTCCTGCATATACTTGGGCTTGTGTCTGGTATGATTGATTATAACTGAGTCTTATAATTCATTGTTCTTAGTACTCTTAGTCTTCCACAAGAAGTAGTTGTGAGTGTAAATATTGTTGTAAATAACTTAGATACACTAATGCTTAATACTTTTGGATTAAAATACACTTTTGAAAGCTTAAAAGAGAGAATTGAGTAAGTAGAAGCTAATGCTTCTATGAGTCAGCAAGATAAAACAAAATCAAAAAGGTAAAAAAGTAGAAGAAAATGTGAAATTTCTCATGAGAAAACCAACTGTTACACAGAAAACAGATCCAGAAGAGATAATTTAAGATTTACTGGACTATTAAAAAAAATCTGGATAACATCTTTCAAGAAATTATCAATGAGGGGTGGCTAGGTGGCACAGTGGATAAAGTATCAGCCCTGGAGTCAGGAGTACCTGAGTTCAAATCCGGCCTCAGACATCTAATAATTACCTAGCTGTGTGGCCTTGGGCAAGCTACTTAACCCCATTGCCTTGCAAAAAAAAAAACAAAAAAAACCCCAACCTAAAAAAAAAAATCATCAAGGAAAACCGCCCTAATATATTAGAACAAGAGGGTAAAAATAGAAATACAAAGAATTCACCAATCACAATCTGAAAGAGGACCCCAAATGAAAACTACCTAAATAGTAATCAAAATCCAGAGCAAAGGGAAAATAATGCAAACAACCAAAATGAAATAATTAAAATGTCATGGAGCTACTATTAGAGTTACATAGGACGAGGCAGCTTCAACATTAAAAAACAAAAGGTTAGGATTATGATATACCAAAAAGCAAAGGAGTTACAATTACAACTAAGAAGAACCTACTTAGCAAAAGTGAATATAATCTTTTTGGGGTGCTGGGGGGAGAAGAATGAAATAGAGGATTTTTAACATTCTAACCAAAAGATCAAAACTGAATAAAAAATTTGACCTCCAAATACAAGACTGAAGTGAAATATAAAAAGATAAAAAGAAACAAGAAAGAAAACATAAGAAATTCAAGAATGTTAAATTATTTATATTTCTTTATGGCAAGATAATATTTGTAACTCTTAAGAACTTATTACCTTAAGGACAATTAGGAGTATACATAGAGATATAAGATCACTTTGATGTGATGATACTCCAAAAATAATATAAAAAAGTGAGAAAGAAGATTGCAATGGAAGAAGAAGAGGGAGGGAGAGAGATAGAATAAAGTAAATTACCCCACAAAAAAAGAGGCACCAATAATGGTGAGATAATAATGGAGAGATGGGGGATAGGCAAAGCTTAAAACTTACTCTCATTAGAATTGGCTCAAAATTCACCACAGAAATTATACACTATTTGGAAGTTAAAATGGAATGAGCATAATGGAGGGGGGGGGAAGGGATTGATAAAAGGGAGGGTATATTGGGGGGTGGTGATCAGAAATAAAACACTTATGAGGAAGGAAAAGGTGATGGTAAGAGAGACAAAAGGATTAACAAGGAAAATAGCAGGAGAAAAATTCAGCAGAGAAACTCACAGAGTAAAGTCAAGGAGCTGGAGCAGAATCTAATATGTTTCAGCTGAAGTAAAGAAAGCATCATGATCTCAAAGCAAAAGCAAATATACTTTTAATTTAAAAAGGAAGAAAACTATATTTTGTTGACAATGAAGTAATACAAATACTAAATACACTAACTGGTATAGCATCTAAATATTTGAAGAAGTCAAATGAGTTATAGAAGAAACTAGAGAATAAAGCTATTCTCAGTGGGGGACCTCAACTTCTCCCTCTCAGGACTAGATAATCCAACCAAAGAAAGAAGTTAAGGAAGTGAATAAAATTCTGGAAAAGTTAGATGTGATAGATCTCTGGAGAAAACTGAATAGGACATAAAAACTTCATAACCAAATGTAAAAAAAACAAATTATAAATGCATATTTTTGGATTGTATTGTAATAAAAATTCAGTAATAGGCAATGGAAAGATAGATTAAAAATTAATTGCAAATTAAATAATCTAATCCTAAAAAACAAGCAGGTCAAAGAAAAATAATAGGCACAATTGACAATTTCATTAAAGAAAATGACAACAATAAGGCAACATTCCAAAATTTATGGAATGCAACCAAAGTAGTACTTAGGGGAAACTTTATATTTCTAATTACTTACATCAATAGAGACAGAGCACATCATTGAATTAAGCATCCAACTAAAAAAACAGTTAAAAAAACCACAAATTAAAAATCCTCAATTAAACACCAAATTGGAAAACCTGAAAAATCAAAGGAGAGATGAATAAGATTGAAAGTAAGAAAACCATTGAACTAATAAATAAAATTAGAAACTGCTTTTATGAAAAAATAAAATAGAGAAAATCATTGGATAATTTGATTTTAAAAAAAAATCAAAACCAAATTACTAGTATCAAAAATGAAAGAGAGAAATTCACCACCAAAGAAGAGGGAATTAAGATACTTATTAGGAGCTATTCTGCCAAATTAAATGCCAATAAATTCAACAATCTAAATGAAATGAATGAACAAAAACATAAATTCCTCAGATTAATAGAAGAAATAAAATACTTAAATAACCCAATCTCAGAAAAAGAAATTGAACAAGGCATCAGTGAATTTCTTAAGGAAAAATTTCCAGGACCAGGTGGATTCACAAACAAATTCTACCAAGTATTTAAAGAACAACTAATCAAAATGCTATGTAAATTAGTTGGAAAAAATGGGTGATGGAGTGCTACCAAATTCCTTTTATGATACAAATATGATGCTGATACTTAAACAGAAAGAGTCAAAATACAAGAAAATTATCGATCAATTTCTCTAAGGTATATTGACGTAAAAAATTAAACAAGCTGCTAGGAAAGAGATTATAACAATATATTACAAGGGTTTTTACAGTATGACCAGATAAGGATTATACCAAGAATTCAGAGCTAGTCCAATATTAGGAAAACTATCAACATAATTGACGATATCAAAAACAAAGGCAACAGAGGCAGCTAGGTGACACAGTGGATAGAGCACTGGCCTTGGAGTCAGTAGTACCTGGGTTCAAATCTGGCCTCAGACACTTAATAATTACCTAGCTGTGTGGCCTTGGGCAAGCCCCTTAACCCCATTGCCTTGAAAAATCTAAAAAAACCAAAACGAAACAAAAACAAAGGCAACAAAAATCATACACTTATGTCAATAGATGCAGATAAAAGCCTTTGACAATACTCATTCCTATTAAAAACATCAGAGAACATAGGAATAAAGGAAGTCTTCCTTAAATTGACAGGCAATATTTATCTAAAACCATCAAAAAAGCATTATCTTTAATGGAGATAAGCTAACAGTTTTTCTAATAAGTTCAGTCATGAAGTAAGGATACGCATTATGAACTATTATTCAATATTGTTCTAGAAATGTTAGCTAAAGCAATAAGAGAAGAAAAAGAAATTAGGAGAAATTAAAAGAGGCAATGAGGAAATAAAGCTATCACTCATTGCTGATGATATGATATTATCTTTAAAGAATCCTAGACAATGAACTAATATACTACTTAAAATAATTAACAACCTTAGCAAAGTTGCAGAATATAAAATAAATGCAAATAAATCATCAACATCTTTATATATTACCAACAAAGTCCTGCAGCAAAAGATAAAAAGAAAAATTCCATTTAAAATAACTGCAAACATTATAAAATACTTGGGAGTCTACTTGCTAAGAAAAACTCAGGACATCTATACATCATATACACATATATGTACAATAAAATATATGTTTAGTAAAAATATATTTAATGTGTTTGAGAATATATATATAATATATATATAATAAAATGAAACCTACACTAATCTATTAAATCTATTAAACAATCAAAAATTATTTTACAGTGCTAAAAAAAAAACACAATTCACCTGGAAGAACAAAAGGTCAGGACATCAAGGAAATCAATGGAAAACATGTAAAAGAAGATCTAAAAATTATGTTAGAAAGGAATAATTAGGGGGAGCTAGGTGGCGCAGTGAATAGAGCACCGGCCTTGGTGTCAGGAGTACCTGGGTTCAAATCCAACCTCAGACACTTAATAATTACCTAGCTGTGTGGCCTTGGGCAAGCCACTTAACCCCACTGCCTTGAAAAATCTGAAAAAGAGAGAAAGAAAGAAAGAAAGAAAGAAAGAAAGAAAGAGAGAGAGAGAGAGAGAGAGAGAGAGAGAGAGAGAGAGAGAGAGAGAAAGAAAGAAAGAAAGAAAGAAAAAATTATCTATACAATCTGGTACTAGATAAATGAATGGTAAATCAATAGAATAGATAAGACTTATAAGACAGAGGTGAATGACTATAGCAATTTACTGTTTGATAAACCCAAAGTCTTCAGTTTCTGGAATTGGAACTCACTATTTCACAAAAACTACTAGGAAAACTGGAAACTAACATGGCCAAAATTAGATAAAGACCAACAACTCACCCCATATGCCAAGATAAAGTCAAAATGGTTATATGATTTAGCCATCAATGGTGATGTGATAAGCAAATTAGGAGAGCATGAAACAGTTTATTGGTTAAATCTATGAATAAGGGAAGAATTTAGAACCAAAGAAAATATAGAGAACATTATAAAATGTAAAATGTTTAATTTTGATTATATAAAATCTAAAGTTTTTTGCCCAAACAAAATCAATGCAATCAAGATTAGAAGGAAAGAGGAAAACTAGGGGAGCAGGGAAGAATTTGGAATAAGTGTCTCTGATAAAGGTCTCATTTCTCAAATGTAAAGAGACCTGAGTTAAATCTATAAAAATGCAAATCATTTTTAAATTGATAAATGGCTAATGGCTATGAACAGTCAGTTTCTAAACAAAGAAATCAAAGCTAGCTATACACATTTAAAAATGCTCTAAATCACTACTGATGAGAGAAATGCAAATTAAAACAATTTAGATGTACCACCCTAAACCTATGAGATTATGTACCAAAAAAGGAAAATGATGCTTGTAAGAGGTTACTAGGAAAAATGAGACACTGAGGCTTTGTTGGTGGAGTTGTAAACTGATCCAGTCATTCTAGAGAACAATTTGAAACCATGACCAAAGGACAAACTGTGCAAACCCTTTGATCCTACAATACTTTACTACTTTGTCTAAATCCCAAAAATATCTTAAAAGGGAAGGGGTAGGGGCGGCTAGGTGGTGCAGTGGATAAAGCACCAGCCCTGGAGTCAGGAGTACCTGGGTTCAAATCCAGTCTCAGACACTTAGCAATTACCTAGCCCTGTGGCCTTGGGCAAGCCACTTAACCCCATTTGCCTTGCAAAAAAAAAAAAAAAACTAAAAAATTAAAAAAGGGAGGGGGCAATAACCTACCTGCATAAAAATGTTTATAGCAATTTTTTTTATGGTGGCTAAGAACTGGAAATCAAAAGGATGCTCATCAGTTAGAGAATGGTGAAATAAGTTGTGGCATATGATTATGACAGAATATTATTGTGCTTTTAGAAATGATAAGCAGGATTATTTCAGAAAAATCTGGAAAGACAAACATGAACATAGTGAAATGAGCAGACCAAGAAAACATTGTACAGAGTAACAATATTGTTCAATGAAGTAGTGTGAATAACTTAGATATTTTCTGTTTATACAGTTTATCTTGATATACTCAAAGGACAAATGATGAAACATACTATCTATTTCCAGAGAAAGGACAGATATTGTTTGAATACAGACTGAAGCATGCTATTTTGCACTCATTATTTTTCTTTTATTTGAATATTCTGGTAATGCCTACTACAGAAATGTTTTACATGGCTACACATGTGCAACTCATATTTTGATTGCTTATCATCTCAGGGAAGTAGGTGGAAAGGAGAGATGAATAGAATTCGAAACTCAAAACTAAAACAAATAAATTCTTTTAATGTGCATTGGTGAAAAATAAGATATTAAATTTTAAAAGGGGGATCTGGTAGGACTTGGAGCATTACTCCAATCCCAGGAATTGAGGGGAGAGGAAAGGGACAGAGACAAGTAATTGTCTCCTTGTAATTTGACATTACCTTCATTTTCTTCATCCCAAAATGCATCGTATTTCCTTATCTGTATTCACGGTGTTTCTTTGAAATAGAATAAAAACTGCCCGAGTGCAAAGATAAAAAAATGATGAATGGTAGAGGGGCTTTCGATAATAGATACAGTAATGTATTATTGATGGAACTATTATTTGGTATCACTGTAATGGAAAATAATTTGAAAATATGGTTAAAAAAATCACTAACCTGTTATACCCTTTGATTTTGAGCATATTTTCAAGATGGTTAAAGGCAGAGGGAAAGTTCCAATACATATAAAATTATTTATAGCAATTATCATTAGAACAAAGGACTAGAGGAATAGTAGGTGCCCAACATTTGAGGAATGACTAAACAAACTGTGTTACAATAAATATAAAGGATTATGAGCCAAAAGAAATAAGAAATATGAAGAATTCAGAGAAATTTAGGAAAGCATCATATGAACTTAGCCCTTACCAGTGAAGTGACCAATCATGATTTTCAGAGATCTTGATGAGGCTGAAAAATTCTTCCTGTCTATATTGTCAATGAGACAATAGAAAGCGAGTGAGGAATAAGGTTGACATTTTGAGATGTATTGATTTATTTTGGTTGACAGTACCTTTTTTTTAATAAGGGAAGATATTATGGATGGAGGGTCATTGGGAATTGATAATGATATTAAAAAGAAAAAAGAGAATGAATAAAGCACAGCTTCAAAAAAAAGGAATAACTGAAAGAAAAGATTTTTGTACTAGGAGACAATAGCACCAACTATCTTCCATGGCTCTGTAAAGAATCTAAGAAATCTTAGATTTGGATGAGACCTTAGAGGTAATATAGTCTAATCTGCACCAGAGGGAATAAGGTAATAAACATTTATTAAGTGCTTACTAAGATCTGGGCATTATTCTAAGCACTTTAAAAGTATTATCTTGATTGATCTTCACAACAACTCTGGGAATTAGGAGGTAGGATGATCTCTACTTTACAGTTGAGATAACTGAGACAGAGATTAAGAGATTTGCTTAGGGTTTCACAGCTACTTGAGGTCAAATTTGAACTTGGTTCATCTTGACTCTAAAGTCCAGCACTCTATCCTCTGTGTCATCTAGCTGCCTATAAAAAGTAGAAAAATAAATTTAAAAAAAACTATCTGGTGTGTCAGATCACTCCCCCTTATATTGTAATTCTAGTTTTCATATAAGTTTTAGGTCATACTTACAATTCAATAATACATCCTCAATGTAATTCACTGGAGTTCCTACTTAATCTGTATAGATATGTTTATGTCATTTTAAATACAATAAAATGTTTACAATTTTGTTTTTGCTTTAATGACAAGTTGGTCAAACTAAGACTGTGCCTCAGGTTCAAGGCCTGAGCATCAAATAAGTAATAATTTGAGATGGGAAGCTAGTCCCTGCATCATTTCATAGCCCCTGCATCATTATATTGATGGCAAGGGCTGGCTCCATTAGATGCTTCCTACTCTGCAGGAGATCCTAGCTCAGCAAAGGAGACATCTATCCTCTCCTACCCTATTCTACAGAAATATCTCTTCAGAATAATTCTTAAAAAGAGACATTAAAAATAAGTGAAAGAAAAACTATGCCCAAAGTTTCTATAATGAAATGCGTTTATAAGGGAATCTTTTTTTTTTTTTTTGGTTTTTTGCAAGGCAAACGGGGTTAAGTGGCTTGCCCCAGGCCACACAGCTAGGTAATCACTATGTGTCTGAGGCCAGATTTGAACCCAGGTACTCCTGACTCCAGGGCTGGTGCTTTATCCACTGTGCCACCTAGCTGCCCCCAAATAGGTAATCTTTTGTAAAAAGTTATTTTTTTTCAGCTTGCCTATTATTTCTGAAAGTATACTGAAGGACATTTTGTCATGATGTACGTAGAGGACCTAAGAAAATTGAATTTTAAAAAGTCACCTAGATTACAAAGTTGGCAACTGTTTCCTTAATAGCTATTGCAGAAGTAAGCCAACATGAGTTCTTTCTATTGTACCCTTTATCTGGTCTATTGGAGAAATATTCTGATGGCACATGACAAATCCCAAATCTTCCACCTTCCTTGGAAGATCTTTTGGTCCTGCTGGATGCAGCTGATCTGTGGGACTGATCATCGTGGGGTGAGCCATGCACTCTTCTCCCAGTACTGATCTCTGAGCAAAATATGTTTCTCCATCTCGTTCATCAACCAAAACGACGTCTTTAGTTTGATAATACACATTCCCTTATGAAATATTGATTTGGCAGGAATGATGAGAAATCACTGACGCTGGCAACCGTAGCTGGGGCTCTAAATTCAATAAATCTAAGAGCATTTTGGGGGGTGAATTAATTAAACGTTTGAGCAGCTGTTGGCAGGTTAATTTTTAAATCGGTAATTTTGTATGGCCCAGGAGTGATGGTGCAACTAGCCGGAGGGCCCTTGGAAGGAAAGGAGTTCCCCAGGCCTGCAGGAGGCGCGGGGCCGCAGCGTGGGAGGGGGCGGGGCTTCCCTGCCGGCCTCCCCCGGGTGTCGGGTCGCACCGCCGGCCTGCCGCAAGGTTGCTCGGGAAACGGAAGGAATCCTGTTGCCGGCCCGCCCCAGAGGAGGGGCCCTGCCGCTGGGTTGCTATGGAAACCGCGGGCTGACGGGTCCTGGGCGGGGAGGGAATCTGGTTGCCGGCCTGCCCCAGAGGAGGGGCCTGGCGGCGCTGTTGCTATGGAAACGGTTCCCGGGCCGGCCCTGGAGGAGGGATCTCGCGGCGGGCCCGCCGGAGAGGAGAGGTCTGGCTGGGGCGTTGCTATGGAAATGGGATCCTTCCGCTAGCGGGCGGAGAGGGTGGGGGGGAGGAATCCGGGCTCCGGTCGGCCCCGGGAGCTAGGCCCCGCCGCCGGGTTGCTATGGAAACAGAGCCCCCGGGCTGGAGGGCCTGGGGATCGTGGTCCGGCCGCCGGCAGGCCCCAGGGGCAGGGGCTCTTCAGGCCCGACCGACGCGGGGCCCGCTCCGCGGCCTCTCCCCGCCCACCGCAGCCAGACAGACCCTTCCTGCCGCCCGCGCGGGTAAGCCGCTTCCCTGCCTTCGCGTCCACTCCGAGGGCTGCCAGTGTGGGAGGGCCCGAGGGAGTGCCTTCCGCAGGCCGCCATCTTGGCGCCCCGGGCTGGAGGCTCTACGGGGCCAGCTTTGCCAGTTGTAAAGCAGTTTTACCGGGAACTTCTCTCATTATTATTATTACTGTTATCGGTCGGCACCTGGTGTAATAGGCACGTTTAGTGCTTGAATTGACCCTTTTATGGGCATGCGCCCCCAAGGCAGCCACGTGGCCGCCGGCTTTGGGGTGAGGAAGACCCCAGCGCAGACACTTGCTAGCCGTGTGAGCAGGGCGCCTCTTTGCCTTAGTTCTTTTTTTCTTTTTACATTTTTCAAGGCATTTTCAAGGTTAAGTGGCTTGCCCAAGGCCACACGGCTAGGTAATTATTAAGTGTCTGAGGCCGGATTTGAACCCAGGTCCTCCTGACTCCAGGACTCTATCCACTGGGCCACCTAGACGCCCCTGCCTTAGTTTCTGAACTGTAAAATGAGATGGAGGAAAAAAATGGCACACTGTCTTTGCCAAGAAAACTCCAAAAGGGATTATGAAGAGTCTGAAATAAAACAATAAATTGGATATCAGACTTTTTTTAAGATATATTTTTGTTAAAATTATTCCAATAATCGTTTTTTTCTCCTAGAAGTATTTATTTTGTTCCTGCAAAAGATTGTTAATTTTGGGACAGCTTTAGGAGCATTCAGGAGGACCTGAATTCAAATCCAACTGTGTGACTTTGGGCAAGTCGCTTAAACCCAATTTCTTGCAAAAGATTGTTAATTTTAAGTAATTGAATTATTTTCTGTGATCATCTCTTAATTAATTTTCTTTCCTAATCATAATTATTCAGCTACCTCCTTTCTTTCTCCTTTGTTTTTTTTATGGGACCTTTATTTTTATTTTAGGGTACATTTGATTTGGTTTTGATTGTACTATATGATGAAAGACGTTAATTTAAACCTAGTTTTTGATAAACTGCTTTCTGTTTTTCTTAGTGTTTGTTGATGATGAAGTCCTTATTCTTGTAATTAGTGTCTTTGAGTTTATTGTTGCTTTTGGGTTTTACTTATCTGGTCTAATCCACTGATCAACTTTTTGGAAGCAATTCCTTTGGAAGGTGCATTCAACAGACCCAGTTGTGAAATTACTTCTTTTTTTGCACTAAATATTTCCCTCATTCCCCACAGATTTGGGCCATCTTTAGAGAAGTGGAATACATTTACCTAAAAGAGAAAATAGAGGTTCCTCAGAGGCTGGATTCATACACACACAAATAGGTTTGAAAGAAGAAATAAGATTCCTTTGAGTTCAAGGAAAATAGCAACCATCATCAACATTTACATTTTTTAAAAAAAACAGTACTTTTATCTTCCTATGAACCCTGCCCAAGTCACTTCCTGGTGATAAGATTGGTCCATGGGGAAGACCCCCAGATTGACTGGTGATCCTTTGTTGTACTATTGTCACAGTTCTTTATTAAATCCAATATAATCAAATAACTTATGGAGTGCCTATCATGTAAAAGCCATCTGCTAAGGTACCTACCATGTGAAAGCCATATTCTATTTTTAGTTAATTTTAATTAGTATCTACTACATGAAATTGTTCCTGATTTCCACAGTAGTTGGTACTATCCTTCCCAATAAAGTTATTCCTTATTGATTTTATATATGTGTATGTGTGTGTGTGTGTGTGTGTGTGTATAAATGTATGTATATATATATATGTATGTGTATATATGTGTGTGTGTGTATATATATATATATATATATATATATATATATATACACATTTTATATATGTATATATGTGTTGTTTCCACCTGTCAAATATAAGCTTCCTGAGGGCAGGGACTATTTTTGATTTTATCTTTTTATTCCCAGAGATTCTTTGGCACATAGTAAGGATTTAATAATACCTGTAAACTTTATTATAGATTGTTGAATTCAATTGAGTTGGACTGAATTGCCTAATTTACTTCCAGGAAGTGGTCTAGAGAGAGCCTATTTTCTCATAAATCTCCAGGATCAGTGAATTTTGCAGTGACTTGGTTTGACTTTTCTTCAGACAGGTCTCAAATTAGTATTATGTGGTGTGGTGGAGAGAGCAGGACAAATCTGGAGTCAAAAAGACTTGAGTTCAAATCCTGTATCAGACATTAACTAGCTTATGCCTTTGGACAAGTCCTTCATCTCTCTGTGCTTCAATTTGCTTTTCTGTAAATGGGGATTATAGAATTTTGGTGAGGTCAAGAGAGGTAATATCATGTAAAATGCCTTTTAAACTTGAAGGCCCTTTATAACTGATAAATGAAAACATTCTTGGCAAATGCTTTGCACAAGTCTATCTTGCACCAATCTTTTGGCACAATAGAAATGCTCCTGCCTGTCCCTCTTAATCATGCCTCAGTTCAGAAAATCAACAAAATAGAACTAGAGTTCAGTTTATTAAATCAATAACAAAAGTTGTAGGTTTAAAGATGATCAGATACCATCATAGTTCTGACCACAAATGATGCCAATTAGTGATCTGGCAGCTATTCCCATGAGCCATTGGGCAGCTTCTGGGAAACTAAAGTCTTTGATTCTAGGGGGAGTATGATTGCAAAGTTGAATAAAATAGATTCATATTAGGCAAACTTTACCGTACTGATGATATGTTGCCCAGCACAAGTGGAACTAATTCCATACATAAGATATACCTACTGACAAAGACTTGTTGCTAAACATTGGATGTACCTATTAGCAAAGAGGGGTACAACTACCAGTTGTGGAGCTTTGACAGAATGCTACCAAGTCTTTGTTACCAAGTTCAACGTTATTGTAAGACTGTGGTACCTTGGGATATGGGGAAGACCTACATCTAAAAAGGCCAAGGTCTCCTTCTGTATCTAGACCAACACCAGAAGTCCTGTTTCCTAAACTCTCAGGTCACTGATTAAGATGACTCTAGAAGAGTCAGTGAGAAGGATGTCTTTGCATAGCACCCCCCTTACTTTAATTAACATAATGTGCATTTGTGTCATCATTTATTTGATGTCATGGTCTTCTTTGATTATGATGGACAACAGTCAGTCAACTGATTATTATTATCATCATCATTATTATTATTATTATTGGTGGTGGTAGTAGTAGTAGTAGTAGTAGTAGTAGTAGTAGTAGTAGTAGTAGTAGTAGCAGTAGTAGTAGTAGTAGAAATTCAATTGGAGGAAGCAAAAATCTAGTCAGTCAAAGGGATGAAAAATAGCAAAATAATCCTCCACTACCACAGATCAATGTCAAGCTAAGGAATGTGGTTTGGGGAAACCAATTCAGAAATCATATGTCATGCAGAATATATCATATTTTCTACCTTTCAATGGGTGAGAGAGGGAGGGAGAGAATTTGGAACCAAAAGTAAAAAGAGAAATCACAGGTGAATTCCACATTATAAATAAAAAGAGGAAAAGGAGAAGAGAAAAGAAAAGAAATAAATATAGAGAGAGATAAAAAGAAATAAATATGTAGAGAGCATCTAGTATGTGTCAGGCCTTGACTAAGTGCTTATTTTTCTGATTCTTCATGATCCATGATCCATGGACTGTAGTATAACAGACCCTTCTACCCACTATCTCTTGAAGTCTGTACCAGTTCATTGCTTCCATGACACTATCCATCTCATCTTCTGCTGTCCCCTTCTCCATTTGCCTTCAATCTTTCCCAACATCAGGGTCTTTTTCAATGAGTCCTCTCTTCTCATTGGCTAAAGTATTTTGCCAAGCACTATTTATATTATTGTCTCATTTGAGACTCACAGCAACACTATGGTAGGTGTTATTATTATCACCCATTTTAAAAATGAGGAAACAGAAAATCAGAAGTTAAGTGACTTGCAGAGCTGATCACCCAGTGTCTGAAGCTAGCTTAGAACTCAGGTGTTCCTGATTCTAAGGCCCAGCATTCTATTCAGTATACCTCCTAGCTACTCCCTCAAGTGCCCCAGAAGAACCAAATACCAACCTTGAGTTGGTCCAAAACATTCAAGGTCAACACAGGCTGATTGGCCAGTTAATTGTAGTTGCAATATGATGAATATAGACTGTTCATAGCCATTTCAA